>NW_004524690.1:4572533-4582777 GCF_000260255.1 Octodon degus
TGGTTCAGTATTTATAAAACAACTACAGGCAGTATGACAAAATTAAAAAGAGGTCAGCAAAAAAATTAAAAATAGAGAATAAATGATTTTGAATAACAAAACAAGAAAATATTTCTTAGTTATAATGGTCAACTACAGTTAAGGTAAGGTCTTAACAAAGGATTTAAAACTTAGAATGACTTTTACCTAAAAAAGAAAAGAGATAAAACAGTTCTTCCCATGACTGATTTTCTTCACGTCCCACATTACATATAATTTTTTTTTTTTTTTGGTAGAACTGGGGATTGAACTCAGGTCCTTGCGCTTGCCAGGAAGTGCTTATTCCACTGAGCCATCTCTCTGGCCCCTCCATGTAATTTAATCATATTTAAACATGGTTATCTTTGAAATGTACTGATAAAGTGATGCTTTATTGAGTTATAACTTACACAGATTTTCAATGATTTAAGAAAAAGATCTAAAATAGACGGTATGAAGAAGTAAAAAATGTGAGGGTTATTTCAAATGAAAGTACTTACATGCTAAATATAAAAAAGTACACAGGCATCCCAGGAAATTCCATGTTGCAGGGGAAAATAGAAAATATAAATTTCATTATTTGATGGCAAGAATTGTAACAACTTTGAAGACCAGAGTATAAGCATTATATACCTTTACAACATCAACCCAGTTCCAGCCTCGAGGAAGTTCCCCTTTGTGATCTGGAAGATGAAACATAGTAACTTTACTTAAAAGTCTCATCAGCTAACTTTAAATTAATATGGTAACAAATAATATTTTGATTACTATTATATATTAGAAATAGATTAGAAGTCGCATGTTGCTCTTGGAATATGTTTATTGTCTTTGTGAACTGAAAGCACCTCTCTCTTGGAAATACCTGTGAAGTATGAGGTACTGTATTCCTTCTTTATTGCCTGGCCCTATTTTCTATTCAGGACAAAACCTGAATGTGGAAACTGTGGACCCGGGGTGGGACCAGGTACTGACTGTATGCACTGCACGGTTCAGCCTTATCTAAGGTCACTGTTCACTAAGAAGCCGTGTTAGTATTCTATGTGTTAGCACTTCCTACCAGCATGGCAAGCTCACGCAGCTCTCATAAACAGAGGTATGGCTTCAAGACTAACAGCAGGCCCTGTTAACTTATGTATTAGGAATAGCCTGATAAGATACTCATTTTTTAATCTAACATTCTTCAAAAAGGGCTTTACTGAGAGTGACTGAAGACAGTTGGTAACTGTAAAAATCTGTGTAACCTGCAGGCCACTTGTCCTCTTCTAATGCTATAATAAAAACATTTTTTAAAAGGAAGTTTTGTTATATATACTAATTATATTACATCTTTTCTTTAATTTGGCCCAAGACAATACTGATTATTTTATGAAGGCCCAGATATGCCAAAGGGGAAAGTACTTTCATTCTTTTAAAATAGAACATTCCAATTGAAAGAACAGTTTAACAAATATTTAAAAATTCTTCAATTCCAAATACTGATTCCTTTATGTTTCATATATTTTATGTTCTATGAAGCTATCAAAATCCACATTCAAAATCAGTACATTATACAAATCAACCATCTCTAACATGAGAATCTGAAATCCAAAACATTTGGAGTGTATTTCAGATTTTGAATTTTCAGGCTAGGGATATTCAACTGGTAACAATCAAATAAACCAAAATCTGAAAACTCTGAAATCTGGACACTTTTTTTTTTGTGATCTTTGTATTTTCATCAAGGGACATCTAACCTGTGTTATTTTACAGAGAAAGAAAACAGAAAGCAACCTCATGCTCTTATAAGAAAAATACAGTATTACTGGAGCTAAATTTTATTTATTTTGTGGTACAAAGGATTGAATACAAGACCTTTGAACTGAGTTGCATCACCCTGCCCTTGTGAATTCCCTAGTCTAGCCATGAATTAGATCTCTCTGCCTCAGCCTGACAAGCAGCTGGGATTACAGGTGTGTGCCACTTTGCCTACCGCTCAATTTTAGACAGCATTGATTCTTTTCTCTTACATGCCAATTAGAATCCCATTGGTTACTGGTTATGAAGGGCACAATGGCAGTCAACCAAGTTTGGATAATTAAAACTTACCCACAGTGCTGTGGCTGTCTTATTAAAGTCTCATTTAGAATAACAGTTGCAAATCCCAAACTCCTACACTGTCATACAGGAAGATAATGACTTTAGGAAGGCAACAAAGAGATGAAGATAAGGAGATACGGGAGAAAAGGAACGATAGGTCACTGTGCGTGAAAGCAACACATAACTGACACAGATGCTGAAGCATTCTAAAGAGTAACCAAACTTCTAGAAAACAGACTGTAATGGTTAACAGTCGATTAGTGCAGATTTTGTATAAGGTATAACAGATGCCTAGACTTTTATTTTACAAAATGTATTTTAAAATACTGACACAAGGTTGTTTTTCTTTTTATTCTGACACAAACAGACATCACACCTAAGTCACCAGCCCTAGTTTCCCTTTATGAAAGAAAGGAAATTTTATTTTTTTAGATTTTAATAATGTATTTTATTTAACCCAGTATATTCATAATAGTATCACTTCAGTATGTCATCATTTCAATATGTGACTCTGAATTTTAAAAAATGCCTCAGTGATTCTCACTCAAGCCTGGAAAAATGGGGACTACCAGCTGCCTTGAGAGGCTCAGAAAGAGGTCATTCTTAATCCCATTCCCTCTTGTGAAGGCATCAGTTCATTCTAGCAAAGGGCAGTTCATAATTTTGTATTAGCAGCACATGCACACATACTGAAGTATAAGCACACACGTGTATGTATGACAACATCGTCATTTTCCCTAACAGAGACAAACTTACAGGCTAGTGTATATTTTCAAATTTCCAAATTAAAGAAAAGGAATCAAACACTGCTGATAATAACTTAAGAGTTTATCATCATTTTCTAAAAGACTCTCATTGAGGTCACATGACAATGCTCTATCCTATATCTTATAAAAAAAAAAAAAAAAGATTTGTTTATGGAAAAAACTTACTATGCTAAGATCTAATGGTATACTAGACTTCATTTCAAATGAAAGCTATATTCCACACAAGTTTTAATAATACACATACCTGCCATAAACGTAAAACAAAGAAAATCCTAGCTATGTTAAAAGTACACAGGACACAGGTTTTTGTGTATTATGATAATGCTCCTCAATCTCAAGACTCACAGTTACTTTGCCACTCATTTACCTTGTTTTTTGATGTTTATGTCTTGTGATAAAGCAATGGCAAACATTCACTATATTTCTGTATTGTGACTCAAGAGGTCTCCTGTTTCAAATGTTCCAAGACTAAAAAGCAGAGTCTTCTGAATCTAAATATATTAATTATTCACATCACACTAAAAAGCAATCTATTTATATTTGCATTGTAAGATAAAAAAAAGACAACAAACCTGTTTTATCCGCCAGCTTACGTTTCTGAGCTTTTGAAAGTTGTTCTTTTTTGTCTTTTTTCTTACTTGATGGGGCTATACTAGGAGTTTCAACTGAGATGATATTGCTTATGGAGGTCTAAAAAGAAGGAAGGGGTTCTTAGACTCATGACTTAAAACTTACTGAATTAGGGCCGGGGAGATGGCTCAGTAGAATAAGTGCTTCCCTGGCAAGCGCAAGGGCCTGAGTTCAATCCCCGGTTCCGCCAAAAAGAACACACATAAAAAAACTTACTGAATTAAACTTCCTGAAGTGGACTGATGATCTTTAGACTTACAAGATTATTATTATTCACTTATTAAATCAGTTGCCATTAGCATACTATTGGCTTCACACTTTCGAAAATTGATATCAAAGAACATTATTGGTGAGACAGTTAATAACAGAACATTAAGGAGGAAGATCTGATTATCTGCATTATGCTGAAGATCTGAGGTTCCAAGATAGCTTAAAATTCAGTTAACTTCTATTTAGAAACTTAAGAAAATCTTTAGAAAAGTCCTATGTACCTACCTGAACATTTTGGTCCCCTAAAGAAAATCTTTGAAACAGTTCAGCTCATGTAGTCAATCTTTATGACAGCCTAAATTTAAAATGCTCACTAGATGACAAACATTACTGTAATTGTTTTACATAGATCACTCACTTGATCTTCACTATAACGTATAAGGTAGATGCTATTCTAACTCACATTTCACTGATGAAGAACTGAGCAGAGACTAAGTAACTTGCCCAATGTCAGAGTTGACAAGCCACTGGTGTAGTGAGGATGTGAACCCACCGGCTGGCTCTCGTGCCATGGTCTTGGCTACTTCCTTCTACTGTTTCCCCACCTGCTTCTCAGTTTTCCATTCTATGTTCTATCCAGAGTGTGGACGCCATTCAAAGAAAACAGCCTTTGCTACCAAAAGTCATAGCTTGGTTCACAAGAAAAAAACTCAATATATTAATGCTGACCACTGTAAGTTTTTTAGTTCAGAATTTGGTGCATGAGATGCTTAAGGTCATAAAAGATGATTAGTCTAAAATTATCCTAGAAATAAAGCAATTATTTTTTTCTACTCACTGAAGTCCTTTATCTTTAACACCTTGATGCTAAACAATGGCAAAAGTATTTATAACAAAAGAAGCTTCGTGGAGAAAGCAATTGCATAGATATTTTAGTACTACATGAGAAATCCTTTAGCTATCTAAGTTTTATGAATAAAGTAAATTTAAAAAATATTACATCACATGGTTCCTCTGTGTTTATGGGCATGAGAAGTATTCTAGTCTTTGAGAAAGGGTAAAAACCTAGAGGATATAATTTCATTTTCTCTGTTGACTGAAATCTAAGATTCACTGTTCTTACTTCATGCAGATATAACTCATTTTGAATATAATACTATGTCTTCAATTTTTGAAATAACTAGCAAAACTTTTGAAATTAACTAACAAAAATTAATTACTAGCAAACTAAATCCAAAACAACAAAAGATCTGATAAAAAAAATAATCACATACTCACCGCAGAATTAACAGGATGGTGATTTTCCATAAACTGCTCTTTATTGTCCTTGGCATATTCAAACAATGTATAGGTCATAGCGGTTCCAAGGTTAAGTTCCACTGCTTCCTGTAACTTGGCTAATATACTCTGCTTTACAGCTGATGATCTATAAATGCCAAACACATTATGAGGAGGAAAGTAAAATAGTAAAATGAAAAACAAAAAAACAATGAAGTAAACTACTTACATGGTGTTGTTAAAAAAAGCATTCATAGATATAATTGGAGGCGTTTGGGGGTACGTTTCTGTCCATGAAATCTCTATTAAGAAGGCTTTGGGATCACCATTTTCACCTATCTGAAGAAAAGGGAAATCTTAGGATAGCGAAAAGTGACAAAATACCAACTTATATGATTTTAAAAATGATTCTTGCCAACTCATGCTCAGCAGAAATGTGCAGTTAGAAGGATTTGGGGATGCAGGGTAAGTTTATGCCTATGGCCCGACTTTCAATTAGTCCACTAGATTTTTCAGTACCAAAATGAGTACTTAATATTTCATATTTATGTTTTTTACCAAAAATTTCCAAGGAAGAACACATCACCTGGGAGGACCAAGAAAAGAATGGATAAAATTAATAATCCAGAATTTAGAAAAACACCTAATCTTTCTCTAAAGTTTTGAACTGCTAAATCACAAAAAGCATAAGAACAAGTAAATAAGTATGCCTTAGCACAATCTTAAGAGATCAGTAAATGAAGTATAAAAGTGAGAAAGAAAAAAGTGAGAGAAAAAAGAAAAAGACAAAGGGTAGGGGGCTGGGGAGATGGCTCATAGAGTAAGTGCTTGCCTGGCAAGTGCAAGGGTCTGAGTTCAATCCCTAGTTCCACAAAAAAAAAAAAAAGGATAAGGAAAACAGGCTGGACAGAACTTGTTTGGTAATTTAGGGATGTCTTTTTTCCCCTACTCTCAGCTTTTTAAAAATTCTTTACTCTTAAAAACTGAACTAGGGGCTGGGGAGATGGCTCAGTGGAATAAGTACTTCCCTGGCAAGCACAAGGGCCTGAGTTCAATCCCTGGTTCCACAAAAAAAAGAAAAAAAAAAGGTCATATCTATCTATCTATCTATCTATCTATCTATCTATCTATCTATCTTATAAAAAAACTGAACTAGCATAAAGAATGAACTGGGGGGCCGGGGAGATGGCTCAGTAGAATAAGCGCCTGCCTGGCAAGTGCAAGGGTCTGAGTTCAATCCCCGGTTCCGTCAAAAAGAAAAAAAAAAAAAAAAAAAAAAAAAATGAACTTATTTAATGTGTTTTGTCCCACTTACTTTAGTCTCCCTTTCCAAGTCAATTTCCACTCCTCTGATGTGTATTATTTTTTTCCTTTTTGTTGAATCACTTCAAAGTAGTGAAATGTCTTCTAATATTTATGAATAAAGTATCCCAACAACATTCTGTTTATAATCACAAGACCATTACAACACCCAAGAAATTCAACACTGATACAAAAATATTATCTAATGGATAATTTGTATTCAAAATTCTCCAATCCTATCTAAAATGACTTTTAATAAACATCACCTTTAACCTACACTGAAGGATCATGGATTGTATTTGGCTGTCATGTATCTTTATTATACTTTATATTCTGCTGTCTTTAAAATGTTTATGACAATAAGAATTCAGGATAGTTTTCTTGTATAACATTCCCAGTTTCCTCTCTTCAGGTTAAAATGAAACATTTTTGGTACAGGGTCTCACTACAGCTTGGACTCACCTGGCCAGGAAGGTATGCTCAGGGCTGGCTGGCAAGGCATGCTGGCATGTGGTCCTGGGGATCAAACCCGGGTCCTTGTGCTTGCCAGGCAGGTGCTTAGATCACTGAGCTATCCCCTTAGCCCCCAAATGAAACATTTTTGGTAAGGGCACTACGTATGTCATGTGTACACCTTCACAGATCATGCAAGAAGGCAGGCAAGATCTTTGTAAATCATCACTGGTGACACTGAGTTTGATCACTTGGGTAAGGTGATATTCTGCAGATCTCCTCAATGAAAAGATTCCCTTTATTTCATAGCCGAGAAGTAATCTGTTGGGCAATACTATAAAACTGTGTGACTATCACATATTTGAGCATGTACTAATGATCCTTGCCCAAAACAATTATTACACTAGTTACAAAGTAGCAATTTTCTAATAAAACCATAGAATAGTTCATGAATCAGTATCTCATTCTCCCATAGGGTTATGCTAATCTCCTTTGATATTTTTATATGTTTACTATTTGTTTAGAAAGAATTTTAAAGAGTAGTATTTTTCACCTCATATTATCACTTATATAATTCAATTTTACATTCTGCCTAGTTTTTTATTCTGACCACCTTACCTTCACTCATGTAAGGGAGAGGGCATCTGTTGATGAAATACCTATATAAGTTGACTATATATATAATGGAAGTCATCAGTTTATGCTTACTTTGATTATACAATGATTAAAAATGATAAACGTTGTAAGAGACTATCAAGCTGCATTCCTTTGAGAAAAGAAGCTCCTTGCCTCCATCTTCACCTAACCTCTACTTCAACCCTATTTATTGAGATATGCAGAGTTAGCTATATAGAAGCAGATGTCCCTTAGTTGGTCAAAAGACTGTGATCAAGTCCAGCAGGGGAATCCATGTGTCCCACTGCAATAAATGGGTTAGAGTTGTCCCCCAGCTGACTACTGGAATGGAGGCTCCAGCAAGAGCCTATCAAATTCCAGGGCTAAAACATAACATCCCAAATGAGGCCATGAGACTCAAAAACAATTCTATCTTCCTTGCATAAAGATGCCAGTCTTGTATCTGTCAAGGTATCCATTGCACCACTAACTGGAAGGCCTCTGTGCCTGGTACAAGAACGCTGTTTATCTTTATATGCCATGCCTGCCAAGTTTCTCCTCTTATGAACTCTGCTGTGACCCCCACTCACCTCCCTGATTGGTTCCAAGAAAAACCAATAGCATTCTGACCCTTAGTTCCGCTGACAGCACTGGATCATCCAGAGACCCAGGAATTGCAGATCCTTTTCTCTGTCTTTATTTTTATCCATGTGCCATTTTGCTGGGTAGGAGAACTGAACCCTCTGCAGGGGTTTCAGTAAAATGCTGCTCTATATAATCATTAAGTCCTTACTCAAGGTACGTTTGGAAACAAATTGCCCTATGTCTCACATTATGTTCAGTGGACACACTGTTCCTGTCTTCAAGAGACAAGATATCTTCAGTATAAATAATAATTTCAAAGTGACAGGGCAAGGTATGAAGAAATGGAGAACAGTTAATTCTGCTTCAAAGTCAAGGCAGAGATAGAGCTAAGGACCAAATATTTCAAAAGGAAGGTTTCAGTTAAGCCTTATGAGAAGATGGACAACAACTGAGGGGTGAAATAAACAGTAAACAATGTATTCAAAAACAAAAAAATATGTTTTTAATGTATTTGGTACAGGGTTTCACTACACAACTCTGACTCACAGTGATCCTCCTGTTTTCAGCCTCCCCAGTGCTAGGATTATAGGTGTGTGCCACCATGTCTGGACTCGGTGACCAGCTCAGTGCACAGGGGTAGGGCTGGCATGGCATGTGGTACCAGGCATTGACTCCTGGTCCCTGTCATTGCCTAAGCAGGTGCTTAGCCTGCTGGATTATCTCACTGGCCTGCCAAAAACAAAGTATTAAAAAATGCTTCAGAAAAAATATTTAATAATCCAGGACTGTCTAAGGAATATAAGTGGCTGTGGAAATTTAGCAAGGCATTTTAAAACATACAGAAAGACTCTGAGCATTAAGGTGATTTTTAACAAGGATATAGGCTAATTCAGAGTTTTATTTTTTTTTTAAATTTTTTATTTATTTATGTGTGTGGGGGTGGGTGTGGCCAGCTCAGCCCACCAGGGGGTGGGGCTGGCTGGCATGTGGTGCTGGGGGATTGAACCGCGGTCCCTGTGCTTTGCTAAGCTTGTTCTAAGTAGGTGCTTTAGACCACTGAGCCATCTCACCAGCCCCCTAATTCAGAGTTTTAGACAACATGTAGTCTGTTGGAGTCTAACGGTAAAGAGTAAGAAGGAAGCCAAAAAGAACTAAAAGCAGAGAAGGCAATTAAGAGCCTACTTAACTTTTCTGTACAAGAAAGGAGGAGCTTGACTAGGACTTAGAACGGATTCTTAATTTCCTTTGACTGTCAATACCCTATCTCCAACGTAACGTTTCATTCCTCCCTAATTCATATTTCATTTCTCTTAAATCCATTTGCAGAATGCATGCCAAGAGCATTCTACATACTGCACTCAACAAGTAATGTTGTTAATGGAGACATTTAGAAAGGTATAGGTAAATTTTCAAGTTCATATTTGCTAAGATGAGATTGGGAAAATCTGAGAAGGCAGTTATATTCAAATAGAAAGGTCTAGGATTTAACTCCATCCTTAACTTTACACATTAAAAGTTTCCTAGTTATTAGAAACACGGAGGCTGTGCAGAAGTTGTTAAGTTAAAGAGGGAATTGAGAACTGCTGAGAAGGAAGACTATCCAAAAGAAATAATTATAAGAATTTATTTCCTGTGTCAACAATAAAATCAGGTGTAAGGATTTTACAATTTACTTTAGGGGCCAGGGAGATGGCTCAGTGGAATAAGCGCTTCCGTGACAAGCGCAAGGGCCTGAGTTCAACCCCTGGTTCTGCCAAAAAAAAAAAAAAAAAAAAAAAAAAAAAAAAAAAATTACACATAAAAAAAAAAAAAAAAAAAAAAAAAAAAAAAAAAAAAAAAAATACAATTTACTTTAAATGGGGCTAATGTTCATAATAACTTTTACAAAAGTTCCAGAAATCTTTATAAAGATCTTCAGGGCCAGCCTGATAGCTCAGTAGACTAAAGCACCTATTTAAGCAGAGCTCAGTGGCCTGGGTTCAATCCCCAGCATGCCCTGCTGGCCAGGTCTGCGGAGTATGCTGAGATGGCATTTGGGACTGGGCATAGTGGTGCATACCTGTAATCTCAGCACTCGGGAGGCTGAAAATGGGAGAATCACTACAAGTCCCATCTACATACCCTGTATACCTTGTTGACCCTGTTCTAAATACAGAAAAAAAAAAATCCTCATTACCCTACTACATGATTATTTAGATGATTTATATTATTTATTTACAAAATAAAATACTAAAAGGGAGACAGCTCAGTAGAATAAGCACTTCCCTGACAAGCACAAGGGTCTGAGTTCAATCCCTGGTTCCACCAAAA
>NW_004524690.1:4583332-4632871 GCF_000260255.1 Octodon degus
GTAAAACACAGGGACCACGGTTCAATCCCCCAGCACCACATGCCAGACAGCCCCGCCCCCTGGTGGGCTGAACTGGCCACACACACACACAAAATAAATAAATAAATAAATATTTAAAAAAAAAAAAAAACAGCAATTTTGGGGTAACGTATAGGTTTTTTTTTTTCTTCCCCTAGTGAAGTAGGAAGTATACTTATTCATGCCATATCTTACCCGGTATTGAAATGAAACTGGACTTAACTCTCGGAAACTTTCATCTCCTTCATAAATAGAACGTAACGCTTCTAGTTCCATCTGAAAGAAAAGGGCCAATGAGTTTTGTTTTTATGGCATAAACCAATTAGAAATAACAGGTTTTAGTTTCTGATTCAAGCCTGCTCAGCATGTAAACTGTGGCAAATTTATATGGCTTTAGATATTTATGATCTATGTACACATACTAACACTTCATAATTACACTAATAATACTTTAAGTACTGCCAGACACTTTACACTATATCACCTCACTAAATTGTCACATCAATCCTGTGATAGACACCACTGCCTTATTTCTTCCTTCCTAACATGTAGGAAACTACGATTTTTAATAAAGCAACCCTAGAGCATGTACTCTTTATTATTCTCCTGAAAAGTAGCTTGGGGTAGAAAAAGCACAAACCTTGAGAAATTTGAAGCACAATATTTTCCCATTTTTCATACAAATTGCTCATATCTGTAATCTTTTGCTCAGAATAATATAACACTTAAAGAGAGAAAAAAAAAAAAGAAAAAAGAAGTTCAAGAATAAGATGACTACAGGGTCTGCTCAAGATGAGGGACAGGACTTCAGGAGAAAATGTAGCTAGCAATCTTTGCCTGAAAATATTTTTTAGAACACTGCAGTCTTATAACTGAAAAATCTCAATCACTGTTGGAAATCACAGATAAAGTCCCACAGAAAAGAAGCAAAGACAAAATGCTCTTAGATACATGTCCTAATTTTCAAAAGATTCATGTCATGAATTCTATAAAGTAAAAATGGTGACCTTGATCTAGAAGGACAGACTTTGATTTTATTTATTTATTTATTTGGCGGAACCGGGGATTGAGCTCAGGCCCTTGCGCTTGCCAGGCAAGCGCTTATTCTACTGAGCCATCTCTCCGGCCCCAGACTTTTAAATAGATCATCAAGAAAAGAGGTTCTGATGAGCAGGGAGAGTGAGGAGTAATTCATAAGACCTAGCAGGCATATGCAAAACCAGATCTATCTAAGCAACCCTTTCTAGGGAGGAAAAGCACTAATGCCAGTCTATCTAGATTTCAGCAAGTTTCCACAAGTTGTTCATGCTCTTTTAACAGAAAAGAAGACAACAACAAATACAGTGCTACTCTTAATCCTTTCTCATATTTCAATTAAAGCGTTGTAAAAAACAAAAATAGTTTAATTTGCAAAAATGTGTGGCTAGCTTTGCACAGTGGCAGTATTGTAGCCATGAGGTTTATCCGAGGCGTAATTATTACTAATTGAAAACTTTTCCCAAAAATGTGTGGCTAATTGGAAGAGACAGTGAATCACAGTGATTATACAGGAAAACTGCAAAACGTTCTTTAAAAAAAATGATGAAACTTAACAGGGCAAATCGAATTTGTAGTTAAGATACCTAAAGATCCAAGGATGAAAGATAATTTGCTTTGTATATACAAAGTGTGTCAGTTTGATAATAAAACAGAAAACTGTGTGAGGCCAGTTTTAAAATAGGACATAAACTTAGAATTTGTCCATAAATATTCAATTCTGAGATAGGAAAGGAATGGCAAAGACTAGACTTATGAGGACATAGCTAGTAGGAACCATTTCATCTGAGAAGAGGAGGTCTTAAATAACAGGCCAAAAATTGCCTACAAGTAGCCATACATCCACTCCCAGAAGGAACAAAATTTGGTTAGAAGATTGCCAGGCTCCACCATACAATTCTGATTTGGTTGGTCTGAGGTGATGTGCTGGCACCAGTTCATTTAACAACCACCTACAGTGGTCCATGGGTCAAACTTTGAGAAACATTATTTTCTGTGCTTTTCAGGGTTACAGTTATTTTTAATTGATACATAATACACATTTGTGGGGTGCAATATGGTACTTTGATACATGTACAGATTATACAACCATTAGATTACACAGCATATCCAACAACTCAAAACATTCACTGTTTCTTCATAGGTGAGACCTATAATGAAATCCCCTCTTCTAACTATTTTGAAATATATATCACCCTGATATTTACTGTAGTTACTCTACTGTGTAAATGAACATCAGAACTTATTCTTCCTAATTGTAACTTTGTATGTAATGACTACTCTGTCCTCCTTCCCAAGTATCAGAACTCTTAATGCCTTGGTTTAGAAACTTGCTTGTCTAAGAATATTTTAAAAGGGTACTCAGGTATCTATTAGCTTGTTGGATTTTGGGTTCTTTTAACAATAACTTCCAATCCAGAGATTCTACTACATCTGTAAAGTAAAAACACTTTTAAGCAGCAGCTCTTGAAAACAAGCGACCTACTACTGCTTATCTACACTACGCACAGGGACTTAAAATTTTGATTCTACCACATGCTCTTTACATTCTCGAGACACTGACTTTACCACTCTAGACACTTTTCCTCACCCATACACATGTCAAAGTTAAAAGCTTCCCCTACAACTGACCTGTATTGATACAGGGAGAAAAACTGAACTCAGGTGGGTGACCTCCAAACGATACAGGGAACCTCCAAATGACATAGGGAAAAATGATCTCTGGACCTGACCTGCACCAGTTCGTGTTCTCTAAAACCGAAGAATGAATTTTAGGAACAAACGGAGGTTATGAGCAGAATATATTTATTGAGGGAAAGAAAGCTCCTGTCCGAGAGATGGACAGGAGGGGGTGGGGGCCCAAGCGGGTTGTCCCTGGGAAGCTGTCTCTTCCAGGGACTTTTACAGAGTAAAACCATTCAGTGAGGCAGGTCTAACAAGGGAATTTGCTTAGGTGGATGTGGGGTGGGACAAAACTATGATCACCCAATGGGATTACAAGCACCATTGCTCAGGTAAAATTGATTAAGTCGAGGACCAAATGGGGAAGCGAGTCATCATGAATGTAGACCAGGATTTTATCAGGTAGCCAGCCATCCAGTAGTAGTCGGATTAATGATTCTTCTGGCTCCCTCAAGGTCAAGATCAATCCTGGACGCTTATCTTTAGGGAGGTCGGCATTTGTTTGATCTTTGGTCTTTAGGTCTGGCTCACTGCAGGAGCATCCGTCCCTCCCACAGTTGTTCCCTCCCCCATTTGTAAGGTATCTTGTCTTCTGTGTAATCTCCTTCGACGGCCTGGCCCTGTCTGACTGCCTATAATAATGCCTATAATTTATCTAACTCGGCTGCCTGCACCAGTATGATTCAAAGGCAAACTGACAGTAAAATACTGACACGTAAACCATACAGTTCAGGAGATGCACATATACGCAAACGGATTTTGGCAAGTAACAGATGGATAAATAATTTCTTTCAACAGTACAGGGAAGCGGGAGACACCACTGTCATTTTCCTCCACCAGAAATTTAACACAACTAACCCCCTAACAACCAATGGCTTCTAAAATTGAACGGTGATCGGGTTTTCAGGCAGCAACACCCGGGGATTCCAAGCGCGGCGAGCCAGGGCCGTGCAGTAAGACAACCACGCTTGGAGAGGACACTCCCGGATGTGCAAAAATGAAACACTGAGGGAGACGCGGGGGGGACGGAGGCAGTCTCCCCCCACTCCCGCCTGCAAGGCCTCTCCGCGCAGGGTCCCGGCGCGCTCGGGGCGGCCGAGCCAGGGCGCAGGACGCGCGCGGCGCCCGGGGCTGCTCGGCTCCGCGGCCGGGTTGGCCGGGGAGGGGAGGCGCTCACCTCTTGGTCCTCATTGGCGCTCATCGCGCCGGGCGCCTCCCAGGCCGGCTGCGGCCGCGACCACGTAGAGAAAGCGAGCGCTGGGGCCCGGAGGCCAGGGCGTCCCCTTTCCGAGCCTCGGTTGCGGGGTGGTGGGGCACCCTCCCTGGCAGCGGCAGAGCCAAGATCACGCGCAGCCCTGACCCTCGTCAGCGTGAAGCGAGGGCCTGGAGGCCGCGGGCCTCGGGGAAGGAGACGCAGGCCACGAAGATGGTGCGTCCCCGCGTCCAGGAGAAGCTGCGGGCAGGTAACGGCGGAGGCCCCGCCCCTCCCGCCTGTGGCTTCTCCTATTGGCTGCCTTTCTCTCCGCTCCCAGCTCTTTTCCCCAACGAAACCGAGCGCTTTCCTCACGAGTTGAGCAGCGGAGCAGCATTCAGGGGAGGGATTGGTGAAAAGTACTGTCACTCACACTCACCAAATGCTTCCTGGGTCAGCGGATGGGCGGGGCAGAGGAAGTCTCTCTTAAGGGGTCTGCGGCGGTGCCCTCCGGAGCAGGCTCTGGCGTTCTGTGACACCCCTGTGCACCTCCTCTGGCCCGGCTCTGCTGACGGGGACCGGCTACAGCGACAACGGGCCTGGGGCGTGCGTCCGGGGTGAGTCCGGGCCTAGAGATCTAGGGCTAGGCTAGAGTGCCAGAGACTGGGGCCAGCCCTGATCAGTGCTAGCTGGAGCTCTGGGTGTCCCCAAGGCGCCGTAGAGAGCAGCCCTGGAGCTTGTCTTTCAGTCTTGAAAATCGCATTTATTTCTGAGGCCTTCCAGGAGATGGGAGAAGTAGAGGAGGAGGATTTTGTCTGCCCTTAAGGTTGCAAAGTTGTTTTTCCTCCCTTGCTCTCTGTAGCTTCCAGGGCAGGATAAATACTGCGGTCGTGGGGAACTCTTCCTAAATTGGATTTTTGGTTCACATCTTCAGCATCAGCTCCCCTCCACGCCCACACCATTTTGGCCCAAACTATCGTTGTTTTTGGTCCTTTTATAGTCTGAGATCTCTTGAATCCCGTTCTTAGTAGCCTATGTTCTGCGCTCGGATGAGTGAATTAAATAATCACATTCTTTTTTTTGTTATTTTGATTGCTTTGCTTTCTTAGAATGTTCCATGCCACCTTCCAGGTTACTTCCCTCCCACTAGGTGCGTCTATCCAGAGTGTGCACTTAGCCACTTTTGCACGTCCTTCTGTGTTACGCTTTGAGTAGCTGCTCTGTTGGCGTCTTCCAGGAGATCTGGAAATTTCTTCTCTGGTGTTTCTCCCAAGCTCATCCTTTTCCCATGGAATAAACATGACCATTTCAAGTGCCAAGGCTCTGAAAGTAGGAGGTGTCAGGAATTCCTGACACCGCTTTCGTGCGGCAATTCTGGAACGGATATACCTTGATCTAGTTGATGTAAAGCTTCTCTGTCCACAGTGGTGGCCAGTGGCCACGGTGGCAGTTGAGTGCTTCAGATAGGACAGTCTAAATTGAGATGTGCTGTGTGTGTAAATGTATGCCAGATTCTGAAGACTTGGTACAAAAACGTAAAATACTTCATTAGTAAATTTATATTAATGTTTGGATAACATTTTTAGAAATTTTGGATTAGAGTATTATTAAAATGATTTCCACACATTTGCTTTATTTTTTATTATGACTATTAGAAAAAGTCAAATTATGTGACCCATACAATTTCTCTTGAGTGGCCCTGATTTAAAGTTTTCTAAGTCATTGTTAGTTCCCCATTTCTTCTTCATATTCAAAGATTATAGCAATTTCTTTTGCGTTTCTGGGGTGATTAAGGGGAAAGACCTTTAGAACTCTAGGGTAAACTCGTTGGCATTAATCAAAGGTACCTATACTATTTGACCGCCTCTTTTTTATTTTCATTTCCAAATTTCCTTGAACTGGGGGATTTCTTTCTCTAAACTCATGGCTGACACTTATGTTATTGACATTTATCATTCTGGTAAGCTGTTCAAGTTATTTATTCAGTACTCATTATTCTGTCAGTACTTAAATGTAAAATGTTAATTAAGGCATTCTAAATTAACTTTCAGTTAGAAGTATCGCATACAGCCGGGGAGATAGCTCAGGGACGTAAACACCTGCCTGGCAAGCACAAGGTCCTGAGTTCAATCCCTAGTACCAAAAAAAAAAAAAAAAAGTATTGCATATTTTACGATTCAAGTGGTAGTATAAGTGATTCTCATTTTCCACACAAATTATACTTGAGTCATGTTGTAGAATGATCGAAGCCGTGAAAAGAACCACAGCAAAGCTGGATGAAATCGGCCACAGGGGTCTCACTGAGCTTAGTCTCTAAGTGAGCCCTGAGCCAGGGAACCTTCTCACATTTATTGAGGACCACAAAGAGACTAAGGAATGTGCATAACTAATTTGGTGTAAACAAACTGCTATCTACATTATCTTCAGGCATTCACCTACTAGTTTACAGATCACTGGTTGTAACTTCCCAGGTAAAGGAACAAAGAACTGGCAGGATGCCACCTCCAGGAATCTGTTACCACCCTCTCTCCAGCTTGCTGGAATTCCAAGGAGCCAGTTTCCTTAGGCTCTGTTCTTTGTTCCTTGCTCCCTCGGTAATGTATACTTCTGATTCATATCACTAGAGTTCTGTGTAATGTATTGGTGGAGATGATTTTTGAAAGTAGCTCGTGATACATCTTTTTGGAAATGATGATTTTTTAAATATAATGATAATTTTGTTTGGAATAGACACATTTTTATATAATTGCTTTTCTAAAGCAAGTACATGCTTGAGTTTATTATACAAAGTCAGCACTCAGCTATAGGACATAGTAGAAATATGTCTTAAAGGTTTCCATCATTACTAGTTTTCTTTTAAAAGTTTTCCTTTAAAAAGGGCATTTTATATTGTGGAAAATGAGAAAACAGCTACTTAGATAATAAGCATCTTTTAATAATATCAACCATTGAGAAATTAGATATTAGCAGTTACAGAAAACTTAGAGGGTATTGTACATTTTAGTATATGTAAGCCAGTTTTTTCCTTATTATGGTTGAAATAGTTAATACACACCCATTTTAATTTGTTAACTTTCCTGCTTTTATAGTCTGTTAATTCCAAAGCTTGGAATACATTTTGAGAGATTACTGAAAATAATAATTTGCTTAAATACTAGGTATTCATATATTAGATACAGATACTAGCTTTTGAAACTGTGAATTGTCATTTGTATTTCAGATTCTTCGTGACACTTTAAACATGAGCCCTACACAGTGGGACTTCCCTGTGGAATTATGTTGCCGGCCTATGGCTTTTGTTACACTTACAGGCCTAGATGTTGTTTACAATGCTGTCCATCGAGCAGTCTGGGATGCTTTCTGTGCCAATCGGAGGGCTGATCGGGTACCAATTTCTTTCAAGGTGCTCCCAGGTGACCATGAATATCCTAAATGTAGATCCAAGGTAATGACATTAGGATTATATCCACTTTCCCCCCGTATGTGCATATGTGTGTGTCTTTTTTTGTTTGCATTGTGTGTCCTGGAAAACCCTGTGGTACATAAAACTGTAGGCATTGTAGAATCCATGTTCTTTGAAGATAGGTTCCATTTCACACCTATTTTTTGAGCACTTACTTTGTTTTAGGTAACTGGAAGTATGCAATAGTCAGATGATATAGATTTACATAAGGTATACTCAACATGCTTGAGGAATTATATATAGAACTTTACTGTATGAGGAAAAGTGTTAAATTCACAACTAACCTTTAGCTTGCTGTGCTAGTCCACAGCTGTAATTCTAACACCGTAGGAAACTTCTTGGCTTTGTCTTTTCTCCCTTGATAGGAAGTGTGTTGTTTGTAGGGTTGAGATTCTTCTTCCAACACTTGCTGTCTTCGCATGTGTTAGCATGATTTACTTGTCTTAAAATTGGGCAGTGTTCACAATGAATGAAATAAATGCATATGAAGTGCTGGGCACCCAATAAGTAGATCTTGCTGCTTTCATTATTAAATAACTAACTTAACCCCTGTTTGCAGAGAACCTCGTATGAGTGGTACATTCCTAAAGGAATCTTAAAGACTGGCTGGATGAATAAGCATCTAAACCTGGTGCCCGCCCTAGTGGTTGTGTTCTATGAACTGGACTGGGATGAGCCTCAGTGGAAAGAAAAGCAGTCCGAGTGTGCTACCAGAGTGGAAATTGTCAGGTAGGATCTCCATTTCCCAAGTGGGCTGTGGTAGTTTGCAGGTATCTATCATTTACTGACATTTATTGAAAACAACTGAGTTCTGTTTCTGCTTCAATGATCATTTTGGGGATTATTGACTGCCAGACCCTGATAAGTAGTATAAGTATTATCTGTGTATAATGCTACAGTATGTGAAGGAACTTAGAAGCCAGATTTGTCTGAATTTTACTTTTTTTTTGCATTGATAATGTTCTTTGGAGACTCAAAAATTTATTATTTGTCCTCATAAGATACTAGCTTTGTCTTTTTTTTTTTTTTTTGGCAGAACCGGGGATTGAACTCAGGCCCTTGCGCTTGCCAGGGAAGCGCTTATTCCACTGAGCCATTTCCCCAACCCCTAGTTTTGTCTTAAATTGAACATCAGTTTGATGTTCAACACAATTGATGTTCAATTTAAGACAACTAAATTTAAGACAGTCACTCTTAGGTGACTAATGTATGACTAGAAACAAATTATAATTTTACATAAAGTTTTGTATTAAACTGTCTTTTAGAGTATATGACTAATGTGTCATAGGAAGAAGTTGTATTACAAGTTTTACATACATTAAACTTTCACATTTTTCTTATACTTGACATTAAACCCAAGGCCTTCACACTGAGCTACATCCACAGCCGTTTTTATTTTTTATCTTGAGATGAGGGTCTTGCTAAGTTGGTGAATTGCCCAGGCCAGTTTCAAACTTGTCTCTAGCCTCAGCCTCTCACAGTGTGGCCCCATGCCCATCTGTATTATGCTTTTAAAATTGAAATGATTATTTAAAATTGAAATTATTAATGTTTATGAAAATAGTTACTCTGCTCTTAATCTTTTTTTTTTTTAATGTATCAAGCTTGTATTCTGTGTAAAATCTTGGATACATTCAGTTAAAATTAATTAATTAGTTTTATTGTTTTTTCCATTGCAGACAAAGTTTACTAGGAAGAAACACAAAAGTTGCAGTGGTTTTGATTCAGAAGAAAACCCCTTTGCCCCCAGGTATCAGAAGGTTAATTATTTGCTTTATAACTTTGAATTGTTACTGCCAAGAAATAAGCTTTTTAATGTTTAAGTCATTTATTAGTCTCAGGGATGATGGTGTGTTAAACTTAGAAAAGTATCAACATGTGAATCAATATTTGCTTAAAAAAATAAATTAAAAAAAATATTTGCTTAAAAAAATGAAAAGATATGCCAGGTTTGGAGGCCCATGTCTGTAGTCTCAGCATTCTCAGAGGCTGAGGCAATAAGGATTGCAGTTTTAAGCAGAGCCTGGGCAATTTTGTGACCTAGGAAAGACCCTGTCTCAAAAAAATATGAGGGTGTGACTCAGTGCAAAGGCCTCGGGTTCATGCTGCAATACCATACCCAAAAGCAAAACAAACGAAAACAAAATTTTGATGACTGCAGATCTTATGTGTTAGTCCTCAAGTTTTATTTGCATCCTTTTGTAGTCATGTATCAGTTGACAAAATGGCTAATGCATTAAAAAAGTTAGTTACCTGTGAGCTATTTAAAACTTTATTTCATACATAAAGACAAATGGTGTAGGGGCCTGATGACATGGCACATGCCTGTTATCCCAGCACTCGGGATAACTGAGTGATACCTGAGGCAGGAGGATCACTGACGTCGAGGCCATCCTGGGCCACATAGTGAGTCCAAGGCCCGCCTAAACTACATAGCAAGACTTTTGTCTCAGAAAAATATGAATAAATAAAAAAGATATAGGACTTGTAATTTGGCCTCTTGAAAAATGTTTTTATTTTAAATCCTGATTTTTTTTTAACCTGCCTAGACTTTCATAGGCCAAAATGTGTATGTATAAAAAATATATATATAATTTTTTTTTCCCTTTTTGGTGGAACCAGGGATCGAACTCAGGACCTTGTACTTGCCACACAAGCACTTATTCCACTGAGCTATCTCCCTGGCTCCTTTTGGTTTTATATTGAAACCTGTAGTATCCTAAGTGGTTTTGGAAACTTCTTTCATTTCTTCCATTTTTAGTTTTGTTTCTTAACGTAGTTATGTGCTGTATCTGGTAGCACTATTTGGGTTATTTATCTGGCTCAGTAGAAAATTCCACAGTGTTTGCCTAAAAAGTACCTGCTATGAAACTGAACTTCCGAGAAGCCGAAGCTCCAAGGAGCCTAGGATCTTGTTGGCATGGTGAAAAGCGGTTTGGGTTTTCCAGATTTGGGGAGTTACTTGCTTAGGAAACATACTACTTATTTGTTTTATTCCTTTTCTTCCTGACCTTACCAACAGGAGAAGATGTCATTGCTTCGGAAAGGGCTGCAGCTTTATGCGATGCGTGTGAACTCTCGGGGAAGTCGTTGTTTGTGCTGCCCCACACTGACCACCTTGTGGGCTATATTATAAGGTAAAGAAAGTCTTTCGAAGTTGTTTTTTTTTTTTTTTGATTGTTCCTTAGGAATTAAACAGTTGGTAGCTGAGACCCATTTCTGTTTTTAAGAAACCCAAAACATGTTTAATAGAAAAAGTGTAAAGGGTTCAGAGGCTGTGGACTTGATAGCACCCTCCCATGTGACCACTGTCGATGTGTTTCTTCCAAAAGTATATTTTATATAGGAGCAAATACACGTGTATCTTTATAAAGCATGTATACATACATAAACAAAAAAATAATACCATAGACAGTGATCTTCCACTTAACAGTATTACCTCATTGACATCTTTCCATAGGTATAGCTGTGTCAGCCTTACTTGTACAGAAATGTATAGCTTGAAACAGTGGAGAGTGAACAGTACTCGGGGCTGAGGTGTGAGCCCATGAATTCAGGACTAGTCTCTGCGGCATATGGAGACTTGTCACCACAAAAAAAAGGTTTATGGTTTTCTTTGTACTTTTCAGTAATTGCCATGTGTCCTTTTGTGATGTGTGTTCTTTAAATGGTAGTCTTGATTTTTGGTCCCTTATTCTTACTTGCTATGTTGATGTATTTGTGATACGGAAATAATTTTCAAAGGCTCTGAGGCTTACCATATATAAAATATCTTTACTAAAGTTTTATAAAAAACAAGTTAAAAAAATTTTTAAAAAAGCAAGTCACCAACTGGTACCCAACATTGTCTCAAAATTTATGTGATCATTATCCATTTCTTTTCTAGTATTTAGTGATACAGGGTAGTTTTACAGTAATAATTCTTTTTGATGATATATTTAAATATATTTTAATTGATTTTTGGCTATAACAATTTCTTTTTGCAAAGGTGCTCTTAAACTCAAGAACAGCTTAGATTTTGATTATTTTTATATATTTTATCTTATAATAATTGATTATTACATATCCTGTATTACTTTCTTGTTCTCAGAAGTAAAGTCTGAAAATTATATGGTATTTTCATATAGTAGATACATGACTTCTAAAAAAGTAAAGCATAAATTTAGAAGAGAGATGATGCACTAGCAGCAGAATCAAATAAATGACGCATTGCAGGAAAGCTTAAGTGAGCTGCCAGAATAGGGGAGCAGTGAGCAGTGCAGTCCACACTGCAGGAAGTCAGGTCAGCAGTGTGCATTCAGCGTAACGTTGAGGTGACTGCGCAGAGTGCAAAGGAAAAGCATGATTCATTTTTGTCATGTAGTACTGGGGATTGAACTCGGCTTTGACGCTGAGCTACGTCCCCAGCCCTTTTTTTAAAATTTTATTTTATGTTGTGTTATTTTTTTCTTGAGACGGGGTTTCGGTAAGTCCTTAAGTTGCCTGGGTTGCTAGAACTTGCCATTCTCCTGCCTCAGCCTCTGAGTGCTACAGTTACCTGCTTGCAAAGGAGTTTTGTTTTTACCACTTATGCGGGGGACACAGAAATTTAAGGATCGGTGTCCAGATGACTGACACGAGAAGCACGGGTTCTGAGTCCATGGCTTCCCACGTGGGCATCTGCGCACAAGTCATGCCTCAGTAGGCCATTGGAGATGAGGGACAAGCTCAGGCCCTTCTTTCATATTTGTATTTCATTGTTAGTGAGAGAATAAAGCTCAGTGTCAGGAGGGCTTCGTGTTTATTCCTCTAGGAGGGAAGTGGCAGTTACTGGTGGCATCATCACTCAGGCCTGTGCTTTCAGAGTACATTGATGCCAGTGCTGTGATGAACGTTTCAGAAGGAAGTCAAAGGGTGAGAGTGTTCGTGAAACTTCTGTAGTGCATTACAGAAGGATTGTGAAAATCTTTTGTATCACAGAAGTTTGATGATCGTTTCAAGATACAACTCTTTGGACTGGTGAGATAGCTCAGTGGTCTAAAGCACCTGCTTAGGCAAAGTGCAGGGACTGCGGTTTGATCTCCCTACACCACAAACCAGCCAGCCTTGCCCCCAGGAGGGCTGAGCCAGCCACCAAAAAAAAAAAAAAAAAAAAGAAGAAGAAGATACAATTCTTAGAAGAAATTTACTTTCATGGCAGGATAAGTGTTCCTCTAGGCTGTCCCTGTCATGCTAGCTAGCAAATTCTTAAGAAAAAAATCACAAAAAGCCCCACACGTGCCTATCTTGCCTTTTGAAACAAAGCTGACACTTTAATAAGTAAAAAGCAAATGCTTTTCAGAGGAAAGTTGTGTTATAGAGAAAAGATATTGAAAATGGCTGTTTGGAAATCTTCTTGTCATTTTTGTTTTCTGAGATCCAGATAGCATTTGCTGTCATCATAATCATCATCATCTGCATTGTTGAAAATGTTGGAAATAAGTTTCTAACTAGTTCATTTTAAATAAGAGTTTCAAGAATCTAATTATTACAGATGGAAAACAGCATACACTAATAATACAAATGTATGCAGTTAGATTTTGGATCTCTGGTCTTCACTTTTTCATAAGTTAAGAAGTGAAATTGGAATTGCTATATGAACATTTTCATGGGTGGGAAAACATGAAGCCCTATTTAACTCTCCCTTCCTTCTCCCTTTTTAAAGACATTAGGTACGAGAAAGGAGGATGTAAGTAGTGCCATACACTGGCTGTTTTTTGTTGCTAGTGTACCCTATTAAGTTCCCTTTACATGTACAGAACTTCTCCCTTGTGCCCTTAAAGGTGTGCAGCTTCTAAAATCCAGGCAGACACGTCTCCTTTAAACTTAAATACACACCTGTAGTAGGGGATGTTCTGCATTCATTTGAAAACTGATAGCTTTGTTTCCTGGAGTGAATCCTGTTAGGTATTTTCTGTGTGTGTGGTGCTGAGGACGAACCCAGGATTTTGCACAGGCACACGCTCTGCGGCTGAACTACCCTCCCAGGCCTTGAGAAAAACCTGTCAGTGTTGCTTCTGGTGACTAAGATAATGTTTGTTTACTCTAAGAAGAATGCTTAATTGATATGCTTATGTAGTCCTAGCAGAAACTGGACTGCGGGTGATCTTTGTTTTACTAAGAGTACCACTAATCTTCTGATAAATGGCTAGAATAGGGATCTGCTTGTAATCAAAATTTTAGTCTAATTCATTTGTTAAGATAAATTCAGTTTTGAGACTTAACATTGGTGTATGTATGTGTGTCTAATATTTAGTTCAAGGCTGGAATCCACTTTTTTCATAATTTGACTTTCTAAACTATGGTATTTATAAGTTGAATATCCCTTTTATTTATAATTATTTTATTCTGTTACTGAATTAAATAATTCATTAGTCCATATTTGTAGCACTTAGTATTTACATTCCTGTGTGGAGTTGGTATACCTGCATGAAACATCTTAATTCCTCTCTTTATCTCTGCCCTTTCTTCCTTCCCTCCCTCCCTCCCTACTCCCTTCATCTCTTGATCTCTTTCTTTTGAGAAACATCTATTTTGTCCCACCTTCTATTGTCTATATATTTAAATTTTCTCACTATGTATAAATTTGGGTTTCTCATGTAAGAGAAAATATGTTATGTTTAAGTTTGCGTGACTGATTTCATTTAACATTACGGTCTCAAGGTACACCCATTTTTCTACAAAGGACTCATTTATCTTTTTGTGTCAGTATTGCTGCATTGTATATAAATAACACCTTCTTTACCCATTCATATAGACCACTTTCAAGATTCACCTATTATGAGTTGTGTTGCCACAAACAAGAGTATGCTGTATAACTGTGTAGTGTAGCGTCTAACTCTTTTGGAATATATCTAGAAGGGGAGTAGCAAGGTAAAATGGAATTTCTTGCTGCAGTTTTTGAGGAATCTTTGTACTGATTTACATGCTGATTATATTAGATTAGATTCCCATCAAAAGTATGGGAGGCTTCCTTTTTGCCCCCCAGCTTCAGAGCATTTGTTATTATTTGATTTCTTGATGATGGCCATTCTTTCTGAGGTCAGATGGAATGTCATTTTTATTCTAATTTGCATTTTTCTAATGGCCAGTGCTGTTGAACGTATTTCTTCATGTAATTATTGGCCATTTGTATGTCTGTGAAATTGCTATTCATTTAGTTGCCAATTTTTTGATTGGGCCTTTTTGTATTGCAGGGTCTAATATTTTTGGGTTCTTTATGGATTCTCGATACTAGTCCTCTAAAGAATAGCTGTCAAAAAAAGATTTAAAAAAAGAATTTAAAAAGAAAGAGAAAGAATAGCTGGCAGATTTTTTCCCCTATTTTGTAGGTTGTCTCTTTATTCTGTCAGTTGTTTCTTTCATTGTCCAGAAGCTTATTAATATGGTATGATCCCACTTATTGATTCTGAACATAGAAAATTACAACCTAGAAAATCCAATTTTTTTTTTCATTTTATATATTCACTACACTGTCTACAGGATCTACAGAGTCTCACTACACAGATTGGACTCATAGTGAGTCTCCTGTTTTCAACCTCCCAAGTGCTGGGATTACAGACATGCGTCATCACGCTGTCTCAATCACCATCTCAACACACCCTGGGGGTGGGGCCAGCACAGCATGCCAAGAATCCATCCCTGGCCACTGTGCTTTGCCTAAGCAGGTGCTTTAGTCTGCTGAGCTGCCTGGCAGAAAATCCAATTTTAAAAATCCAATTTAAAATATAATATCTGATTTTACATTTTGTGACTTACTTATTAATAATTTTTCCCTTTAATTGTTTGCATTAGATGTGTTTGTCCTTTTAGTCTAGGTTTAAAATTCAGTTATATTATTCTTGAAGAGGAAAACCTCAAAGTGCATCTCTTATCTGATGGAATGCAGCTTTCCTTGATGCCATTGACAGATATTCTTAATAAAGCATTCCCTTTGATAAAAGAAAGTTTAAGGGTTTTGTTTTAAATTTTTAAAAATCATTTATTTCCTTTTTTTTTTTTTTTGGCGGAACTGGGGATCAAACTCAGAACCTTGCACTTGCCAGGGAAGCGCTTATTCCACTGAGCCATCTCCCCAGCCCCTTATTTCCTTATTTATTTGGTATATTTTCTCGCTGCACAGCTTGGACTTACAGTTACAGTACTGTTTCAGCCTCCCCAGCGCTGGCCACCACCCCCTGGCTTTGGTGGCTAACAAGGAGGCACACCATGCTGTGGAATCAAACTTGGGTCCTGGCCCTTGCCAGGCAGGCGCTTAGACCAATGAGCTATCTTCCCATCACTGAGAGTTTTGTTTTTGTTTTTGTTCATTGTTCTTTGGTGCAGGGAATCAAACTTAGGACCTTGTGCTTGCCAGGCAGGCTCTGTGCTGCTGAGCTGTATCCCTGGCTTTTATTTTGTTTTGTTGTGATTTTGAAAGTTTGAATTGTTTGTTGATCTCTGGTTAGATCTTTTTTATTGCTATCTTACAATCTCAGTTATAGATTACAGCAGGATGTAAATCATAAAACTGTTACTTTCACGTGATTTGCCTGTTAACAAATTTTCTTATTTTCCTTTTAAACTCAAGATATTAAAGTCATGAAAAACAGCGAAATCTAATCTGTAGAATCCTTTTTCAAATACATTATAACCTTAATACAAGAGATGAAAGTAGCTTTCAAGATTAGTTCATTCCCCCCCCACCTGCTGTGCTAGCCCTGTCCCCGGGGCGCACTGAGATGGCAATTGAGACTGGGTGTGGTGGCGTGAGCCTGTAATCCCAGCTCTTGGGAGGCTGTAAACAGGTGGATCACTACAAGTCCGATCTATTAGTGAGACCCTGAACACCCTTTAGACCCTTCCCTAAAATATAGAAAAATAAAAGAAAATAGAAAAAGATTAGTTTATTTTTACAAATTAAAAGAGGTTATTTTTATTAGTCACAATTTATATTGCAAGTAATTTTAAATATTTTGAGAGAGGATCTTAATTTTAGACCTCATGTCTAGTGATCCAGCTTATATTTTGTTCATTTTTTATCTTAATCATGGAGTAAAATAGACATCTCAGGAATTTACTTTCAGATCTCACAGTTAGAATTCTTTTTTTTTATTTAATTAATTAATTTATTTATTTAGTGTGTGTGGCCAGCTCAGCCCACCAGGGGGTGGGGCTGGCTGGCATGTGGTGCTGGGGGATTGAACCGCGGTCCCTGTGCTTTGCCAAACCTGTTCCAAATAGGTGCTTTAGACCACTGAGCCATCTCTCCAGCCCTCTCACAGTTAGAATTCTTGATAAGAGTTTGGTTTAAAATAACTTTAATATTTGACTTTTCAACAGATTAGAAAATGCTTTTTATGAACATGCACAAACTTATTACTACACTGAAATCAGAAGAGTGAAATCTCATAAAGAATTTTTGAATAAGACGACACACCAGGTACATATTTTCAAGTAACAGGCGTTTTAGAGCAAATTAGTCATTATTGAATATTTTTGAAGTGATAACTATATGACTGTAATGCTGTGGTATTTTAAATGGCTTTAGTATATCTAAGTTTTTCTAAAGATTTAAAAAACTAATGTGTTTTTAAGTTACGCTCTTTGCCCTTTTCGTTTAACTTTTACCCCTAAAAGTTTGTTAATTTTTACAGCCTTTTAAACTATGTATTTGTTTGTTGGAGTAATTGTTGAATTTTAACTTTGGATATTTTCTTTTATATTGTAATGTCTTGTATGAAACATAATTTTCACATTAAAATATATGTTTAGTAGTGCTTTTTATCCTTTTTTCCCCTAGCTTTTATTTGTTAGACATCAGTTCAAAATAGCATTCTTCAGTGAGTTGAAACAAGATACCCAAAATGCTCTGAAGTAAGTTTCTAACACTTTTTAAACTAAATTTTTCTTGTCTTTGTGTTACTGATATTAATGGCAATTTTTGAATTCAGCCAAACTAAGTTTGAACTGTTTACATTGGTTAGAATCGGGTGTTTAATGTTTAGTTTGTCTGAACATGAATGGAATATAGTAAGTTGGGATTTTAAATTTTTTTTCATTTTATTATTGGAATTAAATTTTAGAGTGTCATAAAGCTTTCTGATATGGCTAATTAAATTTTATGCTTTAAAGAAATAAATACTAAACTTTTCCCCATCTCCTATTATTTGTATGTTGAATAAAGTTCTTCTCATAAGAGAAGGAATTCTAGGGATAGGGAGATAGCTCAGTGGTATGAATGCCTGCCTGGCAGGCACAAGGACCGGCGTTTGATCCCTGGTACCACATGTCACAGTGGCGCATGCCTATAATCCCAGTGCTGGAGAGGCTGAGACAGGAGGATCATTGTACCAAATAAATAAATAAAATATTAAAAAAATAAAGGATTTACAAAATATAATGAATATTAAATGTTATCTAAATCAGGCCATGAATTTGTTCAAGTTTGTATATAGTACATTAATTTAATTGAATGTTAAGCCTATGATACCTGTTAGCAACACCATTTTCCCTTTGAAGGCCCTGCTTAGAGCCTTGAAGATTGGTTGCAGATGTGTTGGCAGTAGTTAAAAATTTTCTTTCTTTTACCAACCACAGTGTAATGAAACACTATCTTTTTGTAGCTTTAACTTACTTTTTTAAATTGATAGTGGTAATATGAAAAAGCACTTTGAAAAGCTACTTTGTACAAGTAAGTAAAGTAATTCTGTGACAGGAATATCACAGACATGTCTTATCTTTCGCTGTTGAGGTGCCAGCCCCAGACTTAGGTTCTCAATCACAGTAACTTTGTGTAATTGTAACTGCTTTTAGTGTAGTTCATTTTTATGGATGGCATTAGTTAAAAATCTCCAATTTCAGGTTTGTTGAAAAATAATTCTGGAAAGAAAAAAAATGCAAGTTGAAAGTTTTACCTCTCAAAAGTGAAAAGTACACCTTTCTTTTCTGTTGTTTTTCTTCTTTTGATGTCAGGGATTGAACTGAGGACATTGCACTTGCCAGGCAGACAATTATGCCACTGAGCTATTTCCCTGGCTCGCTTCTCTTCTTTCTCCTCTCCTCTCCTTTCCTCTCCTCTCCCCTCCTCTCCTTTTCCCTCCCCTCCCCGCTCATCCTCTTTCATTTTTCTCCTCTCCCTTCCCCTGCTCTCCCCTCTCCTCTTCTTTCCTTTTTCCTTTTCTTCCCCCTCCTCTCCCCTCCCTCCTCTCTCCTCTATGTTTTTTCTTTTCTGCAGTGCTGGGGGTTAAACCCAGGGCCTTGTGCGCATTAGACAGTAGGCAAATCCTCTACCACTGTCTGAGCCCCAGCCAAAGCCCAAGAGTATACTTTTTCCTGTGGAAAAGTTTGTTCTGAGACTTTTCTCATTATCTTCTCTGTCTGAGGTTAGGTCCTGTTCTTATCAGGGCTCTTCATTCTCACCTTGGTGATGATAAAAGTTTTAAAAAGTTCATTGGGGGCCGGGGAGATGGCTTAGTGGAATAAGCACTTCCCTGGCAAGCACAAGGACCTGAGTTCAATCCCCGGTTCCACCAAAAAAAAAAAAAAAAAGTTCATAATAAAAATTGAACAAAAACATTTTTTTTAACCAGAGTGTTAATTTTTCAATGCAATTCTAAATAACTGATATACTTGCATTTTTCAGTTTCATTCTGTTGGTTATTGACTGATGTTAGTAACAGAAAGAATAATGCACATGTGATGGTTTTGTTCTTTGAAAATTTATTGATTCCTTTTACATTAAAAATCATTTTTTAGGACATTAAGATTGATATGAATATAGTATTACTAAGATGCTGCATGTTAAGAAATGTTGACTAAGTAGAGTTTCTGTTAGTTATGGTAATTTTGTGTTGGGAATTAGCTTAAAATTAATGTACATTACAATTAACCACTCTCCTCTCATTTGTATTAGGAATTATAGGACTGCCTATAATCTTGTACATGAACTGCGAGCCCATGAAACTAATATTCTGGAAATTAAGACTATGGCGGGATTTATAAACTATAAGGTAATAGTTTAACTTCAAAATAAAAGAGAATTTTTCTTTAAATACCTTTAAAAATTTGGAAATCAAACTTGTTTTAATGCTCTAAAAAGTTGGTGTTTAATTGTACTCCTTTTTTATGTGGTTTTACTCAAGAAGGGCTTTCTTACCAGCCTAAGAGTAACGCAGGATTTTTGAGTTTATAGGTCCTGGTTATTTAGCATTGGGATGGTTTTTTGGTTTCTTTTTGAGTGGAAGCAGGGAATAGTGAGACAAAAGTTGCATATGTTATTGACCTTTTTAACAGTGCAGCATAGTAGAACCTTCCTTGGTTTAATAGCACGACCATAGAAAAGGATGATCTGAATACTCACCCACAGAGAAATCCTTGGTTAACTGTTGCTTAAGAGTTTTAAGATTGTATGCTGTAGAGAAATAATTCCTTTGTTTCCCAAGCAGACAAATGAGGTGTGTTTGCCTTTAATATTCCCACATTGGTGTTTTAAGGAGTATGGCCCTGGGTTGGTGACGTGTGGGCAAATACTTTGATTAATTGTATAGAGTAAGTTGGAGCAGTTCCTGTGTAGAAGATTATTGTGACTGTACAGATTTGACCTAGCAATTCTCTTTCAGAAAATTTAGTTGATGGCCAGGGAGCTAGCTCAGTAGAATAAGTGCTTGCCTGGCAAGTACAGGGTCCTGAGTTCAATCCCCAGTACCACAAAAAAAAAAAAAAAAGAAAATTTAGTTGACATAAATGCTAACACAGATCACACCTATGGTTACTTATGTTTTCTAATAGGAAAAGACTAGAAATAAATCAGCAATACATGATTGTTGGCTGGGGATATGGCTCAGTGGCACAGTGCCTGCATGGCAAGAGCAAGGTCCTGAGTTCAATTCCCAGTACCAAAAAAAAAAAAAAAAACACCAAAAAACCAATTGTTTATATAAATTATAACTAAGTGGAACATTATGTAGCTATTAAGAATGAGGCAACTCAGGCCGGCCAGATATATCCGTGGACTAAAGCACCCACTCAGGCAGAGCACAGCGACCGGGATTCCATCCCTGGCCTGCCATGCCAGCCCTGCCCCCGGGGTGCTCTGAGACAGTGAATGAGTCTGGGCGTGGTGGTGTGTGCTTGTAATCCTAGCGCTTGGGAGGTTGAAAACAGGAGAATCACTATCCAATCTATGTAGTGAGACCCTGAGACCCTGTACTAAATACATTAAAGAAAAAAAAAAGATGCAACTATATACTGATGTACAATGATAACATTGTTAGGTGAAAGAAGGAAGGCACAACTCGGCAGAATAGTGCAGTACTGCTTGTGTACTGCTTTATGTACTTAAGTAGGCATTTGCTTGTCTGTGGAAGGGGAGGGATGGATAAGAAACTACTTTTCTTGTACTCCATTTTACTTATACAATAAAGTTGAAGATTATAATTAGTATTTGGAAATAGATTTAGGCTTTGTTCCATTTGTCATTTTACCTTCAATACATACAGATCATGAAATAGCATGTTAGGTAAGAAGGATAACAGCTTTGGACTAGAAAATAAAGTTTTTGACAACTCTGAAAGCTAACCTATCATTTTTGAGTTATCTGTTAGAAGCATTTCAATCTGTGTTATTCATTTGGTAGTTTTTTAAATTCTGTATTTTAAAAAGATTTTCTAAGGCATAGAAAATTACTCAGAGTGACCAAGCCTCTGGTTTTATTGTAGCCATTCTCAGGAAACAAATACTATTGTGAAGAATTTAGGAGAAAGCATTCTATAGTCTCGTAAAATTATTCTGAAACTATATATTTTTGAAGTATTATGCCTTTTGACTTTTTCCCTCTTATTTTGGGGTTGCCTTTGTATTTTACAGATCTGTAGACTGTGTTTTCAGCACAATACTCCCCTGGATGCAATTGCTCAGTTTAGAAAACATATTGACTTGTGTAAAAAGAAAATTGGAAGTGCGGAGTTGTCCTTTGAGCATGCTGCGTGGATGTCTAAACAGTATGTTTTAAATTGTACTTTTAAAATGTTTTTTAAAATACATGGGTTTTGGAGAATGATATGAGCATTGAGTTTGACTTTATACTATAGTAAGTAACTTTTCTCAGTAAATAGATTTTTAATAATAAAGCCTGTGTATGTTTCTTATAATAGTGTATATTGATTGTTACAGTTTCTTTCTTTTTTTAAAATTTATGTATTTGGTTCAGGATCTCCCTATGTAGCTTGGACTCATAGTGGTCCTCCTGTTTTCAGCCACCCCAGCTTTGGATTACGGCATGTGCCACCACGCCCTGACTCAGTTGCTGGTTCAGTGAGTCTGCCAGTGGGGCTGGCATTGGTACAGTTTCTTAATGGAAGCCAGTTAATTCATGACACTGTTTTATTCATTCAGTATATGCTGACTGAGTTTCCATTGTGTGCCAACATCCTGAGAATGTAGCAGCAAAGAGGAGTCCTACTGTCGTAGGCTTTACTGTTTAAAACTGATGCTTAAGCATAGGTAAAATGAAATTGTTCCCAGAAACTTGGGTGTATTTGAGTGGTGAAAGTTATGTTAAGATCTAGCTTGATGGTTTGTTTATAAACTTGTTAGTGCAGAAAAGATGACATAAATTCAGAACTTTAACCTTATAAGTAGTATGTAGTAGTATTTACAAAGAAACTATGACATTAATTATTAATCCTTAGCATTGTTTTTATAAATACAAATATGCTGAAGTTATGGTTCTTAGAATCAGTAATTACTAAAAGTAAGTTACTTTTTCTCTTTTATTCTTTTTTTCTTTTTGTTTAAGATTCCAGGCTTTTGGTGACTTATTTGATGAAGCTATTAAGTTAGGGTTAACAGCTATTCAAACTCAGAATCCTGGTTTCTATTATCAGCAGGCAGCATATTATGCCCAGGAGCGGAAACAGCATGCAAAAGCCCTCTGTAACCATGATGTAAGTTACCAACTCTTGTAGTAGGCAGCATTTAAAAAGCTTATAATTGTCTTGTTTTTTTTTAATGTATTTGTTGCAGAGTCTTACTTACTACACAGCTTGGACTCATGGTGATCCTTCTGTTTTCAGCCTCCCTGGTGCTGGGGTTACAGGCATGTGCCACCAACCCGATCTCATGGCTGGCTCAGTGTGCCCAGGGGCGGGGCCAGCGTAGCATGTGGTGCCAGGGATTTAACCCGGTCCCTGCTCTTGCCTAAGCAGGCACTTAGTCCACTGAACTATCTTGCCAGCCCTCTTATAATCATCTCTTGAAAAAATCTAGGACTGATTAATGTGGATAATTATTTTTCAAGTCTTCGAATATAGTGTTTTTATCTTACATAGTTCTAAAAATTATGACCATTTTAACAAAAGTATTCTGTTTTTAATTGTAAATTGAACAGAAGTTTTTCTTTTTTTTTTTTGTGGCACCAGGGATCGAACTCAGGATCCTGCACTTGCCAGGCAGGTGCTATCTCCCTGGCGCTAAAAGTTTTTCTATTTTTAAATGATTTTTGTTCTTTTGAGACAAGATCTTGCTGTCTAGTTCAGGTTAGCCTTGAAGTTAATGTGTAGTCCAGGTAGGGCTGAAATCTTGTCAATCCTCTTGCTTTAGTTTCTGGAATATTGAGATTACAGGCTTTGTTTTGTTAAGGGTACAAGGCTTTGGGATTAATAAAAGTCATTGGAATGTAAAATAATATTTCTTTAAAAAATAATTAGAAGGGCCAGGAAAATAGCTCAGTGGAATAAGTGCTTGCCTGGGAAGCGCAAGGTCCTGAGTTTTATCCCTGGTACCAGGAAAAAAAAAAAAAATAATTAGAGCTTTATTTTTTTATTTTTATTTTTTTTAATAATTAGAACTTTAAAGCTGTAAATCTTTTAACCCAGAATTTTTTTTTCAGAAATATTAAGGCAGATAATAGACCCTAAGATATTTATTAATTACAGTGAAAAATAGAATAAGATGAATAACTGTAGAGAATTTGTTAATATATAGAATGGTAGGCAGTCATGAAAAAGAATGTTTAGGAGAATATTTAATGATATGGTGAAATAGATAGCATTTACTTATGTAGTACTGAGCAACTTTCCCAGCCCGTTTTTGTATTTTTTTTTATTCTGAGACAGGATGTAGCTGAGTCACTACTTCTCCCAGGCTGGGCTTGAACTTGGAATCCTCTTTCCTCAGTTTCCCCCAGTGGTGGGAATATAGTTTTGGGCTGCTATACCTGGCTTAGACAGAAGATTTAAATTTTTAAAAACTAGATTGAAAACTATTTCAGCTGGCAATAAGTTTTTATATAATTTGTAAGGATAATATATACTTTTTAAGAAAAGATTATAGTTTATAAACAACTTAAACTTGTAATCTTTACCTGTTAAATATTTTGTACATTTTTCAGCAAGATACATTTTGGTTTTAGAGGGAAAAAGAAGAAAAATAAAGCAGTTTAAATCTCTTGATTCTGTTGCCAAATATATACTTCCCCTAGTACCAAGAATAATGCAGAAATGATAAAGAAAAATAGTGTTTTCTCTTTGAAACTTCTTATAAGATTGTTTTTATTTACAGAGTATTTATACTTATAAATTTCAAACATAATTTTAATATATTTTCACTGGTTTTTTTATGGCAAAGAAAGAAAATTCAAAGAAGTTACTGTGAAATCATTGGTGAAAAACCCTGATTTTTCAATTTTTATAGGATTTTAATATTAAATGAAATATTTTTCATTTAATTTTAATTAAAATTTAGTTCATGTTAAAATATTTACAATTGTGATTCTTGAATGTGTGCTTCATGAAAATTTCTTTTATTAATGAAAATGTCCTTATTTACTAAAAAATTGGACAAGAGTTGATTTGTGGTGGGTTGCATAAACTCTCATTTATGTTTGTTCTTTAATTTACAGGCTTCTGTAATGTATCCCAGTCCTGACCCCTTAGAAACACAAACAGGTGCTCTTGACTTTTATGGACAAAGGTCATGGCGACAAGGAACATTAAGTAAATGATTTTCCTTTTATCTCCTCCTCTCAGTTTTAAAAGGTGTAGATAGATATCATAATTTATTATTCTGAAGATAGCCAGGAGAAAATTATGTTGAAGTAAAAGTAAATTATTTTGAAAGATTTTTTATAAGTGCGTGGTTTCTTATTTTTTAGAATGGTTTTATCACTACATCTTAAATGTTTATAATTATATATATTGATATGATTAAAATGTTTGGATACCTCTTAAGTAGTATAATAAGACATTGTCAACTAAGCATTTTAATTCCAATTAATTTTAATGGTTTATATGACATTGTAAAGCATTAACTTGCATCACCTTAAAAATTATATCAGTATATTTTTTCTTATACATAATTTAATTCAAGCAACATCTGGGGCAGCTGAACATTATTAAATATGTGTTTAATCCTTAGAAACTGTTTTCTGTGGAGAAGGATCATGTAGTACCATCAGATGGTTGCTGCTACTATGTAAAAGAATCCTGAGCTCAGTAATGTTCCCTTCAGAGCCGAGGTCACAGAGCAGTTTCCATGTTAGTACGACAGTCTCTTGGACTCTTCACTATTCTAGAATATTTGAAGAACCTTAACTACACTATAAGAATTCAGGGAGTGTGCACATAAGTGTTCATGTGAAGGTTTGTGTTAAATGAACCATCTAAAATGGGTTGGGTCGTGTCTTATGCAGGCTTTGATCCTTCCGATCCCGAGAAGGAGAAAGTAGGAATTCTTGCCATTCAGCTGAAGGAAAGAAGTGTTGTTCACTCAGTAAGTTGCTTTTTTGCCTCCAGTATAAGCTGTCTTTTACTATACTCAAGGAAAAGTTGAGATTATTTTGTTTAAATGCTTTACACTTTATCTTTTCTAATAGGAAATAATAATAACTCTTCTGAGCAATGCTGTTGCACAATTCAAGAAGTATAAATGTCCAAGAATGAAAAGTCACCTCAGTATGTATTCATGACCTTCTACAATTTCATGTGATTTTAATAATTTAAATTATATATATATAAAAATCTTTTCTTTATAGTGGTTCAGATGGGAGAAGAATATTATTATGCAAAGGATTATACCAAAGCTTTGAAGTGAGTCCTATTTATTACTTACTTTTACAAGTATTCTGATTACAGTGAAATTGCAATAGAAATTTATATTAAAGTGTTTATTACTTCTAGAATTACTTCTGTTAAATTCCATTTATCAAGTGCCCTCTGCTGGCATAAAATTTGAAGGTTTAGGTAACTTTAGGTTTGGTTAAAAGTGAAAAATACCTGTTAAACTGCCAGTAAGATTTTCTCATATTTACATAAAAAGAGAACACTGCTATATTTTCTCCAAGAACACTTCCAACCCTTTTTGTGACGCCGGTTCAGTGTGTCCCACTCCTGGTCGTCTCCTAGGTTGCTGGATTATGTGATGTGTGATTATCGGAGTGAAGGCTGGTGGACTCTGCTGACGTCTATACTCACGACTGCTCTGAAATGTTCCTACCTCATGGCCCAGTTAAAGGATTATATTACCTATTCCCTAGAACTCCTTGGAAGAGGTAATTTGGTGTTGTTTCAATAAAATTTCAACCCACAAAATTTTTAGCATCTTTTTAAAATTAGAAGAATAACTCAGTGTCAGATATTTAGTAATGCATCCGTAATACACAAGTCACTGGGCTTAGTCATCTTAGAGATACTCTAAAATATTTTAGAAACATTAAGTGAAGCTAGTGGACTTGCGTTTTTATAGTTCTAATTTTATTTCTTTTTCATTTTAGCTTCAACTTTGAAAGATGACCAGAAATCTCGTATAGAAAAGAACCTCATAAATGTTTTAATGGTAACTTGGGATTCTTTATATAAAATGTGTTAAAAGAAGGGGCTGGGGAGATAGCTCAGAGACATGAGCACGTACTTGGCAACCACAAGGTCCTGAGTTTGATCCTGGCTCCGCATGCTGTGCCGACCCCAGAATCCCAGTACTCAGGAGGTGGAGATAGGAGGATAGCTGTGAGTTTGAGACCACCCTGGGAGTTACAAAAAGTGAGCACAGGGCTGGCCCGAACTGCACAGTTACAGCCTAAAAAAAAAAATATATATATATATATATCTATATATATAGATATATAGATATATCTATATATATGCTAGTTATGTATTTTTCTTCAACTAATAAAAGCCAAACATTTAACTGTGTATTGCTGCAGAATGAAAGTCCCGATCCTGAACCAGACTGCGACGTGCTAGCTGTGAAAACTGCTCAGAAGCTGTGGGCAGACCGGGTTTCTCTGGCTGGCAGCAATGTTTTCACTGTAGGGGTCCAGGACTTCGTACCATTTGGTAGGTAGCCACCATCTGCAAGATTATTTCAGAGGAAACACTTTCCTGGCTTAAAAAAGGAATAGATGTGGACTTTTTAAAAAAATCATTTTAATGGACAAATTATAAATTTTTTTAAGGTAAAAAGACATGAAATATTTGGTTTATATCTTAAAACATACTCTGTTCATTTATAGTTCACATGTTAGAAATACACTTAGATAATTATTTTCAAGGTTTATGCTTTAATATCTAGGCAAGAACTTTTTTAAATATCACAGAAAATAGTTCCTTTTCCTTTAAAATCTTATCACATACATTTTTGGGACAATTTTTTAAAATTAAAGACGGTTTTCAAGTTACATTTAACTTTTATAGAAGTCTATAAGAATATTTCAAAGAAAAATGGAGATTTTTTTTCTGAAGGGTAGATGTTCAAAAAATAATGTTGGTGGGTCAGGTCTTGAGTATTCAGTATACAACTAACTCAGCCCTTTTTGTTTAATTTCTAGTACAATGCAAAGCCAAGTTTCATACCCCAAGTTTTCACGTTGATGTTCCTGTACAGTTTGATATTTATCTGAAGGCTGATTGTCCTCACCCCATTAGGTTTTCCAAACTCTGTGTCAGCTTTAATAATCAGGTAATTATACATTTTCATGTGTTATTACTAATGTATATACAATATACACATGTATATTGTAGCTTGCATTAGACCACAAAAGGAGCTTTGTGCATTTTTTTTTTTTAATGTATTTAGTACAGGATCTCACTACAGAGCTTGGACTCGTAGTGATCCTTCTGTATTTAGCCTCCCCAGCGCTGGGATTACAGCTGTCTTCCACCATGCCAGTCACCGTGCCTGGCTCAGCCCATCCAGGGTCAGGGCCAGTGTGGCATGTGGTACTGAGGGGTGAACCCTGGTCCCTGTGCTTGCCTAAGCAGGCGCCTGGCCTTAGTGCATTTGAACCACTGAGCAGTTTACCCCAAGAAGTTAGTTTACTTATATGCTGACTGTCCCCAGTGCCGGTCATGCAGGTGTCATTTCAGCCAGTACTTATATTGAATAAATTTGATAAACTTGTTTTTCTATTTCCTGTTATGTTGTCTTATAAAAGTTAAAGAAAGATATATGCAATTTGGTCACCCTATATTTAAATAATTGGGTAGGTAGGTGGTTAAGTCTGTTTTCTTTTTTGGCCAGATGGCCTACAGAACCTTGAAAGAGTTAAACAGAGTAATCTAAATAAGTAAAAATCTTTTAGGAGTTATTTAGTCACTTTTTTTTTTTTTTACCTGTGTTCTATTTATTAGATGGTGATATAGAAAGGATATGATTTGTAGGATTTTGTTCATAAGAACTGAGAAATGCTGTTATAATAGAAATGGTTAGATGGATCTTGGTTGCCTGAAGTTCATTATGTTCTATGTAACTTCAAATCTTTAACTAGGAATGAGTTTGAAAGTATTTAAGCAATTGCATTACATTTTTGTGTAAGAAATACATTGCAGCTGCAAATAAAGGGAAAGAAGTGACATCATGGAAGCCAATTAGAGCCTGAATTAACCCAGGTGGGAAAGTAAGGGGTTTGGAGTCTGATGCCAGTGGTGAGAACAGAGGTGTAAGGGTCCAAGTCTTTTAGAAATTGGTAAATCGGGATTGCTGAGTGAACAGAGAATGCCAGGGGTGGGAAGAGGCTGAATAAAGCACTGATTTGTACATGTGACTTCTCTGCTTAGATTCGTTTGCCTGTCTCCCTTTACTACTTAATGCCTTATATAATAGTGTAACCTTTTTTTTTTTTTTTTTTTTTTTGTATTTAGTACAGAGTCTACTGGCTTTCACCACACAGATTGGACTCATAGTAATTTTTTTTTTTTTTTGGCGGAACCAGGGATTGAACTCAGGCCCTTGCACTTGCCAGGGAAGCGCTTATTCCACTGAGCCATCTCCCTGGCCCCAACCTTATATAATAAAAGACTATATAATGTAATAACATTGAAAGCGTTATTTCCGAAGGGGGACTCCTAGTCACTTTCCTCATCACTGGGACAAAATACCTGGCACCTGCAATTTAAAAGAGGAGAGATTTGTTTTTGCTCACATTTTAGAAGTTTCAGTCCTTGCCTGGTTGGCTGCAGGGCAGGAAGGCATGGTGGAAGGGCCTGCCACAGTGGAAAGCTGGTGAGGACAGGGTGTCCTTGCAGCAGAGAATGAAAGGAGGAGCAGGCATGGGAGATAGTCCCTTCCCCGTCAGGCCCACAGTGAGCCACCTCTGTGCACACCAGACATCCTCAAGGAAATCAGCTGTGACAGCCCCAGATCCAGCCACCTTTCCAGCAGTAGCTTTGGAGGGCAATTTTAGATCGAAACCTAACAGAAGTCTCCCCTGACTCACAGGACTGATAGAGCTAGCAAGGCGAGGAATTAGAGGTCAGGACAGGGACTTTGTTTTCTGTTATATTCCTTAGTATCCTGCTATCCCATTTCTTTCCTTTTCTTCCTTCAAGAACCATAAATTCCTTCTACATATTACTATAAAAACTACTACTATAGTTAAAACAAAAAAAAAGTTACAATAAACATAAAACATCAGTTTTAAAGATTAGGTTATATTCTTAGTATGTTTTACTTTATAAGGAAAAACTGCTTAGGCAGGCACTGGGACCAGGGGATCCGTGGCACCACATGCTGTGCTGGCCCTGCCCCCCAGGCAGCTGAGCCACTGACCAATCCCGGAGTGGTGGCTTAGGCGTGTAAACCCAGCACTGCGGAGGCTGAAAACAGGTAGATCATGAGTCTAAGCTACGTAGAGAGACCCTGTACCAAATACATTAAGAAAAAAAAAAGTAGTATTCATATGTTTTGTATGTGTGAACTAGAAATGAAAACCCAGGGACTGTATAAAACTTGAATTTTGTACAAGAATTTTCTTGTGAAGGCAGAAGAAATTGTGATAGAAGTTGGTACTTGGAAGGCTCTTGATGTTCACTGAACAGATGAGAATGGTGACTTCGTAGACATTTAACATGAAAGAGGCTTCCATTTGTTCATCTCTAAGGAGTGTGTAGTTCTGCGATGGCCATCCCATTCAGTGTAGCACCTGCTGAGGTTGAGGTGGTAGTGGGTTTGTCCTCAACAGTAGTTAAGGAAACAGGACAGACTAGGATGATTTCTTGATATCTATCTTTCTTTCTTTCTTTCTTTCTTTCTTTCTTTCTTTCTTTCTTTCTTGGTGAGAGATTTTAGTACAAAGATGCAGAACATATGATAGTGTGCAAACTTGCTCATGAAATGAACATAAAGGGAAAAAGAATAATCAAAGACTGAAATTTTTGGCAACTCTGAATTAAAGGGATAAGGTAAGGAAAAGAAGCTTTTGGTTGCCAGGAAATAACCCAGTAGACAAGAATTAAGAGATAGTTTTACAGAAACCATGTTGAAAAGAATAAACAAACAAAAACTCTTCAATAGAAGGAGATGAGCTGGACAAGGTGGCCCACACCTATCACCCCTGAACTTGGGAGCCTGGAGCAGGAGGCTCACTAACAGTAGAGGCCAGCTGGACTATGTAGTGAGTTCAAGGGCAGCATGAATTACAAGGTGAGACCCTCTCTTAAAACAAAGATCAAAAAATGATGATGAATAGAAGCATCCAATGTTCGTTTCCTCTTCTACAGAAGAAATCCCTCAGTGTTTTCAGAAGTCAGACTACTTAGTCAACTTGTTTTTTTTCCAGTTTGGCTACAGTGAGGTGTCTGAATTTGGCATGCAGACCCTTTCTTTTGTTATTAAACAACTTTTATAATCAGTAATAAGCTCCAGATCACTTGGCATTAATGTTGGCCAAAGCAGCTGGCATTTGTTGTTAGGAAACTGATCTTTCTTCATCTTTTTTTTTTTTTTTCTTTCAGGAATATAACCAGTTCTGTACACTGGAAGAAGCTTCAAAAGCAAGTGAAGTTTTAGAAAATTTGACTCAAGGAAAGATGTGCTTAGTTCCTGGCAAAACAAGAAAATTGTTGTTTAAATTTGTTGCGAAAACTGAAGATGTGGGAAAGAAAATAGAGGTTAGTAGTGAAATTTGTTTAAAAATATTTTTAATTGCAAAGATGGCATGTCTACATAAAAAATTTAAAATAATATAGAAGTTAAGCTAAAAATGAAAATCTTCCACCTAGAAGAAACTATTCCTAGTACCTTAGTAGATTTCCTTGAAGACATTTTTTGTGAACATATTTTTAGCTTAAAATTTTATTTTCTGTTGAAAAATTAGGAATATATTATGCGTAATACTTGATAGTGGGCTTTTCCACTTTCCATATTATACATAGACATCATTTCCTATTGGTACATAAGTCCAAACTAATTTTTTAATTAGATAATCAAGAAGTTTTTTTGCTTTTATTTTTATTAGTATGTGTCACATGTAATGATAACATTCATTTTGGGGAATTGGTGTGTGTGTATAACACATCTTGAGATTTTAATATATGTTATGTAATTGAGATTTAATATATGTTATGTAATATAAAACAAATCTATTTTATATAATTCAAACTATCTAATATTTAAAATTGATGATTGCATATTTTAAAGAAAAAGGTATTTTAAAAGATTAACAATACAGATATATTAAAAGATTAACAGATTAACAATACAGATATAGAAAGCCTTTGAGAAATATGTGATACAAGTAGTTTTTTACTTGAGTATAAACTCTGGAGCCAAGTTACGTGAGCTTAAATTTCAGCTCTCTGCTATGCACTGGCTTGTGACCCTGAGCGCTTGCTCCTCTGTGTCTCCATGTATTCATCTGTAAGGTGGGTGGTATCGTTCTTGCGCCATGGCATTTTTAGTAGTTAATGTAAATTGCTTCTCATGGTTAGCACGTGGCATGCACTTATTCAGTGTTTGTTTTCCATGATTTGAATGAAAATGATTAGGTATTTTAAACTTGGGACTACTAAGATAGATAGCACATAAAGTTATATTGCTGGTAGTTCTTTAATAATTTCTGTGATAGGGTTAATTTTATTATTAATCTATAAGCAAAGTTTTTTACTTGATTGTGATACTGGGGATTGAACCTAGGATCTTTGCAATGAGCTACATCCTAAATTTTGAGACAGGTTCTTAGTCCCAGAGACTGGGCTAGATCTTGGGATCTTTCTTCCTTAGCCTCCCACAGTGCTGGGATAATAAACATGCACCAAGAAGTCTTTTATGATTTGAACAAATCCTTACTAATATATTTTTACTTTTTACATGGTACATAAGGAAGTCTACCAGACATAAATCATTTTTAGTAATCCCTTTTGGAACCCTTTTATTTAAGTAGAAGGCAAGATTTATTGAATAAATAGAAGATTTCATTGCTAGTACTGTATTTTCAGGAAAAAATTAATAGAATTAGAGATTAGGTTTTAAATATATCAGTGGTCATCAAAATATTTCCTTCAGCACCCACTAATTGAGCATTTTTTAAAATTTTATTTTATTTAATTTTTTTGGTATCAGGGATTGAACTCAGGACCTTGCACTTGCCAGGCAGGTGCTTAAGCCGCTGAGCTATCTCCCCAGCCAGAGCATCTATTATTTTAACTACTGTGTCAGATGCTAACATAATTACTGTACTCTACAGTCTCTGAGGTAGAAAGTTAGGCACGACCTCTCTTCTAAAGCTGAAGAAGTTGAATCCCAGATCAGTGTCCCAACCACAAGGCTCTAATGTATACCATGGTCCTTAGATGAATGTTAAATGCTAGCAGATCTCGGTGTAGTTTCACTGAGAAGGGCTGATAACAAGGATGCAGTAGGAGGTGGCATTTCTGACAGCCCTTCCTCTTTCAGATTACTTCCGTGGATCTGGTTCTGGGCAGTGAGACAGGCCGGTGTGTGGTGTTGAGCTGGCAGGGAGGAGGAGGAGATGCTGCTTCCTCCCAGGAAGCCCTGCAGGCTGCCAGGTCTTTCAAAAGGCGACCTAAGCTCCCTGACAATGAAGTTCACTGGGACAGCATCATAATTCAGTCAAGCACAATGTAAGTCCACTTTGTGAGACACATTATAAAAGATCATCCTCTTCTATTTTTAAAAATACTTTATTGAAATACATATTATTTAATCAGCCTGGGGCAGTGGGGTATGCCTCTAGTCCCAGCTACTGGGGTGACTGAGGCAGGAAGGTTGTGACTCCAAGGCTGGCCTGGGCAATTTAGCCAAGTTCAGAATAACAAGGGCTGGGAAAGAAAATCAGTTACTTAACTAAGGTTTCCTTTCAAAGGATCATTTCCAGAGTTCCAAATATTTCTGTACATCTTCGCCATGAGCCACCTGCGCTGACAAATGAAATGTACTGTTTGGTTGTGACTGTTCAATCTCATGAGAAGACCCAGATCAGAGATGTGAAGCTCACAGCTGGTTTAAAACCAGGTACATATTTGTTTTTAAAGTTTCATCAGTATTAGTAAGTGCTGTGGTGTTGGCAGTATGGAGTTTCTTTAAGGATCTTTTTTTTTTTTCCTGTGGTGGGCTCAGTCTACCCTGGGGATAGGGCTGGTGTAGCATGTGGTGCTGGGGATTGAACTATGGTCCCTACGCGCTTGCCTAAGCAGGCGCTTTAGACCACTGAGCTATCTCTCTGGCCCTGGAGTTTCTTTAAAAGATACAATATAGTGCTCTTCTTTTAGTATTAACTATTACAGTAATGTTTGGATTCTGATGTCTTAAAATGTTAATTTTGACCCTCTCAGGGCAGGATGCCAACTTAACTCAGAAGACTCACGTGACACTTTGTGGGACAGAACTGTGTGATGAATCCTACCCAGCTTTGCTCACTGATATTCCTGTGGGAGACTTACGTCCAGGGGAGCAGGTAAACCTGGTCAACTGAGGTTAGAATAGAAATCATTTGGTTTGTAGTTTCAAATAGGCACTGAGTTCGTTTCAGGGCATTTTATCAGCATATCATAAGATTAAAAAAGTGACCTCACTTTATACTTTGAGTTTTTCATATAAGAAACCATGTAGGGCCAGCCAAATAGCTACCCCAGGGCCTGCTGAGATGGCAGTTGAGACTGAATGTGGTGGCGCACGCCTGTAATCCCAGCACTAGGGAGGCTGTAAACAGGTGGATCACTATGAGTCCGGTCTAGTAGTGAGACCCTGAGCACCCTGTAGACCCTTCCCTAAAATACAGAAAAATACAAAACAGAGAAACCATGCAGTGCTCGCTTCGGCAGCACATATACTAAAATTGGAATGATACAGAGAAAATTAGCATGGCCCCTGCGCAAGGATGACACGCAAATTCGTGAAGGTTCCGTACTTAAAAAACAAAACAAAACCATGCAGTATCTAAGTTTGTGTGTCTTTCTAGTCTCTAGGTGCATCCTTAAATAGAAAAATAAAAGATAATAGGAAAAAGGGAGGTACATCTTTTCTAAAAGGGAAGGAGAATAAGAGATGGAAGAAGATGGAAATAAGAATTCAAAAGCGTATTTGTGATGTCTACAGACATATGCCAATAAAACTATGAAACCTGAAAAAAAAAAAAGTGATTTAACTAACAAACATTTTATATCCAATATTCAGATTTTTTTTTTTTCTTCAGTGTTTGGGATTAATGGAGGACCTCATACATCCCAGGCGCAAGGTCTCTACTACTGAAAATATTGCCAGTCCTGTTAGGCAGCTTATATAAGATGAATTTTTAGGGCCAGTCAACCTAATATGGAGAATTTATGGCTGGATAAAATAACTATTATCTGTAATGTAGTACAGTAACCTCCCAATTTCTTTTGCCAAAATTTCAAAATACACAAATATTGTATTTTTTTCAATGTGGGGAGTTGAAGGGAATGATTAACAAAAGATAGATGAGGGCTAGAAGTGTACAGCTCAGTGGAGGAGTTTTTGCCTGCTATGCACAAGAGCATTCCCAATGTGGGGGAGGAGATAGAAGTGACCTCACTCATGCAGTGCCAGTGAACTCAGGCCCTCCGTGGTGCGGGTTTTGATTAGTTAAATTAGTTATACTGGAATAGCCTATAAAATAATTCATTCAGGGGCCGGGGAGATGGCTCAGTGGAATAAGCACTTCCCTGGCAAGTGCAAGGGCCTGAATTCAATCCCTGGTTCCGCCAAAAAAATAAAATAAAATAAAATAATGCAGTCAGTTGGTACAGTAAATAAAGTTGGGAATCTTAGAATATATGTCAGGAAGAAGTAATATTAAATTATAACACTTTGTTACAGCTGGAAAAAAAGATCTATGTTCGCTGTGGAACTATAGGTTCAAGAATGTTTCTTGTATATGTTTCTTACCTGATCAACACAACTGTTGAAGAAAAAGAAATTATTTGCAGATGTCACAAGGTAAGTTTTTTGTAACTTCTTCAGGAAGCATCATGTCTGACACATTCCTCTATTTTATGGTATTTCAATTAATATCTTTATAGTTCTGGCAGAAATGTCATCTCAGATTTTTCTTTGAAATCATGCAAAGTCCAACTGGTAGAAAAATGGTCCACTAGCAATTTGGGGATTTATAGAGTGATTACAGGTTCTGGGTCATTGGTTATTTATATGTAATTGGGATGGAAATAAAATGCTGCAGAGTAAGCAGTATTTTTCTAGCAGGGAGAAAGAAAAGATTTTTGTACTATCAAAATTTTTACATAGCCTGCTGTAAAGCACATTTACATATGTCTCATTTAGTGCCCATAACAGCTCTGTGAAACTGAGGTTTAAAGAGATCGTGCAATTCCCCAGAGTCACAGTGGTATTGCGGTGTTGGAGGTCGCACAGCTAGGTAGCACGTCCCAGAGAGGGTCCGAGTTTGGCCCTTTGGCAACACAGCCTGGACTTTTAACCATTGTGAGATTTTTCAGGGCTTTTTATCCACAGTGTGTGTGTATGTTTTGAAAGCTGTAATACTTCCTCGTTTTTTAAATAGGCTCTTTTTAAAAGAAACAACTTATTTTTTTGGTACAGGTGTCACTACGCAGCTTTGACTCATAGTGATGCTCCTGTCTCAGCCTCCCCAGCGCTGGGATTACAGGCATGTGCCATCATGCCCAGTTTCAGTGGCCAGCATGGGGCCTCCAGGGTTCTGGAGCCAGCACAGCACGTGGTACCAGGAAGCATCTGTCCGAGAGGGACAGAAGGGGACCCAAGCAGGTTGCCCAAAGTCCCTTTGCTTTCTCACCACTTAGTAGTTCTTCTGTACAGTGCTGCTGCTGCTGCTGCTGCTGCTGCGCTGCTCTTGTCACAGGCTCCTGCGATACCGGAGGTGGAAGCGGCACTTTGCGGGGTGAATTGTTATGAAACATACAGAACTCATTAGAAATTATAGGCCTCATTACCCATGGACTTTCCTAAGTATTATCTAAGAGAAACCCGTGCTGCTTAATGAAGAACTATTGGGCATTTATAGATTGTATTTTGTATGCCTTCTCTTTTTTAAATATATATATATGTGTGTGGTTATAGTTGTCTTTTGTCATAATTTGATGTATATGACGTTAAAAGTGGTGGTGTCTGAGAATTTTTGTATTTTTTCTAATACAAAAAATGGTTAAGAACAGAACAGCATTCTCATATCATGGAATATACAAAAATAAAATCCAGCCTATGAGCCCACAAAAAAAAATACATGTGTGTGTACACACACACACACACACACACACACACACATAAAAGATTTAGAAAAGGCACTGAATGTGCTCTTTATATTTTCTTGCAGGATGAAACTGTAACAATAGAAACTGTCTTTCCATTTGATGTTGCGGTTAAATTTGTTTCCATGAAGGTACGTTCTTGTGATGCATGTGTCACAGAAAACACACAATGGATTGACACAGCTCCTGACAGGCCTTTTCTCTTCCCGGTGACAGTTTGAGCACCTGGAAAGGGTCTACGCTGACATCCCCTTTCTGCTGATGGCCGACCTGCTAAGTGCCTCGCCGTGGGCCCTCACCCTCGTGTCCAGTGAGCTGCGGCTCGCTCCATCCGTGATGGCAGTGGATCAGCTGGAGTCCCACGTGGACCAAGGTGACACTGAATCACACTTAACGTGTTGAAGTTTTATGTATGTGCGTGTGTGTGTGTGTGTGCGTGCGCACGAGTGCTAACTGGGTAAGAGTTAACTTTTTACCAAAAGAGGCAACTTGGGAATTACATTCACAAAAGCAAGTATATTTAAAATTCAAGTTGAATAACTGTCATTAACTTTTTGCTTCAGTATACTTTTATTTATTAGATTTTAAAATCTTAACGTATTTAAATTTACTTTCCTCTGAATACCTGTTTGCAGTACACAATGATTACATTCCTGTGCAAGTTGGTACACATCATAATGCTTTTTTCATCCTCCACCCTGCAGTCCATATCTTGAGCCCCTTCCCATTTGTCAAAGACCTATCTATCTTCCTACTTCCTACTAGCCTTTATTTTGATCTTTATTTATAGTATGAGTTTCTTATTTAAAAGAAACCATGTCATATTTAAGCTTCTGTGCCTGACTTCACTTAACATTACAGTCCCAAGGTGTATCCATTTTCCTACAAATGGCTCAAGTTTTATCTTTCTTTATGGCAGACTAGTACTCCATTGTGTTTAAATACCATATTTTCTTTATCCATTTTTCTGTTAGTGCACATATAGGCTGCTTCCAGAATTTAGCTATTATGGATTGCGCTGGTTTAAGCAGAGATATACATGTATCAGTGTACTATGGTGTCTTCACGGTTTTCAGGAAGATACCTAGAAGGGCAATAGTTGGGTCGAATGGAATTTCTAGATTTCGTTTTTGAGGCATCACCATTTCCATACTGGTGTCCCCCCAACAAATTAGAAAGGTCCTTTCCCCTGCAGCCTCTCTAGCGTGTATTATTAGTTGACTTCTTGATGATAATCATTTTTTTGTGGGGTAAATTGGAATCTCAGTGTTTTAGTTTGTATTTCTCTGGTACCAGAGATGTTGAGCATTTCTTTGTGTATTTATTGGCTGTTTGCACATCTTCTGAGAAGTGTCTGTTCCTGTCCATTCCCCACTCTTTGATTGGGCTGTGATGTTTATCTGTACTTCTAGAATAGCACCTGCTCCGTTATATTGCATCTGTTTGATTGTAGATACGGCTCCCGTAATACACTTCGCTCCTTTAGAGCTATGTTGCATCATCCTGCTGTTGTCAACATCATTTAAGAAGTGTTTATTACATTGAGAAATAACCTTTGGTCTGAATCTTTAGTGATTGGTGTCTTATTGCTGCTATAATAAATGACCACAAAATCAGTGGCCTAAAACACCAATTTATTGTCTTAAAGTTCTCAAGGCAAAGTATTGGTGTGGGAGGATTCTTTCTGAAGGCTCTAGGGGAGTCTTTCTTCCTGTGGGGGCCACTCTCATTTTTTGTTGTATGGCTGCTTCCTTCTATTTTCAAAACCAAGTGTTGTTGTTCTGTGTTACAAATTGACCCTAATGTTAATTATTGATAAAAATTGTGATCATTTTAGTTAGCTTGGAATTTAGAGAGGACTATGGTAGAGTTTAATATGAACGATCCAGGTTTTAAAAAACCTATTTCTAGAGGTTAGAATTTAAATGGCCTTTTTAAAATTTATTGAGCTACAATATCGTTTTTAATTATTAAATTTACTGGAAAGAGCTTGATGTGGTGGCACACACCTGTAATCCAGCATACAGGAGTCAGAGGCCAGAGGAGCACCCTGAATTTGATGCCAGCCTGAGTTACACAGTGAGTTTAAGGCCAAACAACTACAGAGTAAGACTGTCTCAAACAAACAAAAATCACTGAAAAACTCAGATTGATTCAGTTTTTCTCTTTCATTGTGGATTGTTATCTATCCACATTTAGATCTGCACTGATCAATCTTTTTCATTGGAAAACCTCCCAAATAACAGCCTCATGTTAGCGATAGTGGTGTTATTTCATTTTCACTCAGATTTGTGAAAATTGGCATTAGATGGGCACCATTGCCCACTTGCATTTCAAGGAGTGACCCTGGGCTGGCTGTGAGGGGTTGAGAGGCACAGAAGACTTGGGTGAGATGAGCGCTTACTTTGTCATCATGGCTTTTATTATGAATTTGGTAGGAGGAAAGCTTTGCCAAGCAATGGAATGGCCGCAGTAGGTACTAATGAAGTGACACATGTGAGGGTATTTGCACTTAGTGGTATCAGTGATAAGTATTTACTCAAAGCCAGCACGTGGAATCACGTGTGAGCTTGTGTAACTTAACTACTTAGCAAGACCTTTTCTCAAAATAAAAAAGGACTGGGATGTCGCTCATTGTGAAGGCCCTGGGTTTAGTCCCCAGTACCACAAAACAAAACAGATCAAACATAACACAATAACTGAAAGAGAGTAACTAAAGTTTTCTTCTTTTCTACCCCAAACTGTTTACTTTGGAGACATAAAATAATGTGGGAAAAGAAAAATCATCATCATAAACTATTATATTGTATCCAAGCTCTCCTTATTTATTAGTTTTAGTAGGACATTGTCACTACATACAAATGCCTCCCTGGTGTTTATGCTAATGGAATATTGAGATTGGCATAATTTTGGACTTTCTGACTTTGAGAAAGTCATGTAACATCTCTGAGCCTTACTTTCAAGTCTTTATACATATTTTCTAATTGGTAGGTATTCCTTGTTACAGTACTTCAATATGAAATGCTCAAGATGAAATGATTACATAAGACCATAAAGCTTCTTTCCTACAGTTGTCTTACAGACTGGAGAGAGTGCTAGTGAATGCTTTTGTCTTCAATGCCCATCTGCTGGAAATCTTGAAGGTGGTGTAGCAACCGGACATTATATTATCTCCTGGAAGAGGTAGCAATTCTATCAACCCTACTTCATGTTCAGTGTCCTTGTTTTTCTAATATGTGTCTGTATCATTTTTCACTGTCATTTATCTTTGTGGATAGCAGAAGTCCCATGAATATGACTGATGACATTTGAAAACACAGAAGTTAAAAAGGAAGATGTAGCTTGTATTTGTCACAACTGGTGACTTATTAGATAATGAGGTTTAGCTGGATTGAAGATAGGACCATTGACAAACATGAAGCAGAGCTGTCCTTGTTTGTATTCAGCAAGATTGTCTATATAGAAGCCCAGGGGAATCAAGAGTTGGCAGAGTTCGTGGATAGTGTATGGCATATCAATATACAAAAATCAATTGCATTTCTGCACATCAGGAATAAGCCCCTAGCCAATGTACTTTGAAATCAGATTTTATTTACATACCAACCATAGGTTTGAGATACCTAGAAATATACTTAATAGAAGATTGGCATTGCCTTTATAGAGAAAACTTTAAAATATTAAATAAAGATCTGAATGGAAGGGAAAAATACACAATGGTCTTGTTAGTGTAAAAACTTACATCAAGAACTAAAAATCGGGCTGGCGAGATGGCTCAGTGGTCTAAAGCACCTACTTGGAACAAGCTTGGCAAAGCACAGGGACCACGGTTCGATCCCCCAGCACCACATGCCAGCCAGCTGCACCCCCTGGTGGGCTGAGCTGGCCACACATACACACACACACACACACACACACACACACACACACACAATAAATAAATAAACTTTAAAAAAAAAAAGAACTAAAAATCATGAAGACAAATTACTTACCAGAAAGTTGAGCAAAATACCTAAGTAGGCACCTTCAGTAAAGTAGAGGTTACCAGTAAACCTAGAGGAAACTTCTTATAATTGGAAAATGACAGAGTCATACGTGAGATTCACATCCCATTAATGTGGAAAAAAGAAAAGGTTTAACAATACCAAGTTTATTTAAAAAATTGTAAATTTATTAAGAAATATAAATTAAAACAATCAATTTGTAAGTGCTTTAGGCAGTGCTGGGTTAAACAGAGGGTGCCTGTAGCCTTTGGACCCAGAAGAGGACTCAGACGTGCCCACAAAGGGTATGTGTTTATGGCAGCACCAGTTGCAGTGGCACAAAAAGAAAGGAAAAGAAGCTACATTCTGTCCTTAGGAAACTACACAAATTATAGCACTTCATATATTGTGATACTATTTGTCAGTGAAAATAGTCAAACTATGAGCTTATGTGCCAACATCTTAATGTAGAGTGAACAAGCTACAGATGACAATAGAAACAAATGGCATTCATAAAACACTGAAGAAAATATAAGACATACTACGTATTTAGACTGCGTCTGTAATTTGGAGGAGTGTGAAGGGTGAGAGGGAATGACAAGATTCCCAGTTCAGGGCAGTGGCTGTCTCTGGTGGAGAGAGTGACAATGCTGGCAGCAGGAGCCATCAGAGTTTCTTTTTTAAACTGAGACAGAAATAATTTCATGTGTTACTTTTTTTTGTATTTCTTTTTTTTTTCTTTCTTTCTTTTTTTTTTTTTTTTTTTCAGAACTGGGGATTGAACTCAGATCCTTGTGTTTGACAGTCAAGCGCTTATCCTACTGAGCCATCTCCCCGGCCCCCTACTTTTTTTGATATGGCTCAGTTATCTTCAAAAGTTTTAAAATGGGGGGCTGGTGAAATGGCTCAGTGGTCAAAAGTTTTAAAATGGAATAAAATAATTACTCAACAAGAAAGACATCAGGGTCATAAGGAAATGTTTTAAACAATTCAAAGTAATGAGAGGATGATCTGAATATCATGGCCCATGCTGAAAGGTTATAAATTATCCAGATTAACAGAAACATAAAAGTTTAAGTCTAAAAAAAAATGATAAACTTTGAAGGAAGTTCAGAAAGTTCCCTTTCAAGCCCTCAAAAAATGTTTCGTAGATGTAATTCCATGACATCCTTCCTTATCCTTGTATTATAAATTGTATGTAAAATGTGGAGCAAGAAGGCTAGTTCTGTTTTTTCCCTTTTTTGGTGCTGGGAATTGAACTCAGGACCTTGTGCTTGCGAGGCAGGTACTTACCTCTGAGCTATATCCCCGGCCCTAAGAGGGCTGGTGCTGTAGTGGCTCTTTTAATGAAGTACTCTGCTGCTAAGGCCTGACAAAGGTCAGAGGTAAAAAGGATGCACTAAGCAGCTCTCAAACCTGTGGCATCAGGACACCTGTGTGTTTTGACAAATCACTGAGAACTCTGAAGAACTTTTATTCATGTAAGTTGTATGCATTAACCATATTAGAATATAAAACTGAAATTTAAAAAAAAAAAACTGAGAATGGAGAAATTTGTAAATTTATCAAGAAATTTTTTAAAAATCCGATTTTCCTTTCCTCTGCTGCTGAATTTATTATACTGATATTTATATATGTGCTTATGAATTAAAACAGCATTTCAGAGGAGCTACTTAATTGTCCCATCACACTACCATAACACTGTGAAGGTATATTTATTTATGATTGATGAGGGCTTAGACACTTCGTTAGAATACTTCTGCTCTGTAGTGGTTTACATATGTCAGCTCTTGCCCCTCTACATGAAGACTTCTTATAAGAAATTAGATAGCTGCCAGCTCCCTCTGTTGTTTCACCCTGAACGTAAATATTGAACAGTTTCATGATGTTATTTTATTTCAGTAAATGTGAGAAGACCAGTCTTTTTCTGACAGTACAATCTGTGGTGTTTGTTTTGTTTTGTTTTGTTTTGTTTTGTTTTGTTTTTTTTTGTGGAACCGGGGATTGAACTCAAGGCCCTTGCGCTTGCCAGGAAAGCACTTATTTCACTAAGCCATCTCCCCGACCCCTTACAGTCTGACTGACTGATTGATCGATTGATTACTATCTGGGTTTTTGTTTTTTTTTTTTTTTTCAGAACCAGAGATTGAACTCAAGCCCTTTCGCTTGCCAGGGAAGCGCTTATTCTACTGAGCCACCTCCCCGGCCCCTACAATCTGTTTTAATTCTTCAGTTTCTACTGTCTACTTAAGGGTAGAGCAGTGCTCTTTGAAGGGGCCAGGGGCTGTTCTTGAAACCCCCTCAGTGAGATGAAGTGTGTGTAGTAATGTAAACACCACGCTACTTCCGTCACAGAACTAGTCCTGCTACCAAAAGACTGAGTTCAGTGACATGCTTTGTGACTGACAGTCTGATGCAGCTCTTCACTTCCTGCTGACAGTTGTAACATCTATACATAGGAAGTAGTCAAAACACAACTGGGATTCTAAAAACTCTTGTGTTACAAAATTACTCTCATTAATGAAGGTTTGAGGATGGATAATTTGTATTTCCTTTCAAACTAGATGGTGAAGGTAGATATTTACTGTATTTGATCTATTAACTGTGTACATAAAATGTAAATTGACAAGATGACCTTTTCTGCCACAGGACTTCAGCCATGGAAAACATCCCTGTTATCAGTACTGTCATCACGCTGCCACATGTGATTGTAGAAAACATCCCTCTTCATGTGAATGCAGGTAGCGGGAATTGCACTTTCACCTGATGAAAAGATTCAGGAGCAATATGTATGATAGCTTGTAAGAGTTAACATTTCTACTGTGAAAAATTTCTAACATATATAAGTTTTATGGCCAGTGTTGTTTGTAGTTTCTGTGTATGTTTCTCAACCCTATTTTTTTTTTTTTTTTTTTGGCGGTACCAGAGATTGAACTCAAGACCTTGCGCTCACCAAGCAGGCGCTTACGCTGCTGAGCTATATTCCTGCCTCTAGCAGTAATTTCTTAATATCAGATTTCATTGTTGAAATTTTTCTAATTGAGTACATGGGGCTTTCAGTTTAAGGTCTACACACCGTGATTTATAACCAATGCTCATGCCATCCACCTGGGTCTATAGGTGCTTCCCTCTCCTCCTCACCCTCCACTTCTGTCCATTGTTTACCTCTCCTTCTCTTTCCCATGTTATTTTTCTACCACTTCTATGTTTTGCTCCTTCTTCCCTTTCTTTCCCTCTTCCTTGTTGTCTATTTGTTGAAGAATTTCTCCAGTAGAGTTTCCTCCAGCCTAATTTTTGTATGATACATTTTTAAATGTTTCTCTGGCCAAGTTTTGGGAAGAATGCATTGTAACTAATGATATGTGCTCCCACTAGTAAGCGCCAGCCTGTTATTAATACCTGTGTGTCAGGCCTTCTTTCTTTACTGGAAACTTGCCTTCATCAACTGTTTGGTTCCCTGATGTCTAAAAGAACTTTGTAGAAACAGTATACAGTATTTGCTTCAGCAGCAGATACACTAAAATTGAAAGACATAATAATTTTTATCATGGAAAAAATCAGGCTCTGGGAAGCTGTACTGGATAAATTCTTCAACAAATAACAAGGAAAAAAAATAACAAGGAAGAGGGGAAGAAAGAAAAACAGAAGTGGTAGAAAAGGTCACATGGGAAAGAGAAGGAGGGGTAAACTGGATGCGGACGGTGTGGAAGAGAGGGAATCACCTATAGACTTAGGTGGATAGCATGAGTTTTAATCATAAATTACGATGTGTAGACGTTAAACTGAGAACCAGTCAGCCATCACCATGGCCCTTGCACAAGGCTAACATACATATCAATAGTGCATTACATGTGTTTTGTGTCTCAGGAAAAGTAAAACAGCAGAAGTGTAAAAAACATTCACAGACAGCATATGTATATGAGTGGACAGATGAATGAAAGTTTATAGTTTGACCAAAATGAAATCTTTGCATATGCCAGTGATATTTGGGAAAAATTGTATATTTAAAAAAAAAAATAACATAAACCCTTTCTAAGTGAATCGTGTTTAGAAGACTTACTTTCGTAGGCTGTTTCATCATTGTCCTGTAGCTCTGACCTAATCACAAGTTTTTCTTGCCTAGCAAGGAAAAGTGATATCGTCCACTCAGGAAACCGTAAGTACTCCTCTATTTTTGGATGAAGAGACGTGTTGTCTTCCTGTTACAGATTTGCCGTCGTTCGGACGTGTCAGAGAATCGTTGCCTGTCAAGTATCACCTACAGAATAAGACCAACTTAGTTCAGGATGTGGAAATCTCTGTGGAGCCCAGCGATGCCTTCATGTTCTCCGGCCTCAAACAGGTGCAGCTCGTCCTCCGGGGTGGTGCTCGTGCCGACATAGAGTGTGCTTAGAAAGTGGAGAGCTGCACGTTTCACTTTTTTAAAATAAATTGATTAAGGCCAACTGTGGGCCCTACTGTTTGATAATAGTATATTCGTATTTATCATAGTGAAGTTTTAAGCCCTTGTTTTTTGTATTTTTAGGAAAGGGTGTTCAGCGTCTCACTGCTAAATTGGACTCATAGTGATCCTCCTGTTTACAGCCTCCCACGAGCTGGGATTGCAGGCTTACGCCACCACTGCTCCCAGTCTCAATTGCTGGCTCAGTGCCCCCAGGGGGCAAGGCCAGCACAGCAGGCCCAGGGATCGAACTCCTGGCCCCTATGCCTGCTTGCAGGCGCTTTAATCCACTGAGCTATTTGGCCAGCCCACACACTTTCATAGTTTAAGTTCAACTTCTTATAGAGTTATGGGTTCCCCGTTGCACACATGAGAATCAAATTCTTTCTCCATATGAAACAACGAAGTTCACAGTATTGTTAGAGTTCTTGAAAAACTTAACTCTCCCCCTCATGTTGCTGTGTGTGTGTGTGTGTGTATAGAGGCTTGACTATACCAACATTAAAAACCTGTTTTTAAGGGCCTGCCAAATAGCTCAGTGGATTAAAGTGCCTGAAATCAGGCGCAGGGGCCAGGCGTTGCATCCCCGGGGCTGCTGTTCTGGCCCCACCCCCAGGGCACCCTGAGCTGAGATTGAGTCTGGGCGTTGTGGAGGACACCTGTAATCCCAGCACTTGGGAGGTTGTGAACAGGTGGATCACTTTGACTCTATATAGTAGTGAGACCCTGAACACCTTGTAGACCCTTCCCTAAAAAAGGTACAGGAAAAAAAAAAAAAAACCTGTTTTTCTTCTGAACTGGCTATTAAGTCACATAGAAAATTCATTCGTACCTGGGATTTATTTGTTTGGTACCTTTAGATACTATTTTGTTACATACAAAAATAAATTACCCAATTTTCTTGTTTTATGTGTTTAGTCAAGTTAAGTAGAAAAGATTATCGAGGTTTAAAAAACGATGTGTAAACCTAACACTCAAACAAAATCCTACTCCAGTGACAGTCCTGTCCTACCCTGTCAGAGTGATAACACACCCCCCTAAGTTGTCAGTTAATGCTTTTTGTTAATAAGGAGGTAATTATAATTACAGGAACAAACACGTCTTACCTCCTAGAAATATCTACCCTGACTAATCAGCTTTTCTTTGCTTATTGTTAAATACAGAATAGAATTGTTATGAATTAGGTTCTTTGTCCATACCCCATTTGAAATTCATGACATGTCAAGTCTTACCAGTTAGAGAATGTCACTACATCTGTATTAGTCCGGAGACATCCTTTGCATCAGTGCACTCATTTCTCATTTATCGATGCATATGGTTTTCTTGAATGTTGTGGTCTTTCAAGGAAGTTACATAAAAAATAGGAAATGTAAAGATACCAGAGTCTTAAAAGTTTCTGTCCTTTCCTGAAGTATTGTTAAAGGTTTTTAAACATGTGTTTCCCCTGAAGTTATTTACCATAACAGAATAATAAAATTCCTAAAATAAAATGCTAGAAACAACTAATTTGAATTACGTTGATATGATATCTACAAATAGACACTGTTAAACAAATTGTTTTCTGACATAATTTGAGTATAAAATCTACCAGGTGTAAGACACAGAAAATAGTAAAGTGGTGCTGTCGTTCTTAAACTGAAATAAATTGCTTTTTAGATCTTGGTAGAAACTGAGAAGTCGTGCATATATCTTTTTATCCATTTCCTGTTTGCCTTGTCCTAGCCTTATGGTAATTGAGCTCTTAATTCAATTTGGAGGGTGGAAGAGAAGAATTTGGGGGTTTGTCTTTCTAAATGATTGAAGGGTAGCAAGTAAATGTACTACAGGTATGTGTTTCATGCTCTGTCTCTGTGATTTGTATGAATAGATTCGATTGCGCATTCTGCCTGGCACAGAACAGGAGATGCTGTATAACTTCTACCCTCTAATGGCCGGATACCAGCCACTGCCATCACTCAGCATCAGCTTGCTTAGGTTTCCTAACTTCACAAATCAGCTGCTTAGGCGTTTTATACCCACCAGTATTTTTGTAAAGGTAAGGTTTAGAAATTTTCTGCTTTTTAAATTCACTGTCTTAAAAGCATACAAGAGAACCATCAGCGGCCTAAGTGCCAGCTTAGGCAAACTCAGGCACTGAGTTTTGATCCTCTGCCATGGCAGCACCATCCCCGGGTACACTGCGTTGGCTACCGAGGCAGGGCATGGTGGCACATGCCTGTAATCCCAGTGATAGGGAGGCTGAAAACAGGAGAATCACTACGAGGCCAAGCTGTGTAATAAGACCTTGTACCGGGACAGGGAGATGGCTCAGTAGAATAAGCGCTTCTCTGGCAAGCGCAAGGGTCTGAGTTTAATCCCCAGTTCTGCAAAAAAAAAAGACCTTGTACCAAATACTTTTTTTTTTTTTTTTCTGGAACCCAGGATTGAACTCAGGCCCTTGTGCTTGCCAAGCAAGCGCTTATACTACTGAACTCTCTCCCCAGCCCCACCAAATACATTTTTTAAAAAAGCAGTGATAGTTTGACTTTTATTATATAAACTTAGTAATGTTCATTCATGTAAAGTTGCTATTATTTTATAGACTTATTTCAAAGGTTTTTATTCCCTTAGTTGTTCTTTTTTTTTTTTTTTTTTCCAGAACCGGTGATTGAACTCAGGCCCTTGCGCTTGCCAGGGAAGCACTTATTCCACTGAGCCATCTCCCCAGCCCCTTCCCTTAGATAATTAATGGTTTATCTTTATGGTATTCTTGAACATGAGTTCTTTTTAGTATAGTAATATATGTTTTACACATGCAGACTATTGAGCTGGCTGTGATGGAGTAAACCCAGCACTCTGTGAGATTGAGGCAGGAAGATTGCAGGTGCTAACCCAGCTGAGCTACTGACTGAGACCTTGTCTCAAAAGAAAAAAAGGGCTGAGGCTGTAGCTTAGTGCAAAGGCTCTGGGTTCAATCCCCAGCCATCCCAACACCAAAGAAGAAAAAGAATTGTAAAGTGTAACTAGTTCTTAATCAAATGGGTTATCTTTTGAAGTTAGCACATTTTGTGCATTTTGTGTTGGAATACACAGAACAGTTTGTCCTCTGATAAGGAGCTTTGGATCCAACAACCTCTACCATTATATATGCGTGTATCCAACAACCTCTACCATTATATATGCATGTACTTGTCCACTGGGTTGAAGCAGAGGGAAGGAAATGGGGCCAGCATGGCCACACTAGAAGACACTTCAGATTACAGCCGTTGCTCCGTGTATGTGCAGTGTTATGCATCAGTGCTGTATGATAGCAGACGGGTTCTTACGTAAAAAATCTAGTCATAGATAGGTAGAAGTGCTGGATATATTTAAAAGTAGAAGTAATAGACTAACACTTGGTAAACAGGTGAACTGATAGAAATTCTATGTCTGCAAATAGAATGTTTAAACCACCAAAACACACAAAAAATCAAATGAGTTAACTTTTTAATACTAGCTTTGAGGGGTTGGGGAGATGGCTCAGTAGAATAAGCGCCTGCCTGGCAAGCACAGGGTCCTGAGTTCAATCCCCGGTACCAAAAAAAAAAAAAAAAGGATTTGAATTTCTTCTAAAGATGACGGTCAGACACTGTAGCGTAACATTTTGCTTTCTAAGTAATTCTGCTGTTTCTAGGGCCCTGCTGTGAAAGACGTAGGGAGGGCCTGGGCAGCACAGGACAGGAGTGTCAGTGAGCCCATCACACATCTCTGAGTCACTTCCAGCCGCCAAAAGTTAGGGCTGTCCTTCCCGAGGGCTCTGATTTTCCTCTGTGGTTCCTTTTATATGATTATGTGAATCCTATGTGTCTTTTTTAAATACCCTTTTTAGACTGATTTACATTGCTTTTCTGTGTCTTTCAAATTTTAGAGAACTTTTTTTATTTATATAATCCAGGATTTGGTAAACTAAAACTTTGTGTTGATGCATTCGCCACCCTGTCTTGCTTTTATCTTTCTAGACTTACGCAATATTTTTTTGATCTACCAGTAATATTGTCTTATTAATTTTTCTGAGCTCCTGTCACACATGCTTTTAAATTGTGAAAAAAAAGTCTCAATTTTGGATGTCCTTAAATTTCAGCAGTAGCATTTTGACACTGCCCTGATCACACCGCAGAGAGACGTCCATTGCCTCCTCCCTCTTCCAGGGACGTCCTTCTGCAGGAGTGCGGTCCTCTGGCCAGGTGGGGTGAGGGAGGAAAAGGGCAGTCTCTGATCCCTTTTAGCTACTTGACTTTTGAAGTTTGCTGTTCCTCAGTCCACAAGTACTAGTTTAATCTTTGCAGGGCTCTTACTTGTTGCACATCTTGATTATGTGTTAGCTGCACAGAGCTAGCTTGAGGCGGTAGAATTAACCACACTGAAAATTAGAGATTTTGGTTTCATCATTTCATCTTTTTCTTTTTTTTGGCGAAACCAGGGATTGAACTCAGGCCCTTGCGCTTGCCAGAGAAGCACTTATTCTACTAAGCCATCTCCCCGGCCCCATCTTTTTCATTCTTTAAAGTACCCAGTCCTCCCAAATCAAACCCCAATGAATGCATGCCATTTTGGTTTTCTCATTTTCTCTCAGGGTAAGCCTCTTTTGGGTAATGTTCAAATTCATGAAGAAAGGTACCAGAAAATAAACACTTGTAAGTTTTAGCAGAGGTAGCATTTTTCCTGTATTTTCATGATACTTTTTTAAAGGTTTTTTTTTTTTTCCCCCTGTACCAGGGTCC
>NW_004524690.1:4633426-4656236 GCF_000260255.1 Octodon degus
TCCTATTTACAAACACCATTACAACAAATCATTCTATTCATTAAGAGAATGCAACTATATATCTATCCCAACCTCCTTAAGCGCAAGGGCTTGAGTTCAATCCCAGGTTCTGCAAAAAATAAATAAATAAATAAATAAATAATCAGTCTGTCTAATACAGTGATTGAACATTACCCTTTCTTATTAAACATAAAGTCTTACATCCCAAAACACTTGTATTTAACTCTGAAATTGTTCTGTCCAATGTAATCACCTCTAGAAACTGTTCAGATTGAAATTAAAATTAGTTGAAATTGAATTGAATTAAAAAATGAATTGGTTGCATTAGCCACAATTCAAGTGGTCAGTAACTGAATGTGGCCAGTGGCTGCCACTTTAGACAGTGTTATTTTAGGGCAGTGGTGATGGACCTGTGGCACAGATGCCTCAGGAAGCCCTTTGTATCATTGAAAACTCTAAAAGCTTTGCCATCACTGTGCTAATGTAAGTTTAGATTAGGGGTTTTTTCCTTTGAATAATTCTGTTTTCTAGCTCAATACTTTTTCTACCCCTGCTAGCAAGGCTTTAATCAGGGGCAGCCATTATTTTGTTTCTAAAACTGAGCAACTTCCATAAGTAATAAAAGGTAAAGTGAAGAATAAAAAGTAAGAAGTAAGAAGCTATTCTTCTGCCCATTCCCTTTCTACCTTGAATGCTGGAGACCAATGTGTACACGTGTGCATGTTACCTATACGTACATGCATACATACATACATACATACATTCACTGCCTTGGGCAGTTCTTGGGAATCATTTTGTCTTAGCCATAGCAAGTGGTTTTTTTTCTTTATCCTCTTCCTTCTGGTTCCCCTCCGCCTCCCCCCCACTTCTTCTTGGCTTTAAACTCACTATGTCACCCAGGCTAGTCTTGAACCCATGTCAGTCCTTCCTCAGTCATCCAAGTGCTGGGATTACAGACGTGCAACACCATACTGCCCTGACCACTGGCATTTGATTATGAAGCAGCAGTGTTCTTTTGGATTGCCTGGTCTCTAGGTCCCATCCTTTCCTCCATGAGAGTCTGCTGTTGTATATCTGTTTGATATGGTTATTTGCAAGTATTCTCTTGGCTACAAGACAACTCTGGGATGTGGTTGATGTATCAAAAATATTATAGCCCAAAACAGTTCCATCAGTCCCCTTACTTGAAAGAAATTTCCCATAAATTTTAATGTTGACTTTTCTGATGTGATGGTTTAAATTTTGTGTGGTCAACAGCCATAAAGAAAGAAAGATCTTAAAAAAAAAAAAAAGAAGATCTTTTTTTTTTTCTGTTGCTTCTATCCTTGCAGTATTCACTGGTAGGTACACTAGAAGTCATAAAACACATTTATCTCAAACAGGAGATTGGAAAATCTAGATTCCCCCAGAGGAACTTGTCCATCAGCTTAGGTTTTTGCTGAACTCAAAGCTTCAAACATAGGAGGGCTCTGAGCAAGAGAGAGAATAAAACTTTCTCTGGCAGTCATGGTAGGCAGGTTCCATCTGCTTGCCCTTGGTGGTGATTGGCAGGAGCGGCTGGAGCACAGGGCATGCACCGAGCCTCGCCTGTAGTGAAGCCCATGGTGGAAATGCACGGTCAGCGGCAATGGCTGCCAGCAGGCAGGGCAGCCCTTGCAGTGAGCACTCTGAGTTCCAAGGAAGAAGAAAGCTGGGGTGAAAGCGAGAACACAGTTTCTACTTAGACACTTGTGCATGTGTACTGTGTTTTTTTAAAACAATTTTAGGCATTTGAGAATCTTTTTAATAAATGGAGCTTTTCTTGTCATTATTCATGTTGTAACCTTGTTGTGCTTTTCCTACTCTAAAGCCACAGGGTCGACTGGCAGATGATGCCTCTATTGCTGCTGCATGATGTTCAAGGCTGGCCCATGGCTGTTCTTACAGAGACACAAGGCAAAGCCTTCATGGTGTTTCACTGAGTCCTGTAGCTTTGGTCATGGTAAAAAGTTAATCTTTTCTATTTTTGAACGGATGTTATACCAATTGTTGAGAAGGACTTATGCCTAAAATATTATGAAAATCTGCCTCTCTTATCATTTCACTAATAAATATTTGAAACCTATCAATACAGTATGAAAGTATGTCAGGCTGTTGTTACTGCAGAAAGTAATTTTATGAATAGTGACTAACATTGTAAGCAATTTGTATGTGCAGCAGGAGAGGGAAATTAAGCATCCCGAGCATGACTGGATGGAGAGGAGGATGCTCCTGTCTCTGTCCCAGTGAAGTTCTGAATCCCTTCTGCATCTTCTCCAGAGTTGGCGCACTCAGTCATCCATCCTTCTAAATTCAGCACACCCAGATATGTGCCTGTGGTTGAAAACCCTGCAGGAAGTTGTAATCAAAGCATTTAGTTAGAAGGTATCAGAATATTTTTGTTTACTATCAGGAAATGTCATAGATTCTGCCTACAGTCAAAATATGGATCAAGGGGCTGAGGAGATAGCTCAGTAGAATAAGCGCTTGCCTAGCAAGTACAAGGGCCTGAGTTCAATCCCTGGTTCCACCACAAAAAAAAGAAAAGAAACAGATCATTTATGAAGCAAGTTTGTATTTTCAAAAGAGTAGAAATGTAAACAGCTTATAAGCATAATTTTTCAGATAAAAGTTCTGAAGAATGATCCACTGTCTGAAGAGTAACTCTCATTTATGGTGTCTAGTTTTGTTGTTGTTGTTGTTTGTTTGTTTGTTTTGAATTTTAGGGAAAGGTCTACAGTGTGTTCAGGGTCTCATTACTAGATTGGACTTGTAGTGATCTGCCTGTTTCCAGCCTCCCAAGAGCTGGGATTACAGACGTGCGCCACCATGCCAAGTCTCAGTGTCCAGTTTAAAAAAAAAAACAAAAAACTACCTGAAACTCTTGAAAATTAATGTAAATAAAAATAATAGGGTAAAATTTTTGTTTGTTAAAATGTCTTAATAATTTAAAGCTACCTGATTTCTCGAACATTTTTCTATTTAAAACGTGAAATTGTAAAACAAAACAGATGTAAATAAATGTTCTCTTTCAAATGTACTTTGTATATCTTTTAATTATTTTGAGCATGTTTCATTTAAGCTTCACAAAGTTCATGTGAAGAAGTTGTGTTATGCTTTTGATGCAGAGGCTGAAGGCGATGAGTCTTGTGTCTGCTGGAGAGGTCTGTGTTACAGAACGCAGTTTTGTGAGGATCAGAGTAAGAAGCTGGGCATAGTAGTACATGTCTGTATGTAGTAGTACATATCTGTAATCCCAGCACTCAGGGAGACTGAGGCAAGAGGATCAAAAGTTGAAACTTAGTGTGGGCAACTTGATGATTTAGCAAGGTTCTGTCTCAAAGTAAAAAATAAGATTTGAGGATGTCACTCAATGTGTTTATTCCCCACTATCATACACGCATGCATAAAATGGAATAGGATTGGGACAGCCAGATAGCTCAGCAGACTAAAGCACCTGCTTAGGCAGAGCACAGGGACCGGGGTTTATCTCCAGCTTGCAGTGCCAGTCCTGCCCCCGGGGTGTGCTGAGACAGTGATTGAGGCTGGGCATGGTGGTGCGCACCTGTGATCCCAGCACTTGGGAGGCTGAAAACAGGAGGATCGCAATGAGTTTGATCTGTGTAGTGAGACCCTGTAGACCCTATACTAAATACAAAAAAATAAAAAAAGGATTAGGATTGAGATATGATATCAGTGTTCTATAACTGGTGCCGCTAAACGTGGTGGAGTAGACTCTCTGGGAGGACATGGTTCCTCTTATATGGCAGCTTTTCAGGGATGGGCTTTGGGAGCATGTGGGATTGACTACTGTCAGTCAAATCCCGCCTCTGCTGACTAGGACTTAGTTTACATTACCCACTCTTTTTTCTCAGTTTTCTCCCATATAAGAAGTAAATGATAGTAACACCTGTTTCACAAGCTTGTTGTAAGGATATTGACACAGGAGAAGAGGTTGGAGCAGTGCCTGGCCCAAAATTCATGTCCAGCCAAGGTTGTCTGTGTTATGCTTTTGATATAAAGGCCAAAGGCAATAATTCTTGCATCTGCTGGAGAGGTCTGTGTTGCAGTATTTTTTTTATCCAGAATTTACTAATACATTTTCCATGATGCAGAGTGTGTGTGTGTGTGTGTGTGTGTGTGTGTGTGTGTACATACATACCAATGTGCTATACATGTAAAGTTTTATGACATAATTCATTCTGTGTACTCATTTGTATCCTCTGTTTTGTTAAAAAGATTGCCCTCATTATAACTTGCTAAATTGATTTTATGTCCTACTAATAAGATGTAAACTTCAATTTGAAAAATAAAGATCCTTAAGGTCCTCTTGAATTGTAAGAGGCTGTGATACAATGTGAATGTAATAAAGATCCCACATGTTCACATGGCCATTGTCAAACATAGTTTGTGTACAGATAGGTCACTGATGTGTGCTTTTTACATTGATGATGCAACTTGTCTTCTGTAAATACACCAGGAAAATAAGTCCATGTTTTTCTTGGTCTTTCTTAGAAAGCAGTGACAACTAATCTTTTCCAACCCAGAATTCTCCCATATTGTACATTCTACCATGAAAAGATTCTGAGTATGTTTCAAAACTTAAAATTTTAGTTCAGAAGTACATAAAGTCGTGATCTACCCTGGCTCAACAGATCAAAACCACTGTGGCAGTGTGGGGCTTTTGGTTCTCTAAAGGTGTTAGCTGCCTGGAAGAAGCTCAGTCTTTCTCAGCTGTGGATGCAGAAAAAATATTAAACTGTTGTTTTTTTTTTTTTTTTTCAAAACATGTGCATAACTTTATTCATCTACTTAGGTCTAACCTCCGAGCCTTTGTCTGTTGTGAAAATGTCTCCTGCTAGCCTTCTGCTTGGTGACCATTTGGATGTCAGACTGCTCTCTATCAGCACACACACTATTCAGGGATACATACTTTTAAGGTTTTATAAATTGGGGAGGTGTTATTATAAAAGTTGGATAATCCAAGTACTAGTTAGCCAGAGGAGGATGAGAATGGTATCCACTGAAGAGGGGACCAATCCTATATATGCTTAATTTTGACGGTTTCTGTTACCCTAAGAAATGAACTTGCAACAATGGTCGCAGCTCAATTTTCCTAGAGAAGTTTTAGGTTATCTTTGAAGTTCTCAGAAAAAGGTTTAATTATCTGAAGGAAAGATTGTTTTTGTTTTAATTCATTTCTTTCCTGGCCCATGTTATTTCCACCCAGAATATGAAATCCTCTTCCCTTGATGATCTTCTAAGGAATACCTGTTAAGAATCTGAGCTCTAATTTCCATGCCGGCAATGCAGTAAGAGAGCTTTTAAGGCAAAAACTGAGCAAATGATAAACTCACCTCTTTAAAGGTGGTCCTGTGGCCATGGGGAATACCTTTCTAAAAGTTCCCTTCAGCTTCACAATCCAGAAAGCGCACACAGCAGTTCCCAACTGTGATCCCAGCACTTGGGAGGCTGAAAACAGGAGCATCACAACAAGTTTAAAGATGATTAAGCATTGGGTTGTAGCAGGGGCTAACTTTCAAGAACAGGTATGTGCACCATTAGTTATTAGATTAAATAACTCTACCATTAGATTGTGTGAATATTTGCTGAGAGAGATGTATACGTGATCTCTTGTCTCACTGGGTATTAAACCAAGGACTTTGCATGTGCTAGACAAAGATTGTGCCAGGGAGCTGCATCCCAGCCTTGTGCTCTTTCTAGTCCCCTGCGGGGCTAAATCATCTCCAGCTGAAACCTGAATGTGTGCCAAGTAAAACCCACTGACCCTGGGCAGCAGGACGAGGAAAAAAAAAAAGCAAACCATGCTTTCTTTCATTGTTCCACATCCGTGAGTCTTTCAACTGTAGGTTGATACTATAGGTTAAGTCAACTCTTGGTTTGAATAGTTTCTGAAGAGTGACATTCCTTTACTGAGTAAGCCCCATTACCATTTTACCCTTTTAGCAAACTGCCATTCTCAAACATCTCTACCCAAAAAGCTCCATGAAGTTCACGGAGTGCAAAATCCCTTTTTTTTTTTTTTTTTTTTTTTTTAATGAAAAAGAAAAGGTGTGTTTAGTTATATTCAGGTTTCCCTCAAAGATCCAGTTCATGAGTTTCCCTTCCACTCAACTTACTTGAGCCGGAGAACAAAAGGCCAGGCCCACAAGACCTGATTGTTTTTGCTCTCTGAAGCATGGTTTCCTGAAGGGGAAAGCAGAAGCAGAGCTGCCAAGCACTCTGGCATTTCAGGGTATATACAGCATGCAAATGATGCCCTGGGCAATTTTTAGCATTTGGTTTTCTCCCCAGTCAGTGAAAGAATAAAATTCAGGAACCTTGGAGGTGATCTTCATTTATAGAGCACACCCTGCCCCCAAATAGCAGCATGCATGGCAAATGGGAATTTACAAGTATCATTGTTGGATTAGTCAGGATTTCTAAACATGGTCTTTTTTCAAATGATAATTGCTAACATTTCCTGAGTGCTACAATGTGCGGGACATGTATATTCTTATTTAATACTTGGTAAAAGCCAATGTGGTGTTGGTATTCTTAGAGCAATTGTAGCAATTAAGGCACAGTTTTAAAAAACTTTCCCATTGTTTCAGTTACCTTATTGCAAAACATAGTTTCAATACATTGAGCCTTTTGGAAGGACTTGGCTGGGCAGTTCCTGCCTGGATAGATAATTCGTGAAGTTGTAGTGAAGACAGTTGGGTTGAAAGTGTTAAGACTGGGGCTGGTGAGATGACTCAGTGGTCTAAAGCACCTACTTAGAACAAGCTTAACAAAGCACGGGGACCGCGGTTCAGCGGTTCAATCCCCCAGCACCACATGCCAGCCAGCCCCGCCCCCAGGTGGGCTGAGCTGGCCACACACACATACACACAAATAAATAATTAAAAAAAAGAAAGAAAGTGTTAAGACTGAGCACCAGGGAGCTGATGGCTTGGGGGAGCTAGGCACCTCTTCCTTAGTATTAGGTCCTTTCCACTTGTCCACTGGGCTTCCTCACAGCATGGCAGGCTGGCTGGGGTGGAGATAGGGGGCAGTAGGTCTGCCTGTGTGGCAGGACCAAGCTCCAGTCAGAAAGAACCAGCCAGCAAGAAACTGCATTGCTTGTTTTTTTCTTAACCCTCACTTTTGCTACCATGCCTCTTCCTTTGCTGTCGCAAGTTTGCTCAGATTCTAGGGAGGGACCAGCACCTATAAACCGCATTCTAGGAGGTGTGGAAGGCGATAGATCCTATTGCACCATCTTTGGAAAACAGTCTACCACACCCAGGGACACGTAAGTGCTGGGACAGCTGGACTTCTGAGGGAGCATACTCCTGGGGGGGGGGGAGGGATCTGCTGTACTCCACAACCACCAACCATAGTGATAATAATGAGTCCTAAGTAAAGGGCTTTTCGGCTGAATAGGTGTTTGGTGCCTGAGGCACTGTGCATTGTATAGATTGCGATCTGTGCTTAAGGGAGAAAACCCCATGTAACAAAATTTAGTACAGTGTGATAATTGAATTGATGTTTGTAGAAAACAGCAGAACTGAGGGGATGTCTGCCATTTGCTTTAAAACACCTCAGCAGCTGGGTATGACTGCACCTGCCTGTAATTTCAGCAGTAGGCGGCTGCGGCAGGTAAACTGCAAATTTGAGCCTGGGCAGCTAGCAAGACCTAGTTTTAAGAAAAATTAAAAAGAGAGAAACTAGGTGAAGGAAAATGGATGAAATGTGATTTGGAAAAGGTTGGTAATTATTAAGGGAGGTGAAGGGTACCTCGGGGCTCATTACACTGTCATTTTTCTATTTGGATATGTCTTAAAAATTTCCCTCATGAAAACAAAAGATGCACCGTAGCAAGGAAGCCCAGGGAGGTGATTCTCTTTCTTTTTATTTTTATTTATTTATTTATTTATTTTGCAGAACCAGGGATTGAATGAATGAACTCAGGCCTTTGTGCTTGCCAGGGAAGTGCTTATTCTACTGAGCCATCTCCCCGGCCCCATGGTTCTTTTTTACAGAGTGTGAGTGAAGACACGGAAGGGAGAGCTTGTGCAAGACCACTAAAGTTGTTTTTGACTTATATGCAGAATAAAATTATTGTGTGTCCTTTGTCGTATGGTAATGCATTCCCATCACCCGTGAACAGACCGCATTATTCCAGTCTAGTGTTGAAGGCTCCATAACAGTTTGTAAATAAAGCAAAGGACTTTGGGTGATGAGGGACACACTGGCAGCCCTGCCTGTGCGCATGCGGGTGCAGTGGCTGCCAATAATCGGAGGAAAGTGAGTATTGTGTTCCTACTGTAGAGATGAACTGGACTGTATAATTCTTCCTTAAGAACTGGGGTCTGCTACAAAGTATCCACATTCTGGATTTAGCTGGTGGTTCCCCCAGGTTTTTTGGGTTTTTTCTCTCTCTCTCTCTCTCTCTCTCTCTCTCTCTCTCTCTCAGAACCGGGAATTGAACTCAGGCTCTTGCACTTGCCAGGGAAGCACTTATTCCACTGAGCCACCACCCCAGTGCACCCCCAGGTTTTTTGAACCCCCTTTCTCTACCTCCTGCACTGGGAGTTAAAAACTTCAAGTCCTTCTTCCCTTCCTCACCCTTCTGTCACTTCCAGTTGTCTCATTTTGAGTTTTGCTAGAATTGATCCTTGGATTTAGAGATGACAGCTGAATCTATTATGAAGTTCAGCTAACCCCATCAATGACAAGTATCAGAATCATTTAAAAGCTGTAAAAATGTAATCTTAAAATGCTACTTTACTTTTTTTTTGGCGGAACCAGGGATTGAACTCAGGCCATTGCTCTTGCCAGGGAAGCGCCTATTCCACTGAGCCATCTCCCCGGCCCACTACTTTACTTTTATTGACTAGAATTGTCTTATCCTCTTCTGTTAGATCTACTTAATTATTTTAAAATATAGTTCCTATAGAAAAGAGAATTCTCATAGTTGAATTCTCTCTAATTTTAAGGGTGAGTTGGTACCTCACAATCTTTAAAATTATTCAATTGCCTTAAGTTTTTATGTGTCCTCCCCTTTTTCTCCTTGATTCTTAGGAAATTAATAATAATTGTAAAAATGATAATAATATCAGCTAGACATGGTGGCACATGCTTATAATTCCAGCAATCCAGGAGGGTACAGCAGGAGGATCTTGAGTTCCAAGCCAGATCTGATTACATAGGGAGATCGTGTCTTTCAAAAAAAGGAGGGAGATGAAAGTAGTAATATAATGTCAGTGAAAACTGGTGGACAAAGCCAGAGAGATAGCTCAGTAGCCTAAGCACCTGCCTGGTAAGTGCAAGGTCCCGAGTTCAATCCCTGGTACAAACAAAACAAAACTGGTGGACAGTAGTCTCGGGTTGGTGTGATAGCGTTTTGGCTCTTCGGGTAGCAGCTGATAACTTCCTTAAGGACAGTCAGTGCCTGCCCTTTTTGAAAAATAAAGTTTACAAGGAATTTTCCATTGTGAAGGTAAAATCAACAAGATGACTTTTGCAAGCACAGGTTTCGTCTGCCACACACCCAAAGCCAGTGTTAGTGTGCAGCAGCTGCCAGTGATTTGTGAAATCAGTGCAAACCTTGACATGGAGGGAGGGTCATTTAATAAATACATTTTGCATCAATTCTTTTGAAAACAAGCATTCTCTGTACGACAGAGCTTCCACTACGTACCAGCACTAGCAATACACACAACTGCTTCTTGCAGTGTTACATTGTGGGGATAGATCTTCCTGTCCCACAGGGTAGCAGTGTTTGCTGTTGCTAAAGTCAGCTCTTCGAGAGCCAGCCAGCTGGGTGAGCAGGACCTTTTCAAGTGAGTGTCGCCTCCCTTTCACTCATAGAAAATTAAGCTAGCATGGCCTCTTTGGAGAGGTTCGCTGTATACTGCTGAAGTTCTTTTGCATAGAAAATAAATGTGCAGTCTCACTAGCCAAGAGGACAGGCATGGCCGATTCCAAGCTGGTGGAGCTTATTGAAATTTCTGAAGTGGTCCAACAGGCTGGGTGACTTCAGGACAATAAGCTTTTATGTTTTAAAATAGGAACCCAGCTGCAACTAAGGAAAAGATTTTCTTGTACTTAGCAAAAAAAAAAAAAAAAAAAAAAATGGCGAACTGGTATGTATGGGGGGGGGGCGTGCCCTGCTGTGGCTGTCTGCCCAGGTTCCATTTTTTTTCTCAGCTACGTGTTTTAGGTCTGTGGGATCCTGGGGCCGTAGCTCCCCGACCTAAAGGTCAGGCCAGGGTGTAGCTGGAGCAACAGACAGCTCCCCTCCCCAGCACCTCTGCCCTTCAGATGCTTTTTGGCCCAACTGCGCCTTCAAGTTGGTACAGCAACTTCCTGAGAGCAGGCACAGTACAGAAGCTATCCCAGCTTCAGGCCTGCCAGAGGCTTGATGCAAAATGTCTCCTGAGGGGTTTTGCAAAGCTGCTCTAGAACCTGCTGTAGTGTGGATCTGGAGGTCCCTCCAGGCCTCTGTAAAAGGCTGTTTCCCAGCTGTATAGCACGGGGAGTGGCAGAGCCTTAGGACGGAGCACAGAGGAACTCACATCATGGGCTTGACCTGGGGTAGACACTAAGAACACAGCCCCTTCAGTGTTTCTCTTTGATATAGGGGAATGAAAAGTCCCAACCAGAAACGTATCTGGGATGAATTCTTGTTCCCTAAAACCAAAGAATGAGGGGCCTGGCCCTAGCTCAGTCTTTAAGTGGCTGCTTCCACAAAGCTGTCAGCCTCAGGTTCCTGGAGTTCGAACCTCACAACTCTCCCGCTAGCCAAAAGTGCCCTGAAGGCATTCGAGGAAGGAAAACAAAAACAAAAACAAAAACCAAAGAATGAATTTTAGGAACAAATGGAGGTTAAGGGCAGAATATTTATTGGTTAAAGAAAGCTTTTGTCTGAGAGAGGGACAGAAGGGGGACCTGAGCGTGTTACTCAAGAAGCTGTCTCTTCCAGGGACTTTTATAGCATAAAACCATGTGGTGAGGTGGGTCTAGGGTAGAAAACATGGGAACTCGCACATGACATGGGATAAAACTGTGGTTAACCAATAAGGTTACAGGCACAATTGCTCACGTAAAATTGATTAAATCCAGAACCAAATGGGAAAGGGAGTCATATAGCAAGCGGGCATGAGTATAGAACAGGAACTTAGCTGTGGCAGTTGGATTTGAGGAGTTTAGCTGTGGCAGTTGGATTAGTGACTCTTCTTGGCTTCCTCCAGGTGGTGATCAATCCTGGATGCTTATCTTAAGGGTGGTAAGCATTTGTTCAATCTTTGGTCTTCAGCTGTGGCCCACAGCAGGAGCATCTTTCTCTCTGATAGTTGCAAAGTATCTTGTCTTCCATGCTGTTTCCTTGAGGGCCTGGCCCTGTCTGACTGCCTATAATATTTCTATCTAACTCAGCTGCCTGCAACATCTTTGCTTCCTGGCTGCCTGAGGTGATGTTGAGCAGCTCCTGCCATACACTCCTGCCATGACATACCCTGCCACCACAGGCCCAAGTGACCATGAACTGAAAGCAGGAGCCCCAAAAGCCTTTCTCTCCTTAAAGGCTGATTATCTCAGGTATTTTGTTCAAGTTATGGAACGCTGGCTAAGACAGCAGATTAATGTGCTACCTCTTCCTTCCAGAAGGAGAAAGGACTTGTTCAGATCTCCCAGCCTTCGAAGGTGCCTAGGGCTGCTCTGGGCCCTCTACCCATTTTCTGCCCAACATCCTTCCATAACCCCCCTCCTCCAGCCCAGATGCTAAATGGAAATAAAGAAATTGCTTTCCAGAGTTGCCCATTGAATGGTAACTAAAATTATAGGTGAGGGCTGTCTGCGTGTAGTACCTGCATGGAAGTTTCCAGGCCCTGTGACAACAAAGTCTGGGAAAACCAAAGCACAGATGACTCCTAGTTGCTGCACCCTTTATCCTTATTGCCAAGGCCGTGTAAACCTGGGGAGCCCTTTAAGATACCAGTAAGTTCTGTCAAAAAATGAGCATGAAAAATAACTCAGACATTTCAAGTAGACAGACCTGTGTGATTGTGTAATTCAGACCCCAACGGCTGACAAATCCTATTTCCCTTTGTACCCATCCCTTTATCTTCTACGTAAGTGTGTCTCTACGTCCTGTATGCCAATAAAAACTCCACTGAAATTTCGTCTACAGACAGTAGAAAATGGTGACTTGGTGGGCTTTTCCACTGAGATAAGGGTGATACAGGAAATATTTTGCTTTCTGGAAACTTTTTCCAGAATTTGTTGGGAGCTACAGGAAGATAGGAAATTGATCAACTGTGTGTAGGTGGGACTGGGCCTCAGTGCTTAAAGCAAACCAACTACCTCAGTCCTGAGAAATACATCCCGTCTGGTTCAGGTCAGCTATTAGTCGCTAGGCAACCGTGTGTCGTGTGTTACAAACTTTGCAAAAGTATAAATAAAGGATCGTTTTGTTGTGCATTGAGTTAGTCTTGCCCATCAGGCAGACTAGCCACCACCTAGCCCAGCTTTTGTCTTGTTTATCTTTCTCATTCCTGCCACTATGTCTTCCCGGGTAGAGCCAATCGTAGTGAGACCAATGGATCCCTACAAGAACTCCTATAGCATTTTTATTGATCAGAAAAATGGGAATTGAGTCACTTAAGGCCTGAAGCACCTGGGTTGTTGTAGCAGAAGCAGCAGGACAATGGTCCTAACAGATGAGACTCATGCTTCCTCTTCTATTGTTCCTTTGTTTTTGCCTCCAAAATCCCACTTTGTGAGAAAATTGAATTTCCTGCATTTGGAGTCCTAATTTCTTGGTGAAAGGAATAGTCAGAGATGTGAACGGGACTGTATGCTCTCCACATTGTTCATGCAGAGTCTTTGGAGGGTGTTTCCTGTCACCTGCCACACAGGGTCCAAGGGCTTTCCCAAAGCTGAAATAAGGAATCCAACCCATCTTACTCTTAGAATAATTGTCTCGGTCACAAAGGATTTTCAGAACTAATCAGTAAAAGATATGGGAAGGGCTTTTTGTTCAGTTGGTGTTTTGAACCAGAGTGTTGTTATGAAGCTCAAGGCCCTGGGATTCACCATGTAGCCTGGGCTGGCTTGAACCCATGGTGACTTCTGCCTCAGTTTCCCAAGTGGTGGGATTATAGGCAGTGCACCACCACACCCTGTGAGAATTGTTTTACTGAGCAGAAGTACACACTCAAAACAATAGTGTGGGCTAAGGAAAGAAGCTTTTTCCTGGATGGGGAATATTTATGCTCTCTTGATGAGGTGGGAGTCCAGGAAGTAGTAGTGTACTCCCAGAGGGTACCAGCCCAATTACAGGTTTGCGACCAGCTTTTGTTTTTTCATTTTTTTGGTTTTTGATGGATCATTTAAACATTCTTCAGATTCTCTCAATCTGTTCCTTTATATTGGGTTTAGGTTCTTGCTCTTTATATTCATGATTAAATCAGTTTCTATATTACTGAGGAATTTTGAGTGTGATGGGTCTGGAAGGGAAGCAGCCTAAGTTTAACCAAGTGAATGCTGATGTGGATCACTTTGTAACTTCAGCTGGGTCCTGGAGGTTGCAGTCTTCTTTAAAAGCATAACTTACAGTTATGATTGCCTTGCTTCTCTTTTCTTTCTTCTTTCTTTCTTTCTTTCTTTCTTTCTTTCTTTCTTTCTTTCTTTCCTTCCTTCCTTCCTTCCTTCTTCCTCCTCTTCCTCTTCTTCCTCCTCTTCCTCTTCTTCTTCCTCTTTTTTTCTTCCTCTTCTTTTTCTTCTTCCTCTTTCTCTTCTTGTTCTTCTTTCTCTTCCTCTTCTTCCTCTTCCTCTTCCTCTTCCTCTTCCTCTTCCTCTTCCTCTCCTCTGCTCCTTGTTCTTCTTCTACCAAGGACTGGCCTCAAGCACTTATTCCACTGAGCTGTTTCCCTAGCCCTGTCTTGTTTTTGTACCCATCTTTTATTTCTCACATCCTGCCTCAGTCACACTGAGGAGGCCCTAGATGGACAAAGGGGACACCAGCGAGTCTGTGCTGCATCTGCAAACACCTTCCAGCTAGATGGAATTTCCACAACTCCATGAAATCTGCCTGCAAGATTTTGCTCTCTCACTTTGTCTGAAGTAAACAGTAGGATGAACTTTATTTTCTCACCAAAAGCAGGGCACAAGGATGTACCTACAATGTAACCTAGAGCCTTGGATTTCTAGCTCCCTGTCATTCATTCCTCTGATGCTGGGTTAGTGGTATCAGACCCAGCCTCATGACCAAGCCTTTTACTTTTTATTTTGGGTCAGTCACATGAAGTTGCCCAAGCTGGCCTTAGAGCCTCCTACCTCAGCTATTTTTGCTGGAGAGAGGTACCTTGCTCTTAGCAATGCCAATAGTACCACGAGGGTTTCTCCCCATTCTCCACACAGCCATGACTCTGGCACTGCCCCGGGCATTCCTATTCCTCCTAGGCACTGTCAGATCGCACTGGCCTCCCCCTGTTGGCCTCTTGCTTCCTGCTTCACACCTGCCTCCCTGTGCATGCGGGGGGGTGGGGGGTCCTGGGAACCTCTAGAAGCCCTCACTTCTGTCTGTCTGGCCAGGCCCTTGATGCTGCAGGTGGGCAGAGGGAAGGTTCTGGGATCAGGTTTCCCGGAGGCTGTCTGGAGATAGCCTATGAGAAAGCACAGGAGTTGACCTGGGGATGGGGACATGGGAAATGGAAATCAGGAGATCAGTTCTTTCTCCATGTGGACTGTTTTGGGGGCTGCGGTTTATTCAGCCTCTCTGAACACCTCCTGTGAGACAGAGAGATCAATATGTTTGTAGTCAGCTCCACGGCACACTCACAAGTATTCTCTCCTTGCCTTCTTCCCTGCCTGCCACTTCCTGGGATTGTACTCCTGGTGAGGCACTGATGCAGATGCCTTGGCTTTGCTTCTGGTTTCTAAAAAACTTGAAACAAGACACCTTGATTCTAGAATATCTTCAATTTTCTTTTCAATTAAAAAATTTATTTGTAATACTTCTGACCTTGTTAAGTTTTCTTTACTGTTATTTGAGAAATATATGATCATAGTAGGACATTTTTAATGCAGAAAAATTGAAAGAGGAAAATAGTTCTTAACTTGTAATCCCACTACCAAATGAGGACCATGAACATTTTAGAAAATGCCTTTCCAGCTCTTAACACACACACACACACACACACACACACACACACACAGAGTTTTAGTGGTGCTGGGGCTCAAACACTTGGCTTTTTGTGTGCTAGGCAAGTACTCTACCTTTGAACTATAACTCTAGCCCACAAGCATTTTTCTAATTTTTCCCCCAAAGAAATTAATTTATTATTTTCAAACTGTTTCTCATACCCTACAGTAGACCCACTTGTGGATTTTTATGTGGCCAGCTCATACTGGACTAATTCAAATCTATAAGGTAAGAATCCTAAGGGTATTCTCCAAAATTACTGCAAATTCTAAATGTGTCTAACAAGCTTTAGGAATGCTTTGGTCATGGGTAGATTTTCTGAACACCCGTGTAGCTACTCTTCCTCCATTTCCCTTCATACACAGTGGCACTAATAATAATCTTTCACAGTGACATTCTGAGAACAATAAGGCGTGGGAGGAGGCTGATGATGCGTTACTAAAATAAGAACAGAAGTAGGAACTGTCATGAGGTTCAGCTGAGAGATGCTAGGCAACTAAAGTGATTATTGCTAAAGTAAAGCACATTCATGTTGGTTTACGGGAGAGTATGCTAGCATTTCGAGAGAGTGTGATGTATCACAGATTTGCTCCTTAGTGAATCCTGGCTTTTCTATTTGTAAGTTGTTTTGACCTTTGGCTATTTTGTAGACTCCATGAGTTAGCTATGTAATCTGGAGCACAGAAATACTAATAGGCACTTTTAAGAACTGTTCCAGTATTCAAGTGTTTGCTCAGTATCAACTATCCCACAAATAGTTATTTAAAAATTTTGTCTCAGTCAATCTTATCTCTTGCTGGGACAAAATACCTGACACCCAAAATGAAGGAAGGAAAGATTTATGTAGGTCACAGTTAGTGGAGGTTTCAGTCCATACTCAGCTGGCTCTAAGACAAAGTGGGACATGGCAGAGAACAACTGTTCATGGTGACAGCAAAGAGCAAGAGAGCAAAGAGAGAAGCAGCAGCTCAGGCAGCAAGCTAGCCTCTCTCCCCTCCTTATATTGTAATGCCAATTATCTGCCCCAGGGCCAGGGTGAGCTCTCATACCTGCAATCCCAGCACTGGATCAAGAATAAATCACAAACTCCAGAAGCTACCCCATGACTGCATGAGGCTTTGGGGGGACAGCTAGACACAAACCATATCATAGGTTGCAGCCTGTGGAGTACAGTAGTGAATAATACAAAGTGTCAACTTTCTTAGAGCCCCCACCGACAGCTCAGTGGATGGTCATTATTCTCACCATCATCACGCTGTTGTTTCTGTCATGGATAAAATTTCTCCCATGTTGAACACTGATTGAAGAACACCAATTAACCCAGAACAGTGCATCTTTAAAATTACATTTTTTGAAGTAATTATAAATTCATATGCATTTGTACAAACTTACCAGAAACTCTGTACTTTTTACCTACTGTTCCTCTGTGGTAATACTTATAAAACTGAAAAAAAATCTTACAAAATTGGAGTTCAAAATCGCAACAGAAGAGCTGGCCAAATAGCTCAGTTAAAGTACCTGCAAGCAGGCCCAGAGGGCAGGGGTTTGATCCCCAGGCCTGCCATGCCAGCCCTGCCCTCGGGGTGCACTGAGATGGCAATTGAGACTGGGTGTGGTGGTGCGCACCTGTAATCCCAGCTCTTGGGAGGCTGTAAACAGGCTGATCACTATGAATCTGATCTAGTAGTGAAACCCTGAACACCCTATAGACCCTTCCCTACAAAAAAAAAAAAAAAAAAAAAAAAAAAAAAAATTGCAGCAGAATATTGACATTGGTGTAGTCTACCACTCTTAATTCCAATTTCCCAGGCTGTGTGTGTGTGTGTGTGTGTGTGTGTGTGTGTGTATGTGTGTGTGTCTGATTCTAGATAGTCACACCGACTGTGTAGGCTCCTGTCTCCACCACCACAATGACCCACGTGCACAGCCTAGATCCATCTCCACCAGTGTTCCCCAGGTGGCCATTTCATCACCACCCCTACTTCCCAGTCTTCGCCGAATGTCTGGACCTCTGACAATGCATCTGTCCTCCACTCCTATAATTTTGTCATTTCAAGGATGTTATGTAAATAAATACATCACTTTCAGCGATTGGCATTTTACACTCTGTAATTCCCCAGAGATTGGCCCATGGTGCTGCATGTATCAGGAGTCTGTTCCTCCTGTTCATGGAGTGCTACAGTATGAGGGGTGTCGCACCACTTGTCTGCCCATTCCTTCCCTGAAGGTAAATACCACAATTTGTTTAGGTACTCATGCATATAGGTAGTTTCTATGTTACAGATATTACAAATACAACATTGTGTACAGAGTTTTTATGTGAACATAGTTTTTCTTTCTCTACAATAAATTCCCAATAGTGCAATTACTGGAGCATATGGTAATTGCATGTTTAGTTCTATAATAAACTGCCAAACTGTTTCCCAGAGTGGCTGAACCATCTTCTGTTTCTGCTGGCAATGTGGCATGATTCCGTTGCTCAGCATTCTTGCCAGCATTTTGTCATCTGCCACTATTTTTTGGCTTTCTGATAGGTGTGTAGTGACAGCACTATCAGGTCCTGATTTGTACTGTCTTGGTAGTTAATGGTGTCAGACATCTTATCACATCTTTATTTGCTATTTGTATTTCTTCTTCTTCAATGAAATGACTTTTGATTGTTTTCTAGTTGGAATTTTTAACTATTGAGTTTTAAGAGATGTTTATAAATTTTAGGTACTTCACTGAACATGTGGCTTGCAAATATTTTCTCTCAGTCTGTAACCTGTCTTTTTCAAGCTGTTACTCTGCTTAATCTTTTTTTTTTTTTTTTGCGGAACCGGGGATTGAACTCAGGCCCTTGCGCTTGCCAGGCAGGCACTTATTCTACTGAGTATCTCCCCGGCCTGAGCTTAATTTTAATGAAGCCAAATTTATTAATTTTTCCTTTCATGGATAATATTTTTATTGTGAAGTTTGAAAACTTTAAACTCTTGTAACACTGGAGAGTAAAGATTTTTCTCCTGTGCTTTTTCTAAAAATTTTGGATATATTTTTCTGTGAAATTCTAAAGTAATTCACGGAAAGTTTTTCGGAATTGTTTTAAAGTTGTAACTCATACTGATACATCTAATTCAATTATAAGATTTCTTTCCTTATTTTTTTTAAGGAAGGAAAAGTTCACTTAGCTCACAGTTCAAAGTGCTTTCAGTCCATAAGCAGTGGGCTTCCAGGCAGGGTGGCTTGGCAAAGGGGCCTTGAGGAGGAAAGACAGTTCATCAGGGCAGAAGAGAGCAAAAGCAAGTGAGGAAGGAGTCAGTTTTCAAAGTTCAAGATTTTTACTTTGAAAAAATAAATTTATCTTTACTTATAATAAAAATCTTAGGTCCTAGTGACATAAATACAATTGCTTATCCTCCAAAATACCCAGAATAATTTCAAAATAAAAGTATCAATAGGCCTAGCCCGATAGCTCAGCAGGTTAAGCACCTGCTTAGGCAGAGCAAACCCCCTCGTGCAGAGCTGGCCCTGCCCTGGGGACATGCTGAGACAGCGATTGAGACTTGGCATGGTGGCGCACACCTGTAATACCAGTGCTTGGGAGGCTGAACACAGGCGGATCACTATGAGTCCAGTCTACGCAGTGAGACCTTGTAGACCCTGTACCAAATGCATAGAAAAAAATATCAATATAACTAAAGCATAATTAACTGCACTTCTGATTTCTTGGAAAGCTCTTTACATTTTTAGATTATGTCTGTGTAATATATACAGTGAAATATTATTATTTTTTATTTAAAAAATGTTTTATTTTATACTACATAAAGTTCTTTTTTTTTAAATTTTATTTGTGTGTGTGTGTGTGTGTGTGTGGGTGGCCAGCTCAGCCCACCAGGGGGCGGGGCTGCCTGGCATGTGTTGCTGGGGGATTGAACCGTGGTCCCTGTGCTTTGCTAAGCTTGTTCTAAGTAGGTGCTTTAGACCACTGAGCCATCTCACCAGGCCCTACATAAAGTTCTTATGTACAATTCAAGACTCAAAGTAACTAGAAAAGCAGCTTTCAGTCACAGACAGGACAGTGATCGTGCAGACTCGACTGTGGAAACATACTGAGGGCACTCTTCACTATTACGCATATTTGAGCTATGCGGTCCACGTCCTAAGTTTTCATATAGAATTGCAGGTGTGAGACACTTGTGTTTCAGATTTGAAGGATGATAATGCCAGTTTCAAGCTGCTTGTATCTTCGATGCAGGTTCTCTATTACAAATATATGACGGCCTATAATCTCAGCGCTTGGGAGGCTGAAAACAGGAGGGTCACCACGAGTCCAATCTACATAGTGAGACCTGAGGACCCTGTGCCAAATGCATAGAAGAAAGTATCAATACGACCTGTCCGAAATATGTGTAAAACAATTAAAAACAAATGTATGATATATTACAAATATATGATGTAATAACAACAGCAATACTCAACCATCTTTTTATCCCATGTTCATGCATTTGTAATCCTTTTGCTAATTTCCTTTCTTCTGGTAAATCTTCAAATTATAGAAGTCATGCATTTAGTTCTTTGTGTATCTCACCCATCTCCCTTATCTCAGCCTTCTCATACTTGGCTGTCTTCTTTCTTTTCTTTTCTTTTCTTTTTAAGCAGGTTTCTTTTCCCATAATTTTCTTGAAAAACAAATAGCAATGAGACAGTTTCAAACCAAATTGGTAGGACAGTTTCAATAATTAACACATTTCATACATTCTTTCTAGTGGTTAATTGCCGTACAAGATGCGGACATGATATCCTATTTACAAATACCTGTCGTCTTCTTTCTGCAAATAATCAGCACCACCATTCCAGTGCTAACTGCTAGTGTCACAACAACAGTGACAGCAATAACAACAGCTGTGAGGCCCTGCACTGAAAATTCAGGTGTGTTTTCATCAACACCGTAAATTAAAGTTTGACCACGATCCAGATCCAGTTGTTCCCCGCTTATACTCAGGTCCATGTTCCTAAGAAGGAAACACCTTTAACATCTTTTTAAAAATAGTAAGTTACATTGGCTATGATCACATCATTCTGAGTCTACTGAGAAGAATTCTGCCTCAATCAATAGCAATAACATTATTCTTTTTTAAAAAAAAATTTATTGAGAAACAAGTATCAATGAGACAGTTTCAAAGCTGATTAATAGGACAGTTTCAATACTTAATACCTTGTACATTGTTATCTTCTTAGTGGTTCTCCATAGTACAAGAAGCAGACAAGATATCCTGTCCAAATGCTACTAGTATAAATCTTTCTACTCATTGAATTAAGCGAAAGTAGCTGTATATCTATCCTAACTATTCTGCATATACAGATACAAAATGGTCCTTCCTTTGTATCCCCTTTTTTTGTTTAGTTCTGTCAGAGATGGGTGTTCTATTGGCATCTAAATACTGTACGTGTGTGAGGGCTGGTGAGATGGCTCAGTGGTCTAAAGCACCTACTTAGAACAAGCTTAGCAAAGCACAGGGACCGTGGTTCAATCCCCCAGCACCACATGCCAGCCAGCCCCGCCCCCTGGTGGGCTGAGCTGGCCACACACACACACACACACACACACACATAAATAAATACATAATTTAAAAAAAAATACTGTACGTGTGTGAATTCAGCAAAACAATCCAACACAGTCCAGCAGTCTACAATAGTAGTGGGTTATCCACAGAAGTTGTTGACTTGAGCCTTGCACAGCTCAGCATATTAATATGGCTTTACTTTATATACCTCAATAACATTATTCTCACACAGAATATTTGTGACAAATTTTGGACTCAGCTGGTAACGGTTGTGATCACCACCTGAAGTGCAGTCTGTAAGCGTTGAGCGTCTTAAGGCTGCTGTCTCTCTCTGTGTTTTAGTCCGGTGACGATCCAGTAGGTCCCTATGGTCTCGGAGCACTGGATCTTGGAGTCATTGGTCCTGCAGACACCAGCGCTGTTCATGCACCAGCCCGTGGCTGTACCATTGTCCTGTCTGGTTTTGAAGGGCCCGCGCTTGTCACAGTTGGGGTCGCACCCACCGTCCTTGTTCCGGATCGCACCTTCAGGCTGCACTTGCCTCCCGCCCTGCAGCCCGTCCTCTCTGCCTTCATCTCGAGGCATTTGGAAGCCATGCTGTGCAAATGACTGGAGTCCCTGTGCCGCAGGAGGTGCCCTGGCACTGACCATTCCTGTTCACAAAGCACTTTGTGCTCATCATGTAGTTTTCACACTCACATCCTCCTGGCAGGGCCTGCACTCGCCAGTGGGCTGCATGCTCTAGGAAAATATTATTTTATTTAATAATTTCACTTAATTTACCTTATTAATTCACTTAACGGTTACACTTAAATATTTCCTTTCTCTGTATGGTTATGACACTAGCTTTATATGTAATCATGTTTTTAACATTGTTCGATTTAGCTTTATTTCTAATTTGTGATTTTATTTTTTATCTATGTATAAACCATTTAATATTTCCAATGTCTAAATTATAATACATGGTAAATTTAACTGATATCTTGCTTCCATCTCAGTTCTTTATAGTATTTAATTTGCAGTCCCACAAATACCTATTTTTATTAGCTTCTTAGTATTGTTTCCTGTTTTAATTTTACATATTTAAGCAAGTGTATATTTGTATTTATTTTCCATTTTTCATAAAAAATTCTCAATTTTGTTATACCCTCCCCTCTTTTCCCCTGTAATTTAAGGAAGGGTCTACAGGATGTTCAGGGTCTCACTACTAGATCGGATTCATAGTGATCTGCCTGTTTACAACCTCCCAAGAGCTAGGATTACAGGCACACCACCATGCCCTGTCTCAATTGCTGTCTCAGCACACCCTGGGGGTGGAGCCGGCACAGCAGGCCTGGGGATCGAACCCCTAACCCCTGCTCCTGTTTTCAGGTGCTTTAATGCACTGAGCTATTTGGCCAGCCCCATACCCCTTTTTAATGTATGATATTGTCTACCTCTGAATACTCTGTTGTAAGCAGATTTTTAAATTTTGTATGCCTTAATATTTAGGAATTCTTGAATTTTTGTTCTGATAGTTATCTTTGAGACTATCTTTGCGTAAGATCTTTAGGCCCCTTCTTTGTTATATACCACTACTTTTCCCCAACTACAGAGATAAATTTATTCAGTAACCACTTCTTTTCTCTCTCATCCAACATCAAAATTAAGGTGACATTATTTTACCCACAGTGAGATGTCTGGGTTACTTACTGAACTTACTCTGCTTTCCAGGTGCTTTGTTAATTCTTCTCCATTTTTATTAGTTGTATTTCTCTGTTGTCAGAGCATATAATATTTATAGCATCTTCTATTTTTGTCTTCATTAAATTGTATTCCTTCTACAGATAAATATTTTTAAGGCTCATCAAGGCTTGAGTGAAGATTCCTATGACTGTGGTGTATGGATGTCTGGAATTCTTTCTTTCTGCTTTTTGTTTTGTTTTTTGTTTTTATGTTTGTGAGACAGTGTCTTGCCATGTAGTTCAGACTGGCCTTGAGCCTGTGGTGATGCTCTTACTTCAGCCTTCTGAGTGCTGGGATTGTAGGTAGCTGCTGCCACGCCTGGCTGGGAACT
>NW_004524690.1:4656532-4661021 GCF_000260255.1 Octodon degus
TGTTTGTGAACTTTATTCCTGTTGGTCATTTTGGCTTCATATGAATTTTTGTTTCACATTTTATATCCTTGAGTTTTATAAAGAAACATATCCTCTGTTATAAAGTAAACGTTAACAAATCTTTTTTTTTATTTATATATTTGGTACAGGATCTCACTATGCAGCTCAGATTCGTAGTGATCCTCCTGTTTTCAGCATGCCCTGGGGAAGGCACCAGCACTGCATGCAGGACCAGGGATTGAACCCTGGTCCCCATGCTTGCCAAAGCAGGTATTTAGTTCACTAAGCTATCTCACTGGCCTATGTTAGCAAATCTTATACAAACCTTACTCTAGCTCTTTTATTTTGAGTTATTTATCTATAATATATTTCATTCTAAATTATCTTGGTTGATTTTTCCAGGTACACAATGTTTTAATTTCAATATGAAATTCTCCAGTGTCTTTTTATTTTAAGAGAGATTTGGGACTGGTGAGATGGCTCCATGGTCTAAAGCACCTACTTAGAACAAGCTTAGCAAAGCACAGGGACGGAGGTTCAATCCCCCAGCAACACATGCCAGGCAGCCCCGCCCCCTGGTGGGCTGAGCTGGCCACACACACACACACACACACACACACACACACACACACATAAATAAATTTTAAAAAAAGAGAGATTTGAATTGCAATTTCTTCTGATATATTGATTTCATTTCCATCTTTAGGAACTCCAGCGGCACATTGTTGGATCTTTTTAAATTTTATTTTTATTTATTTATTTTTTGCCTCTCTTTGATACCTATCTCCCTCCCTTGTGGATCAAACCCAAGACCTTATGAAATGCCTCTGCCACTAAGCTACATTCCTACCCCTATATTGATCCTTTTAAAAATTATTCTATCTCCTTTTCTAAAATTTATTATTATTATTATTGTTGTTGTTGTTATTTTTGAGGAACCAGGGATTGAACTCAGGCCCTTGTGCTTGCCAGGCAAGCACTTATTCTACTGAGCCATCTCCCTAAATTTTGTTTTTAATTTCATCTTTTTTAATTTCAATTTTCTTTGCAATGTTTTCTGTGATATCTCTTGCTCTTGTGTAATTTCTAGCTTAGTCTTAATTGACAAAATACTATGTTCCACTTTTTTTCTGTTTTCAGCTCTTATTTGATACATTCACACTCAGCTGTATCATTTCAGAACCTTTTTATTTCTCATTTATCCTAAGCTGATGTAGCTTCTAATCTTAAAACAATCCCTTTGCATTGAGTTCATGATTTTCTGGCCCTTTCTGTGCCTTCTTATTTGTTGAGAATAATTGATTTAGTATTATTCAGTTCATTTTGTAAATGTTGTTGTAAATGGGATTTTTTTTTTGTTTTGTTTTGTTTTTTGGTAATGTATATATTCAAACCAGCTGGGGTTTCCCTAACTTTATTTTTTTATTTTTGTATTTTTTGGCGGAACCGGGGATTGAACTCAGATCCTTGCGTTTGCCAGTCAATCGCTTATCCTACTGAGCCATCTCCCCGGCCCCCTTCCCTAACTTTAATGTCCTCTGCACTTGTTACGGGTGGGCTTGGGTTCTGAGGTTGCATTTTGTTCCTTCTCTTCATTTTGTGTAGCACTGTCTTCTACCCTTTCTTGTAGATCTTTGCTGTAGTTATAACCTTCAAACGTACTGAAATTCAGGTGGAGCTCTACAGAGTTTGGACTTATCCAGCTGCGTCTGGCTTAGGTCTGGCTGCTGTGCCCAGCTCCTTCCCGCTGTGGACCTGGGCTACGACTGGGTCTGGGCGTTCCTGGAACTCGGCAGAAATTCCTACTGGGCGGGTGGGGTGGGAGGTACGGCAGAGTGGTGTGGGGCGGCCCGAGGGGGTGGGAGAGGGTCCGGCCCACGCTGCGCCTGGGCTGGGACTGGTCCCGCCTGCGCAGGGTAGCAGGAAGCTCTCCACACACTCACCGGACCTGGGCTAGGACTCCCCTTCCCTAACTTTAGAAAATACTTTCAACATTAAAAGTATTACTCAAGTACTTTCAGTAAGCAGTAGGCCAGTGCAGCTTCCTCACTTGAACATTCTCTTTTTTATTGTGCTTTTAACTATTCTCCAGGTAGTCATTCTATGTATTAACCTCCATAGTCACAAGACCGTCTTCCTCTCTCTTTTGCCCTGTTCTGATTGATTTAGACTTTATTGCCAGAAGCTTTTTTTTTAACTTTCAGGATAAGTCATTTTCCTACTATAAGAGAATTTTTTTTCTTTTTTTGTGGAACCGGGGATTGAACTCAGGCCCTTGCACTTGCCAGGCAAGTGTTTATTCTACTGAGCCATCTCCCTGGCCTCATACAAGAGAATTTTTGTTGAGTGTTTTTTCTGAGGTCTTGAAGTCTCACATTACCCAGTTTGTCTTAGAATAGAGCCTTTCTGTGTGGGTGGAGTTTTGCTGGCAAGGCTTGGGTTTGATGGGTTCCAACAATGGCTTTAAGTCTAATTTTAAAGCTTGCAGTTGACTCTGGCTTGCAAAATTTGATAAAGTGTAATTCTGCATCAGTAGCATTACCTATGTTGAGTATTGATGCCATAATACCCTGCAAACACCAGGAGTCAAGGTTGCTTTTGTCTTAAAAATCTGAGTTATCAGTGTATCACTGGTTCTTAGGAATATCCTTCCCTTTCCCTTAGGTTCTTCAACTAGCTGCTAACTCCCAAGGTTCTGAGCTGGTTTTTGTTGATAGGGGTGATTTGGTTCTACTCAATTATCCTGGAGTTACTGGGGGAGGATCTGCCATCTGCTTTTATTGAAATATTGTCTTTGAGCTGTCTTATGTTACTGTCCAATTGCTATGAGTATCTGGAAAGATATATAATGGTCTTACCAAGATGAGAAGCCCCTAGAAATATTTTCTAATGTTACAGATAATAACAATGTTTGACTCTTTATAATAGCATGTTTTCATGTTTTTAGTTGAAATTTATAGTGTATTAGTTTTCACTTAATTTCCATATGGTAGAACAATATAGTTTCATTCTGTGGATAAGGAAACCAAGGTTTAGAAAAGTCAAATGATTTATCCATTTATAGCCAATAAATGGCAGAGCTGGAATTTGAATTCATGTTTTCTAAATAAGGTCTAGTAATCTATATTAAAGTATAAATATGCTTGCAAAAATGCTTAATCTGAACAAGTATGTTGTCAAAATCTAGAGCAGCATTCAGATTTTCAAGCTCTTATTGACTAAATATGAAAATATTTGAACTGTTACCTTTGTGTTGGAACAACTTCTCTCTTTCGTTTCTCTATTTCTGTCAACTTCACTTTCCTAAGCACTCAACACTGAAGCCAGAAAGGAGGGCAAAAATGTGTTCTTGTCATATTATAATTCAGGAATGCTGGAAAATAGACTTTGTTTTTCTCTGTATAAATTCCTCTTGATTCACTGATGTTTGAAATTCCATAAATTTTAAGCTTTGGCTTAAAACCAGGAGAAGGGAAACAAATAAGTGTCATGTACTATCTTGTTTATATTCAACATCAATCTTCTACATTTTATCTTTTTATAAATAAGACAGTTGAAGCTCAGAAATGTTAAGTAATTTTTTTCAGGGTCACAAGACAAGGTAGATAGAAGAGATGATAACTAAACCCAAATTGGATTGACTACCAACTCTGTGAATTATCTATTACTCCAGGGTATTATTTATATGGGTCTGGCATGGTATTAGGCATTTGTCTTGATAAGTACTTATTCTCAAATTAGTGCGGCACTTGATGCAGGTGCCCCACTCTCATGTCCTTCTGCTTACCACTGCCATACGCCCTTTGGGTCTTCTGGCCACCTGGGTTCTTTCTTTGGCTCCAAAAACTGCTTTCCCCTAAGAATACTAATATGCAGGTTAAAAGGAGGGGATGACTGACTTCTCCATTCCAAGGCCAGCATCCCTCAGCTACTGACTAATGGGAATCATGCACAAAAGCCACAGCTCCTTTGTCCCTTTGGTGGGATGACCATATGCTGACCCCCAGAATTCTCTAACTGGGTTAAGCTCCAGTTGTCCACATGCTGATGCTCTTGATGACTCACTTTTAATTGGCTATCTTCTTTTCCTTGTGGGAGTTCTCTACTTACCTATAGATATTTCTTGGGATATTTTTCAAAGTAAGCTACTTGCACTTGAGTCCTGGTCTCAGGATTCTCAGGATCTGCTTCATTGCATTTCAAACTAAGGCCATCAGCAACATTGTAGGTACTGATTGTCATCATGACAAAGATTGGAAGAAAAAGGAAACAATGTGGAAGAGCATTTGTATGGAGAAAATGGTGCTCTTCAAATTTCCCAAATTGAAACTGGGCTGGTGAGATGGCCCAGTGGTCTAAAGCACCTACTTAGAACAAGCTTAGCAAAGCACAGGGACTGTGGTTCAATCCCCCAGCACCACATGCCAACCAGACCCGCCCTCTGGTGGACTGAGCTGGCCACACACACACACACACACACACACACACA
>NW_004524690.1:4661159-4664414 GCF_000260255.1 Octodon degus
AAGCGCTTTGCTGGCAAGGGCCTGAGTTCAATCCCAGTTCCACCAAAAAAAAAAAAAAAGAAAGAAAGAAACCCAAAAAACTATTAAATAAAGCATCGAAAGGAAAAAAGACACATTAGATATAGAACAATAAGAAAACAATAGAAAAAATTTTAAAGTCCTTAGAGAGGGGTGAGACAGTCAATCTAAAATTTTATAACCAATAAAAAGATCCTGAATCATCCGAACTGAGTTAAGTACCTTACCTGCATCATTTATCTATCTCAACACTGGCTTGGATGATTTAGGATCCAAAGTGTGCGCTATAGACAATAACATGCCATTCTGGAACCAGCCTGCCTGAGCCCAATTCCTGAGTGTAGTTTCTTTATTATTTTATTTTACTTTTTTACTTTTCTGACTATAGTATCATAGACCCAATTTGGACATGTTCCTCAATTCCTCTCTGCCATAATTTTTCATCTGAAGAATGAAGATAATAATATTCATCTCACCTGGTGATTATAGAGATTAAGTGAATTATTTAACTTTGAACCATCAGAGATTTTTCCAGATTTCTTTCTACAAGTGGAGCATCCTTGATGCTAAAATCCAAAATTGTAAATGCTCCAAAACCAGAAATGTTTTGAGCACCAAAATGATGCCCCCGCTTGAAGTGCTTGCCATCCTGGTCTTCTAAATATGTACTTCTTGTCATGACGTACCATTTATTGCCATAATGTCTCTCAAGTAAAGGCTTTTTTTTTAAAGGGTAATAAATTGGAAAAAAAAATGATACCCCAATAGAAAATTCTAAACTTAACACATTGTTTTGAACAAACTTCATGTTTACTTGGGTCCTATTACAAAGATAGTTCATTATGCATATGAAAATGTTCCAAAATCTAAAAATAACAGAATTCTGAAACTTCTGGGCCCAAACATTTCAGATAAGGACTTGTCAATATATACTGATTTCTAGTTTGATTTAATTTTGGTCCAAGAACATATTTTGTATGGCTTCAATTCTTTTAAAATATAAAGGCTTATTTAGTTAACTAGAATATGATTTATCATGCTCAGTGTTTCCTATGTAGATGAAAAGAATGTGTATTTCATTGGTGGTTATGTTCTCAAACAATCAGTTCAGTTTTGTTGATTGATCATATTGCACAAATCTAAATTCTTGTTGATTTTTTGTCTATGAGTTCTTTTTCATTAATGAGAGAGAAGTGTTAAAGGTCTTCATTTAAATTGTGAATTTGGCCAGGTAGCCTTGAAGTTCTATCCATTTTTCTTCCTGGATTACAAAGCTTTGCAGTTAGATGCATCTATCTTTAACTACATCATTGTGTTCATGCTGTGACTTGTAAGAAAAGACGCAAGTTTTAAAACACCAAGGCCAGGAAGAACATGGTAGGGTGTGAGAATAACCATTTCAAAGCACCAGTGGATAGGAGCATGGCACGGCCAGTGAGCGAGTGACAAGCATCAGCATGTCAGAGCGGGACATAAGAGGTGGAGAATTACCAATAAGCTCTTAAATCCACTCTATTTTATTGTAGCAACTTTGGCCCTGTATTATCCACAAGAGCTAAGTGAATTATCAGGATCATTTGCTCTATGAAAACAACTGTTTTGGGTGACTTAGTCTCCTAGGTGTGTCTCAGGGACAGTAGAGCATGACTCAGGAGCCTGTGTGCTGGGTCTCATTGCTGAGCCCAACACTCTACAGCTGAGTGAAGTGGACCAAGGTCCTGAATTTTTTCCTGCCTTCTTTTCTTATGTGTACCAACAAAGCTTCAAAATGCGTAAATATGTTCTCATCTGACAATAATAGCCACTTTGGAGGTTGTTTTTTTTTTTTTTTTTTTCATCAAGGAAGGGAGGCCCCCAGATTTGTTTGGGGCTCTGGGACAAGCACTGATTTATTTTTATTTATTTATTTATTTATTTATGGAATCAAGGATTGAACTCAGGCCCTTGTGCTTGCCAGGCAAGCACTTATTCTACTGAGCTATCTCCCTGGCCCCCGGAGGGTCCTTATAAGGACTGAGCTGATCCATGCAAAATGCTTAGAAACTACTTCTAGTAGTTTTTGGCAACACTTGGTGCTCCATGGCTTTTGGTAGAATGATTGCAATCTTAGCATCATCTTCACTGGAGCCTCTTCCATTCCACATTTCCTTTTGTTATAGTAATACAGATCTTTGGATCAGGGCCCATTCAATTCAGCATAGGCTCCACTATATCTTCACAACCCTATTTTCAAAGAAGATCATAATAAAATGGTGGACGGACATGAATTTGGGTGGGAGGGGGGCAACTTCAATTATCTACATCCCTTCCCAGCTTGCTGTAGGTAGGAAGATTTCTAGAAGGCACAGGTTAGTTTTCTTTAATCCCAAATATTATGTCCAATTCACTCAGCTTGTTTTTAGTTTTGTTTTTTTTTTTTTTTTTTTTTTTTTCCGGAACTGGGGATTGAACTCAGGCCCTTGCACTTGCCAGGAAAGCACTTATTCTACTGAGCTATCTCCCTGGTCTCTCAACCTGTTTTTACTCACTTTTCAACTTAAAAAAATTGATTGTACTGCTTCCAGTTGCCCTTTCTTTGTAGACATCAGTCATCCATCATCTGTCACCTCATGCATCCAAGTCTACGATGGGGGCTGAGGGCCACTGAGCTCTCTGGTCCTTGGGTTGGTATGTCAGACTTCATTTACTTTCCTCTGCTTGTTATGACCTGTCACTTCTTGCTCATGTGAACTTCTGTGTATCTCACTTGTAATTTCTGTGAGTGAGAAGCCAGGTCTCCAAATTTGGTACAAGTGTAGAAGTTAGTATTGGTATTTATAACAGACCAAAAGGTATTCCCTTGGACAGAGTGAAGTACAAAATAGGATTGAAATACAAGGTGAATGTCTAACCATTTTAAAAAATATATATTGCAATAAAAGATGTATTGGCCTTAATTCCTCTCAAATATACTCTTTCTTTCTTGACACACACACTTTTACCATTGTTCTTGCCACTTCCTGAAGCAGTTCCAGAAGTCCTCTTTAAGGATGGTCTTTAGTTGTGCTATTATGGTTGCCCAAATGTCCAAGATTCATTCAAAATGTTTAGCTTTCATAGTTATTTTGACTGTGGGAAAGAGCTAGAAGTAGCATGGTGCCCAACTAATGAATAACACTGATAAGGATGCACTGCAATGATTCTCTCTCTCTCTCTCTCTCTCTCTCTCTCTCTCTCTCTCTCTCTCTCTCTCTCTCT
>NW_004524690.1:4664514-4669423 GCF_000260255.1 Octodon degus
GGATTGAACTCAGGCCCTTGCACTTGCCAGGGAAGCGCTTATTCCCCTGAGCCATCTCCCCAGCCCCTGCACTGCAATGATTTTGTTTGAAATAAATTCCTGTGACGGTTTCCTCAATGAGAGGTGATCCTAAGATATGGTGAATGTTGAAAAATTGTTTATAGTAAAAGATACATTGACATTATTCTCTCCTAAAACATTTTCCCTTGCTTCAAACACACATCCCATCATTCTTGACAATGCATCATGTGCTATAATAAGTTTTTCAAATTTAAAATTTCACTACGTCTTTTGACTACTTCATATCCTTAACACAAATGTTGCATGGAGCCCACAGACCACTAAGCCAGAATTATAGAGGTTTGCTAGCTTGGAGTTTGTAGAAAAACTTGACATCAGCAAGACAGTATATAGCTTCGTAAGGCTGTAACACGAACGACTCTGTATATTGTTACTGCCTTCCTAACCTTTGCACCTGGGGGTCAGCTGTAATGTAGCCTTCAACTAAGGGCACAGCCCTTGTCCTGGGGTCTTGGGAGAGCCTTTCCTCTTGGCATTTCCTCATGTGACTGGTTCTTTTTTGTATCACTGAATCCTTTCTTTCCTTCAAGGCTGTTATCTCTACTCCTGGCTATACACTCTTGTTAAAGTGAAGTCTGGATGCATACAGATTTCATCACTCAAATCCTTGGGAAAGCTTTACTTTCCTTCAATGTACTTGACAGCATGTATACTGCTTGTTTTGTGGGAGGGCTGGAAAGGCTACTTGATTCTGCAGCTCTATCTGTTCTATGTGCCTATTTTTCTGTCCCTCTCTTTCTGACTCAAGTAATATTTTTCTAATACCTGTAATTTCTGCACGTCATGAGGCCTTTTCCTGCTCTCTTTATTCCCCCACAGGCATTTGTTGTGTAGTTGAGCTGTAGATGAGTTGGGTGTTACCTTATTTACTTACTCTGAAAATGTGTAGAAGCTCAAGTGCTAATGGAATGTACAGTTCTTATGGTACTGAGCCTAGGATTCCCAAGTCCATTAACTGCTGGCCTTTCTTCTGTCAGAACTCAGCAAAGGAGAAGTCAAAAGTTTATAACTCTCAGTGAGGAGGAAAATCAGCTATGTAAATGTAGGTTCTTCAAGCATTCAGATGAATGCTCAAACACTGTAACCAGCAATTATTTTTTCTAAGGCAGTCAGAAGATGCTGTTTTCATTGAGTGTATTTTTAGATGCTTTGCTATGTTCTGTTCCCTCAGAGTCAAGTTGGACACTGACTAGCTCAACACAGAATATGGAAATTTCTAAGCTGAGAGAACTTCACAGAGAAAGTAGCTGGGTCATTTTAGTAATGGGCAGAACAGGGATATATGTATATAGGTCATGCATGTGGGTATACATGTGTACATATACAAGCATATGAATATGCATTTGTGTGCATGTGGTATATGTGTACTGTGGAACAAAGGTATTTAGGAGGAAGTTGTCTGCCATCATGCTGTATCAAAGCTCTACTTCAACCTAAGCCCTGCCCAGTAAATGATGCACAGTTGAAAGTATATAATCTCAATGAGCCACGACAAAGACATAGCAGTGCACCAAGGAGGGATGAGTGAGCCATTATCTTTTCCAGGAATTGTTACTACAAGCATTCACTATTCATAAGGTCATGAATACTTTCTAAATCTTGAAATTTAATATTATTCTTATTAATTTTTTTTATTTTGAGATACTTTAGAATTCCATGTACTTTCAAACAAGTGCATTCAGTACATTTAATTTTGATAACAGTTTAATAATGTTCTATACTCCAGAGGTATGTTCCACCTATAATGATTAATGGATAGATTGGCAAAGTAACTATTGATTGTGCCTTGCAAGAGCCTTGTGAGGAAAAGGCACTCAGAGATTACTGGGATCATTACATATATGGGATAATTATAATATATTAGGAAACTATTACATATATATATATATATATATATCCATACGTGTGTGTGTGTGTACATACATGTACTTATCTGGGGCTAGAGCAAATCTGGATCACTCAGTATCTTTGTTTCATTTCTTATTTTTAAGATTTTAAAAAAGATTTCCCACATATGGTGAGCATTAGACCCAGTATATTTTGCAGTTGACAGAGAACATGATGAACTCTGGTAAGATGCTACTGTCTTCCTTATTAAACTGGTTGGAAATGTGGGTAAGAGGCTGGCGAACTCAAGGGCTGGGGTAGCAGGAGATGAAGATTCTTGTGTTTTTCTGAAGGACCTCAAGGCTTTCCTGGTGCCAAGGAGTGGGGATTATGGACATTGTTCCTGCAGCACAAAAGGAACAAGCCTTCCTTTGGCTCAAACTGACACAGAACGGATGCTATTTACCACTATTTCCTCTCCCTCTAGGCTCCTCCGGGTAAGATTATTCCCCCAACTAGTGACACTTCTGGCATTTGAACTGGCTTGGGTTCTAAAAATCAGATTCCTTGGGAAAGTTTTGAGAACACATTAGCCAACTCTGGCTCCCATTTGATAAGTGCTTCATTTAAGTTGGCCTTTCTGGAAAGGTTTGTAAATAACAGTGGTGAGTGGGTTTCCTCCCTTCCTTTTCCCTTCTTTCCTTCCTTCTTCTTTATTCCTTTCTTTTCAGCCAATGTGATGAGAATCCACTCTGCCAGCTGAGCGTGTGCTATGGGTGAGAGCAGGCCCTCTTCTCTGTGGGAGAGAGAAGTGTTAGGGCAAGGCCCTCTGGGGCAGCTCTTGACGCCTGCCACAGCTGTGATGAAGGCTTAAGCTGAAAGCTACATCTAGTACAAAATACATATTTTACAAGTCGAAGGCAAGGGATGGTGTCCTGGATTCTGTCAGGCATGCACAAAGCATCCTGTCACGCAAGGCAGAGGGGCAGTGAACTAACCTTTCAGTTCCCTTATGAGGCAAAGCCTTCTCAGAATGAGTCATGTGACTTCTCCTATCTAAATGAAGACAGTAAAGTTCTTGAATTTTGCAGAAAGCAAAAAGTGAACTGCTAGAAAGAAACAATTTGAAAGGAGAAAAAAAATTATTTGCCTGAGCTGTTTCCTAAGATTTTAAATTCTTTTCCTCCATAATCTAATAAGAAAATCTTGCAACAACGACATTGGTTTGCTGTGGAAAGGTAATGAGTGGTATGCACTACTGGGGTCAAAGGTGGGATCATGGGTCTGAAATTACTGTATCCTGAAAGAAGCACAGAAGGGGAGGAGTAAGCACATCTGTCGAGGAAGTGTGAGGTCTAGTGGAGAGTCTGGGCTGAAGTATGGGGAGACCAGGGACGGAAGAGGGGAAAGTGCAGTGTCAGCAGATGCAAAACTAAGGTCAGATGTGGGGGAGTCCTATGTGATATTTATTCTTCCTTCCTAGAATTTCTTTTCTTTCTTTCTTTTTTTTTTTTTTTTTTTGGTATTTCCTCTTTTATATTCTTTATTTATTTTGTTGTCCCAAACCAGCGGGTCAGTCAAAGAAGATCACCTGGGGGAGGAGCAGGGAATTGAAGGGGGGACAAAGGACAGGAGACGCGAGAAATGGAGATAAGACAGGATTCTGATCAAGTCTCACTTTATTCAGGGGAGGTGCTGGGTATATATAGGAAGTGCAGGAATGAGGAAGTCTCGGCTCTTGGGGTCAGCAGGTATCTAGGCAATGGGGGAAGGTGCAACCCGTGGAGCATAGCACGTGATTCATGGGGAATGGGCAAGGTGAGAAGGACCATAAACTTAACTCAGCAGGGGAATAGAAACTTAAGAAAATGACTGACACTATTATAAAATGGATACCAGTTAATGACCTCCCACAGATCCTCTTTACTTTTATATATGTATGTAAAATATGGCTTCTGTAGACGGCTCATTCCCTTGAGGGGGCAGTGCCTGTCTTAGGTCGAGGCATCCTCTACACGGACCCGACTCAAACCTTATCCGTCACAGGAGACTAGGATGGCAGAAGGTCCCATTCCTATCTTAGGCAGCGAGTGGCGTCTCGTGTATGCCCCTCATTACCCATCTCTGGCTAGCCTGACCATCTCACCAAGGGTGGGAGAACTAAGAGGTCTCCGGACCTTCATCATCATAAGCTGGTTGTATTCCAGCGCAGTTTTCCCTTTCAGCCATCTCAAGCCTGTGATAATGGACCTGTATGGGTTGCATTTTAATGGCATACAATTGTTTTTTAATGAAAGTAATCAGCCTATTGAAAAGACAGAGTCCTATTGATAAAAGAATTAATAGTCCTATCAAGGGTCCCAATAGGGGAAGAAGGTAGGGTAGTACTCCATTCCATGCACTCCAGAAAGGGTTTTCAGATAGCTCTCTTCTCCTCTTAATAAGATCTTCCTGAAGTCTCTTTATTTTATCTCTAACAATACCGGACTTGTTTGCGTAGAAGCAGCAGTGTTCCTGTAAAGCCAAGCAGATCCCTCCCTGCTCTGCTGTTGGAAGGTCTAAGCCCCTCCTATTTTGCAAGACTACTTCTGCTAATGAATCTATCTGGTCTTGGACATCTTGGATAGTACCAGACAGTGTTTGAACATCATCAATCAGCTGATTAAATAATTTACTGTAAGAATGTACTGCTACTCCCAACTGCTGTGCCTGTTCCTAGGGCTCCTGTAATTCCCAGTCCTACCAACAAAGGGATTTAAAAAAAGGGTGAAAGTATACTACAAGAACAAAAACATAAAACTCATCTTAAAAGGACAAAGAACCCCCTAAGGGTGTGTGCCCTCCTGTAAGGGAACAGAATCTTGAAATCAAAACCAGGAAGCCAGATTTATGCTGAGAATAAAGGGCAAGGAGCTCAGCAGGAGGATTTAAAATGTTGTGAGCTTGGCCAGAAAGAAAGTGCCAAGAAAGCTGTAGACTGCAAAGATGGAGCTGAGAGGAT
>NW_004524690.1:4670393-4673536 GCF_000260255.1 Octodon degus
GCCTTCACATATTTACCTACCAACTGGACAGAACTGTGTGTCATGACAATTGTATTGCCTGGTATAGATGTCATCTCTGGTAATGATCCCGTACCCCTTCCCGGTTTAGATTATGCTACGGGCCGCACTAAAAGGGCAGTTCAAAAAAACTCTTACAGCTATTTCTGTCTATCTCTATTTCAATTCATAGTATGTATCAATATATTTTATATAATTATATTTACAGAATATAACATGTATTTTAGTATTTATAGTTCTTTACTTTTTTAAAGAGAGTAGAAAATAGTGTTAAAACAGAAAAATTACCAGTGATAATAGAATTTTACTTAACAAAGTAATATGAATTTCACAGTATTTGTTGTAATGCATAGTGTGATCTTCCAACCAGTTATTCATATTACTAGATATGTGCATGCAAATTTAAAGAAGAAAGAAAAATGTAAGAAATTAAGAGGAGAAAAAAGAGAAACAATTGAGAAAAGGAGACAAAACAGACTAAGCATTATGTGCTCCTTTCTGTAGATCAGCAGACATGCACAGTACAGTTGTCCAAACCATTCTGCATACATACATAGATATATCTCTTTCTCCCACTCCCTCTCCTGTCCTTCTCCTCAACTCAGTAATTCTTTCATTTTGAACAAGTTCATTCCTTTTTCCCAGTATCTGTTTCTTTTTTGGTTTTGTTTTTTTTTCTTTTTCTTTTCTTTTTTTTTTTTTTCTTTCCCCAGCATCTGTTGTACTCTTCAAATTCCATTTTTTATTTCAGGTTCTCACACTAAAGAGATAATACGATGTTTGCACATGCAGGTCTGATTTATTTCACTTAAGAGTATGTTCTCTAGTTGCATCCATTTACCAACAAAAGTCTCAAATTTATCAAAAGTCTCAAAATTTATAAATCTTTTACTTCCTTTGTGAGATTGATTCCTATTATTCATAACTGAGTAATAACTTTGTTGTGTAAAAATGCCACATCTTCTTTATCCATTCTTCACTTGTTGGGAACAAGGGTTGTTTCCAGAATTTATCTATGACAAGTTGTGCTGATATAAACATGGGTGAACATATATCATTGTGGAATGAGGTTTTCAGTTCTTCTGGAAAAATTTCTAGGAAAATAATAGTTGCCTTTAGCATGTGAAAAGCCAGTTTTTCCAGCACCACTTATTAAAGAGGCTACCTTTCTTCCAGTGAATATGTTTGGCCCCTTTATCAAAGATAAGGTGGTTGAGTTTGTTTGCAGTTGTGTCTGCATCTTCTAATCTGTTTCATTGATTCTCAGGTCTGTTTTTTATTTTATTTTTTTACAGTACCATGATAATTTTATCACGATAGCTTTATAGTATAATTTCAGGTCAGATATTGTAATACCTCTTGCCTTTCCTTTGTTTCCCAGGATTGCTTTTGATATTCAATTTAATTTTCTTTTTTTTTTAAACCGGGGATTGAACTCATTACCTTGCACTTGCCGGGCAGGTGCTTATTCTACTAAGCTGGGCTGGTGAGATGGCTCAGTGGTCTAAAGCACCTACTTAGAACAAGCTTAGCAAAGCAAAGGGACCACGGTTCAATCCCCCAGCACCACATGCCAGCCAGGGCCGCCCCCTGGTGGGCTGAGCTGGCCACACACACACACACACACACACACACACACAAAATAAATAAATAAATAAACATTTAAAAAAAATAAAATAAAGGCTCCATTATTCTACTAAGCTATCTCCCCGGCCCCAACTGTCTCCCTGGCCCCACTTTTGATATTCAGGATCTCTTCTGGTTCCAAATGAATCTGAGAAAAGTTTTCTCTAGCTCTGTGAGGTATAGGTTCCTCCAGGAATGTGTTTGAGAGAACTGCTTCCCTTTCAATTTCATTGAAGAGTTTGAGAAAACTTGGCATTAAATCTTCTCTACATGTCTTGTAGAATTCATCTGTGAATCCACTGGAATTCCTTTCTTTGTTGGTAGGTTTTTATTATATTTTCAATTTTATTTCTTGTTATTGGGTTATTTGGAGTTTGTATATCTTCTTGACTCAGCTTTGGCATTTCATACATATCCAGGAAACTATCCATTTCCTCTGAGTTTTCCATCCTGTGAGAGCAAAGCTTTTAGAAGTAGGTATTGATGATCTTCTGAATTTCTATAGGGTCTGTAGTGATTTCACCCTTTTCATTCCTTATTGCATGTATTTGGGGCTTTTTCTTTTCTTTTTTTGGTTAGGTTGGCTTGGGGTTTATTATTATTATTATTTTTTATTCTTTCAAAGAGCCAAGTCTTTGATTCATTTATTCTTTTTTTTATTTATTCTTTATATTGTTTTCTTTGTCTCAGTTGCATCTGCTCTAGTCTTCATAATTTCATGCCTTCTTTGGGCTTTGGACTTGACTTGTTCTTATTTTTCTAGGACCTTGAGGTGCAGCATAAAATTGCTTATTTGGGCTTGTTCTGTTTCCCTAATATTCAAATTTACTATTATAAATTTTTCCTTTAAGATAGCTTTCATTGTATCCCACAGGTTTCAGGAAGTTGTATCTATATTTTTGTTTGATTGTAAATATTTTAAAATTTCTTCTTTAATTTCATTGGTGACCCGTTGGTTGTTTAGGAAGTTTTAATGTGATTCCCATGTGTTTAAGGTATTTTTGTAGTCTTTTTTTGTCAGTTGTTTCCAGTTTAATTGCACTGTGGTCAGATAGCATGCATGGGATAATTTCAATTCCTTTGTGTTTACTTAAGAATGTTCTCTGTGTTAGTATATGGTCTATTTTGGAGAACATCCCTTGTGCAGTTCAAAAGAATGTGTATTCTGTTGTTATTGGGTGAAACACTCTTTAAGAGTCTGCCATGTCAATTTCTTCACAAGTTTGGTTTAATTATGTTATTTCTTTGCTGAATTTTTGCCTAGTTTATCTATCTCTTTGTGACAGTGGCATGTTAAAGCCCCCATTACAACTGTATTATTGTTCCTTTTATTTTTCATGTCTGTTAAAATTTGTCTTGGGCTGGGGAGATAGCTCAGGGGTCAGGGAGATAGCTCAATTGAATAAGCACTTGCCTGGCAAGTGCAAGGGCCTGAGTTAAATCCCCAGTTCCATAAATAAATAAATAAATAAATAAATAAAATTTGTCTTCTTGACACA
>NW_004524690.1:4674219-4685280 GCF_000260255.1 Octodon degus
TTTTTTTGTGGAACCAGGGATAGAACTCAGGCCCTTGCGCTTGCCAGGGAAGCACTTATTCTACTGTGCCATCTCCCCAGCCCCTGGAAGTTATTTTCTTTAAGGACCTGAAATGGTTCACTCCAAACTCTTCTTGATTTGATGGCTGTTGAGAAATCTGCAGTGATTGTTTTGGGCTTTCCACTGTAGGTGATCTGTTTCTTCTCTCTAGCAGCTTTCACTGTTCTATTATTTTGATGAATTTCTGAGATCTTGGTTATTGTGCATCTAGGTGTAGATTTACTTGATTATGGGTGTTTGGAGTTCTATATGCCTCACTTATATGTATGTCAGGTTCTTTTCTCATGTTTGGGAAATTTTCTGTTAGTACTTCTACAAATAGTCTTTTTCTGACATTTGCACTGTCTCCTGTTACTTCATTGACACCTATCTTCTTATATTATTTTTCTTGCATCATCTTGTAGCTGCTGAATTATTATTTCCTGGTTCCTTGCAAGTTTTAAGAGACCTTTCTTTTCATGTTTATTAGCTGCACGATTGTCTTCGAGGTCTGAAAGTCTATCTTCAGTTTCATTCAAGAAGTTTTTGTTTTGTTTTGTTTTGTTTTGTTTTTTGGTGGAACCAGGGATTGAACTCAGACACTTATTCTACTGAGCCATCTCCCTGGCCCCTCATTCAAGAAGTTTTGTCAGCTTTTAGTGGAGTTCTTAATTCTTTTTGAATCTGTTTCATTTATCCTGATTCTTTCCTATATTTTTACTATATTTTTTATTGAGAGTACAAGTTAGAATTAGAACAAAAAATTACAAGTGATACAAATTTTCACTTAACAAAATAATATTAATTTCACAGTATTTGTTGTAATACATAGTGTTGTCTTCCAACCAGTAAATAATTTTACTATATATGTGCATGTAAACTTGAAGACAGAAAAGAAATGTATAAGAAATTAAGAAGAGAAAAATTACAGACAACTGAAAAAGGAGATGAAGCAAATTGAAGCATTAACTGCTTCTTTTCATAGACCAGCAGAAATACACAATACAGTAGTCCAAACTAACCTGCTTACATACATAGATATATCTCTTTCCCTCACTCCCTCTCCTATCCTCCTCAACTCTGTAACTCTTCCCCCCACTCCCTCTCCCATCCTTCTCCTCAACTCAGTAACTCTTTCATTTTGAATAAATTCATTCCTTTTCCCCAGTATCTATTGTATCTTTCAGACTCCATTTTTCTCTTTCAGCTTCTCACTCTAAGGAGACAGTACAATGTTTGTACATGTGGGTCTGATTTATTTCACTTAAAAGTATGTTCTCTAGGTGCATCCATTTACTGACAAAAGACTCAAACTTATCCTGTTCTATTTATTTATTTATATTTATATTTTATTTTGTTTTATTTTATTTTTATTTTTTGCAGAAGTGGGGATTGAACTCAGGCTCTTATGCTTGCCAAGGAAGTGCTTATTCTATTGAGCCATCTCCCTGGCCCTTATCCTGTTTTATAGAAGAATAATACTCCATTGTGTAAAAATACCACATCTTCCTTATCCATTCTTCTGTTGATGGCCATCTGCGTTGTTTCCAGGATTTATCTATGACAAATTGTGCTGCTATAAACATGGGTGCATATATATCACTGTGTAATGAGGTTTTTCAGTTCTTCTGGAAAAAATACCTAGGTGGAGAATAGCTGCTTTTATGAGATTTCCAGGCTTAGCTTTTTTTTTTTTTTTTTTTTTTGCAGAACCGGAGATTGAACTCAGGCCCTTGCGCTTGCCAGGGAAGCGCTTATTCCAATGAGCCATCTCCCTGGCCCCTTCCAGTCTTAGCTTTTTAAGGAGTCTCCACACTGACTTCCATAGTGGTTGTACCAGTCTGTACTCCCATCAACAGTGCAGAAGTGTTCCTTTTTCTCCACAGCCTCTCCAGCATTTGTTATTGGCTGACTTCTTGATGTTAGCCATTCTTTATGAGGTGAGATAGACTCTCAGTGTTGCTTTTATTCACATTTCTCTTCTTTCCTGTATTGTTCATTGTTTCTATCATTTTTCTATTATACTGTATTTTTTTTATCTATGTCTGTTTTAGCTATGTTGAGCAATTCTTTCACAATTGTTGTCATTTCTTTTTTGACCTGAGAGATTATTTCTAATCTTGTTTCTGTAGCATGATGGACTTGTTTCTTTACTTCAGTTGTTATCATTTCAGAAATTTCATATGTGTGATTTCCAAGTTCTTGTATGTCTTTGTCTCCTGGATTTGTTCACAGTAGACTGGAGGATTGATACTGCCTTTTGCTCCTGTGTTTTGGCATTTTTAAAGCTCCCAGTAATCATCCAGACTTAGCAGTGGTGAGAGAGTGGTGAAATGTACATCAATAAGGTTTCCACTCCAGTGGGGAGCAGGGAGGACTCACGAAGGCTCTCACTACTAGTGTGGGTGTCTGGCCAATACTCAAAAAGCTTTAGTGTAGGTGTTGGTTGGCTACATCAGGATCCCATGGGCCACGCAGATTCTTAAAATGTTGAACCAGTGCCAGAACAAGTTCTACTCCTGCATTCTGGGGGCCAAGTGGTGCACCTTGTCGGAATCCCACAGGCCATCCAGAGTCCTTCTAAGTCCTTAAATGGATGCACTAGGAGTCAGGAAAGCTCCATACCTGCACATGCTGGGCTCACAGATCACAGCTCTCCCATGGGCCACTCAGAGAACCATGGGCCACTCAGAGTCCTCCTAAGTTCTTAAAAGTTTGGGCAGGCACCAGCACAAGCTCCACATATGTGCACTATGGGTTAAAAGTCAGAGTTTACCAATCCTGCATGCCACCTAGTGTCCTCCAAAGTTCTTAAATGACACCAAGAAAGCTCTGCCCCTGTGCACGCTGGGCCCACAGATCACAGCTCTCCAGAGTCCTGCAGGCTGCTCAGAGTCCTCCTAAGTTGTTAAAAGGTTGGACTAGCACCAGCAAAGCACCTCACCTGTGCCCTGGGTGCTAAAGGTTAGAGTTTACCAGTCCCACAGGCCACCTAGAGTTCTTATTTTTGTATTTTTGTATACATAAATTTACTCTGACCCAAATTATATTTCTTCAATTCTGATCCAATGCCCTTATTATGTTTCCACACATGCCTTCCTGGTTTCTGTTGATATGAATAGATAAGAGTCTCACAGTTTTTTGGTTGTGACTGCAAAAGCTTATGGGTCGTATTTGTACCTGCTGAAATCTATTTTAATACAGTGTTTTAGTTGCCTTTCTCATCACTGAGACAAAATACTCAACATCCAAAGTTAAAGGGGAAGAGCTTTATTTTAGCTCAGTTTGTAGAGGCTTCAGTCCATTGTCAGAGAGGGCTCCAAGGCTGGGTGGCACAGCAGATGTGTACCACAGAGGAGAAACAGTTCATGGTGTGGCATGCAGCAACCAGCAGCAGCAGCAGCAGAAGCAGCAACAGGGAGCCTGGCTTTCCTTTCTTTTTTCTGGTACTAAGAATTGAACGCATTACTTGCTGCTTGCCAAGTAGGCATTGTGCTGTGGGGCTTTGGGGAGGAGATTGGATCGTGGGGATATGGAGATCAGTGGAATAGTCCACTGATGGGTTTGTAGCTAAATATGATGATGGGAGGTTGTGCCTGGATCCCCTGGCCTGAGAGGGTCCATCTCCTCTCCCCCACTCCTCCCTTGGCTTTCTCTCAACTTCCCTGCTCCATTCCACAATCAGCTCTCCTCCACTACACCCCTCTGCCATGCTATCTCAGGTTGTAGGCAGCTCGTCATGCAAGGTTGGAAATTTCAAAAACTGGAGTGAAAATAAACCTCTCCTCCTTTAAGCTGTGGGTGTCAGGGGGCCGGAGAAATAGCTCAGTAGAAGCACAAGGGCCTGAGTTCAATCCCCTGTTCTGAAAATAAATAAATAAAATAAAAATGAATAAATAAATAAAAAGGTGTGAGTGTCAGGTATTGTGTCCTAGCAATCAGGAAAGTAACTAAGGTAAGGTAATAATTAAAATAACCAGCCACCTGGGTGTGGTGGTGCACATCTGTTATTTCCAATGCTCTGGGAGACAGAGACAAGAGAATTGCAAGTTTGAATTGCAATGCAAGTTCAAGCCTATCCTGGGCTGCTTTGTGAGCCCTTGTCTCAAAATAAAAAATAAATAGCTAAAGCTATAGCTCAGTACAAGTGCCCTTGCTTCAATCTCCAGCCTCTCTCTCTCTCTCTCTGTCTCTCTCTCCTCCCACCAAGAAAGACAGTATTCCACGGCAAAAAGTAGTCATCAGAGCCATGTTTTCTATAAACATTTAACTTACAGATTATCTATAAGTAATAATTAAAATAACTTTAACCACCATATTTTATTCGATATCTTTTAAAATCAGTGGAACATAGCTACTAATATTTCTAAATCGAGATATGTGAGAAGTTTCACATAGCCCAGCCCCAGTTCAGAGAACACATCCTCTGGATTCATTTCTGGTATTGACCTCTACAGAAGTCAAGATTCAGTCAGAAAAGCAGAATCATTACAAGTGACACAGAACGGGGATTTGCTTAGCAAGTGGCCTGTATCCAAGTGTGGGAACTGCTGGAGATGGCCTGTAAAGCTGGTCCATCTGGTGACAAGGAGGTGTCTCTAGGGTCCTGAGACTGGGGAAGGAAGGAAAACTGGATATGGGATGAGGTCAGCAGCATGCAGTGGGGTCCAGTGACAGCAAACTGGGGCCCGCTGTGGGCACTGCCCGCAGCTCCCAATGGAGTCTCCTGTAGCAGCTGTGCAGCCTCTATCCTGAAGCTGTCACCCAGGCCTGGCTGAGGACAGTGCTACTGAGGGGAGAGATCTGGGGGTTTCCCAGGAAGCAGGAGCCTGGCTTCTGGCCCACGAAGTTGTGCCAGTGGACAAGTGAGGGCTGTGCGAGAGACAGTCCCCTGCCTCCAGCCTGCATTGACCTCCAGAGCAAAGGAGGATGGCTGAACTTTCACCTTTGTCCTCCAAATGTCATGCAGAGTTCTTCTGTGAGCAACCCTAGCGCAGAAACAGGCAAGAGGTGCTGGAAAGGCAGCTACAGTTTAGCCAAGTTGTACAGGACAAACAATGTTTCCTATGACCACAGAATGTGCATGCTCATAAGGAAGCAAACAATACCAACCCCAGGAAGAATCATGTCCTGCAAACATGCACTAACAAGAAATAAAAACTGAAGAAAAACAGATGTAACATAGACAGTGTCTGTCTGGGTGTTTTCCCAAAGACAGAATTCTGAGATAAGTGCTTGCATCATCCCCATTTTATAGAAGAGAAAACTGAGGCAGAAATTAAGGATTTTGTCCTAAGTGACACAGGTAGAAGGGATAGAGCCAAACTCTGAACCAAGGCAGTTTGCAATCAAAGCCCTGGGCATTGTCTTCCTTTATGTTGTTTATTTGGCATAAAGCTTTCCCAAACACTGAAGATGAATGCATCTTTCAGGCAGTATCACAGATATGAGTAGTTTGTTGCACTTGCACATTTTTGTCCTTGGATTGTGCTGTGCTTATTAATAATGAGCCTCCCTAGTCGGATGCAATACTGTCACAGGCGATGTCCTAATTGTATGCAGTCACTTCGGCTGCTAGGAGTGCTGTCCAGCTGGCACCTCGTATGGCCTTGTGGTGTGGACCTAACAACGCCTGTTGCCCTCAGAGCGAGGTAGTGTACCCACAGGCGTGTGTCCTTTTGGCCAAACAGCACCAAGTCCAGAAGATCTCTTTTGTAAATACTTCTGATGAGTCTTAGAGAAGCAGTCAAAGTTCTTTCACGGATTCACCCAGGTGCTCGTCGATGATAGTCACATAATCCAGACAAGTCAGGGCAACGGAGCTGCCAGTGAGGAGCAGGGGGTCACCTCCAAAGCTGGCCAGGGGGCATTCACGTCTAGGTTTGCTTTAAAGAAGGATCACCCAAAGGATTATTGAGTGAATTCCTGGAGTTCATTCAGCTGATGGAAGGTAGAGGAGACCACAAACTTAGGCCTAAATTCTGCACTTTTGTATGCTCTAGGAATGAAAAGGCCTTTTGTTGACTTTCATTTAGATTTAGTTAACATTCAACCCACAGAGAACAGAAGGCTGTATGTGACCTTGAGGAAAGAGGCCCCACTCACCTTGAAGCATCTGACGTTTGACGTGGGCTGTTATTGATTCCCATGAAAACACTGGAAGAATATTCGTTTTCTGGTTGGATGATTGAGTTTCCCTTTTTTTAAACATCATTACAGTCCGATCTGCAGTATTTCCTCAAATATGTGAGGGGAAGGGAGTGGCGACTTCCTAAAGGAAGGTACTTATATTTTTAGACAGATAGCTGCTTTCACAAAGCTTTTCTCAGAAAACACATTTACAGAAGAGCATTCTGAGTAATAGAAAGTACATTTTAAATCATGGGAAAGGTGAGTTAGCTTACAATGTATTTTTAATACAATGAGAAAGAAATGAAGACTTGTTTCATTTTCAAAGAGGATTTTAAACAGGTTTCTGAATTTGAGAATATCTGCCTTAATTTCACTTTCTTCTAATTTCCTTTATCCTAAGCTTATGAGTCTGTAGAATCAAGGAGAGTTGTTCCCTATGAAATGAGAGGGCCCAGTTCAGCTAGAGATAACAGACTTGTGAAGAGGAACTGTGTGTGTGTGTGTGTGTGTGTGTGTGTGTGGAGAGAGAGAGAGAGAGAGAGAGAGAGAGAGAGAGAGAGAGAGAGAGAGAGAGGCCTGAGACACAGTTTGTGTTGTTTGGTCACCAAGTTACAGTGCATCACAGCTCAAAAGAGCCCTACAAGCCATCCAGTTCAGCGATTCTCATCTTGAGGACGGGCCGGCCGCACTAGGAGGTGGCTACAGGACTGTGCCCACCAATGTGCAGCCCCAGTGAGTGCTCAGGTAACCAGCTGACACAATGGCCTTATTTAAACAATGAGCAGTTGGTGACCTAAACAGGAACGGGATTCTGACTGGCAGCCAATTTAAAGTGGGACCTGTTTGAGACACATGGCTTAAAAAGGGACATTTTGTTTTCCAAATAGGTGTCAAGAGCGCAGACATCATATCTATGGTATGTTTTATGGGGCTCTGGGAAGACACCCCTAGTCCCTCTATTTCTCTCTTGTTTCATCATCTTGAAATTCATTTACAAAGACACAAAGCCTTTATGTTACATTTGTAAATAAAATGCTCCTCAAGAAAGTAAGAGGTGACATAAGTGTACAAAGCTAAGGAGATGTGATAGTGGATAACTAGCTACTGTGGCTTGTATGGAGCTGTCTCCCAAATCTTGTGCTCTCACAGGGGGTTTCTCTGAGGTCACTGGATCTATGGTGTGTGACATAGGATTAAAGGTAGGTGATAAAGTGACTTAAAAAAGTTCTGGGTGTGGATAATGAAAGCTCCAACCTGGGTATGGGTGGCACCAATCAATGGGCTTATAATATGGGTAGAATACAAATAGATGGGGGAAGGCAGGCTTGCTGCTGCCACTTGCTTCTTGCTGCCTTCTGGTTACACACCATAGACTGTTTCTCTTCTGCAGTGCACCTCCACCATGTCACCCTGCTTTAGATCTAGCTGACTATAAGCAGGGCATGGTGGTGCTTGCCTGTAATCCCAGCACTGGGAAGGCTAAGGTAGGAAGATAGCCTTGCATTCAAGGCCAGCCTGTGCTGCATAGTGAGTTTAGGATCAGCCCGAACTACACAATGAGGCCTTGTCTCAAACAAAAACCAACCTCCCCAACCACGCCCCCTCAAAAAAAAAAAAAAAGCAAAAAGCTAGTTATAGACTGAAACTTCTACAAACTGTGGGCTGAAATTCCTTCTTTAACTTTCCTCCTTTAACTCTGGGTGTCGTGTATTTCATCTCAGCAACGAAAGAAGTAGCCAAGGTGTTTATCTGAGCAGATTTTCACAATGGAAGAATAGGTGGTGTGAAACAACCAAGACCCAGAAAGGTGCCCTTATGGAAATTTTGTCTTCTAATTTTTTATTATGAAAACTTTCAGACATACATAAAAATTAAAAGAACAGTGAATTCCATTGTGTGCATGCATTGAAATATCACATTATATTCTGCAAATTTGTACAACTATTATGCGCTGGTTAAAAACATTAGATAAAGAAAGTGTGCTGTCACCCCATACCTACCATTTATATTAAAATTTTCTTAAAACATCCCCGTATCAGTGTGATCTATCCAAGGTGCACTTGTATATGTGTACCCGTGCACATGTGTGCACCCACACACATGTCTGTGCCTCTTTCATAGCCAGCTGAGCACGTCCATAAAGGATTCAAGTACTGGACAGGGAAAAGGGACCAGATATATTGCAAAGAAGTTTAAGTTTTACTCCAAGTCTCAAAATCAGAAAAAGGGGACCAGACTCCCAAGATCTCAGCCAAGACCACCCTTTCCATTGTACAATGGCTCTTTTTGTTAATTGTGATGGGGCACACACAGCACTGTTGTCACACTTCCGTAGGTGCAGGTTTCCTTCACATCATGCACTTTATTTCAGGATCATTCCGCCTAGTATTGAGAAAAAAGGACAAGTAAGAGGGAAGAGAGAGAGCCCCGGCACTGGTGACCCGAAGGCAGAGTGCTTCCAAGGAGCCCAAGTTTGCAACTCAAGGAGCAGTTTTACTCATGCTGAGCTTGACCCTTAAGGAAGAGCCTGGGCCCTGGAAGGAAACAAGCGAGGCTGCTTCTGCACTCGCACGCTGGCACCTGGAAGCCCCGACCTTCTCCCACCCTTCGCTCCAGCCTCATCCTTTTGCTGTAGCAATCTTCACTACTGTGTTCTGGAATATTTTCCTGGAATAGTATCTCTCCCGTCTTTCCAACAGGGCTGGATGCCTGAACCTCACTGCTGGTCCAGCCTCACCAGGGCACCCCTAACTTACTCAGCACTTACTCCTGTCATTGTACTTTTTACTCTGGGTTCTAATTTCCTCCTTGCTTGGTGGTTTCGCCCACAGGACTGTAGACTTCCCCATGATGGAAACTGCATCTTCACAGCTTTGATGTTTCCAGTACTCAGCTCAATCCTTGTCACTCATTAACATGTGCTGTAAATATTATTTGTTGAGTAAATGACCAGAGACCATGAATTTACAAAGATTTGAACTTTCATTTGATCAAGTTAGGGTTTTAAGGCATGAGGACTCAAGTGTGTTGGAGTTTATTTTATTTTATTTTTTTGGTTTGTTTTGTAAATGTGAAATACGAGTAAGAGAATTTGACAGGTATTGAGGAAGAGAAGAAATAGAGCTCAGTGCAGTTAAGGCAGAGGCTTAAGTAGCTTGGAAGTAGCCCAAGGGAATATTTGCAGAGCTAATGACCCGGTCTTTGGAACACAGAGGAATTTTTTCAAACAAAGAGCTTATTAAGCTCTGCTCTGTGCCATTGGTCTCATGGAGGGATAGTGCAAGAAAACAGGTTGAAGGAATCACCAGGGCAAAAGAAAAAATTATGGATGTGGCCCATCACATCTAGGAAGCAGCCAGTGGGGGAGGCCGGCATGTGTAGCTCAAGCAGGCCTCTTCCAGAAGCAAAATAAAAAGGTTTAGTTTTCTCAATGTTTCAACCAATGTCTTTTAAGTGTTGGCTAAGGGCTACCCAACTAGATACATTCATTTCTCCTTCTTGTCCAAGGAATATGTGCAGATGTAGAAATGCAAAAATGTAATCTTTCCAATCCTGTGCACAGGGACAGCACAACTCTTTCTGCCCATCCTGTGCACATGGTGGTAAAACTCAAATATTTTCTTTTTTAAAAAAATGTATTTAGTATATAGTCTCACTACACAGATCAGACTCATAGTGATCCTCCTGTTTTCAGTTTCCCAAGCACTGGGATTACAGGGCACGTGCCACCATGCCCAGTCTCAGTCTCCATCTCAGTGTACCCCAGGGGCGGGGCTGGCATGGCACACTGGGGATCCATCCCTGGTCCCCGCGCTCTGCCTAAGTAGGCACTTTAGTCCGCTGAGCTGTTTGGCTGGTCCAACACTCAAATTTTGAAAAGGCAAATGGGCTGAAATAGAATTTGCTGTCTGCTGACCCATGCAGACCAAAGGCCAAGGCAGAGGGGGAGAACACTGATGCCAATGTGGGCAGAAGGGCCCAGTGAATAAAGGGAAAATAATGCAATTGGAGAAGGCAGGAAATCACTTGTGGGAATAAAGGACCTGGTGGGAGAATTTCTACCAGCGGGGGAACTAGAACCAAGAAACAGTCTAGCTTAAATTCATCAGGCTATGAGAGGACAGACTAGACTGGCTTCTACATAAGCACTGGATGAGAGTCTGTTTGCAAAATTAACTGCATTTCACAAGTGGGTCTTCAAATCCAGTTAAGTATGGCTACACTTATAAGGGCTTCAAGTTAAGCTTTCAGCTAAAATCTGTGGTCTGAAAGTTGACTTATTCTTGTGCTGTTGATTAAAGTATAAATAGTTGGTTAGACAAAGCAAAAGCATTAATAAGGCAATTTTATGGCTTTAGAGTCCTTAAGCAGGTGAATTTGTTCTGCCTAAGATAAAACTATTTATAATGCACGAACCTCTGCCATTTGTTCTCTCAAGTTACCAGTTTTGGAGGAGCACTGTGTAAGAACTGCCGTGTCAGGGACTTGTAATTAGGGCTGTGACTGACAAGGTGGCTTGCATTAGACAGGTGCGTGGGCAGCGTGTACGTAATGAGCAGGGGTGCATACAGGCTTGTGTTCAAGTCTCCTGGGAGAAGAGATGCTGAAGAGCTGCCAGTGCCTGAGGGTTGAGGGTGTCACCAAGCACCTGGCTCCCAGTGGCCTGTGCTACCTTGGATTGACTCAGAAGAGACAATGGTGGTTTTGGAAATATGTCAAGTGGAAAATACATTCCAAAAAGATTGTCTGGGTCAGTGATGCCAAACAGTTTGGAGCTTTCAGTGATAACAGCCAGCTGGGGCAGGTGTGCCACCACTGCTCTAACTGCCCATTTTCATTGCTGCAAATGATATAAAAATTGAAAGTAAAGTGAAAAAACCCATAAGTTTA
>NW_004524690.1:4686310-4689924 GCF_000260255.1 Octodon degus
ACTTTGCAACACATTAGCCAGGAGCTGTAAATCCCCAGGTGCTAGCAAGTGGGTGGATATATAGACCCAGGGCAGGGCGCTTGCTTGAGCTCACGTCTTCATCCAGCCAGCTACTCTTACTGCATTTCCTTCATGCAAATTACTTCGCCTTTTCCACACTTGTATCCCTATCCTTCAAGACTCGGTGTCTTAGTTTGTGAACTGCTATAATTATTTCATACCATAGACCAGAGAGTTCATAAACCATAGATACTTAGTTTTTACAGTTCTAGAGGTTGTGAGTCCAAAATGCAGGCGTGGAAGATTTGGTGTCTGGTGAGGGCCCCCTTTCCTGTGCGTGGATGGCTCTCATAGAGCTGTGTCTTCACAAGACTGAAGGGGTAAGGAGTCTTTCTCCCAGGCTTCTTTTATAAGAGCAGTGATCACATTTGTGAGGCGTCATTCTTCATCTAATCACCCCCCTGGGGTCCTACTTCTCATACATGAGCCTTGGAGGGGTACCAACCATGGTGGGCTATACCTACATGCCCCTCCCCCCCTCTACAAAAAAACAACAGGGGCCAGGGAGATGGCTCAGTGGAATAAGCACTTCCCTGGCAAGTGCAAGGGCCTGAGTTCAATCCCTGGTTCTGCAAAAAAAAAAAAAAGAAAAACAAACAAGAAAAAACTTTTACTGTTTTCTGTTTTTTGTATTTTAGGGAAGGGTCTACAGGGTCTTCAGGGTCTCACTACTAGATCAGACTCCTAGTGATCCGCCACATGTTTATAGCCTCCCAAAAGCTGGGATTACAGGCTTGTGCCACCATGCCCAGTCTCACTTGCTATCTCAGCGTGCCCTGGGGGGGAGGAGGGTGCGGGGCTGGCATGACAGGCCCAGGGATCGAATCCCCAGTCCCTGCACCTGTTTGCAGGCACTTTAATCCACTGAGCTATTTGGCCAGCCCTAAAACTTTTATTGTTTATGGGCTCTTTCATAAATGGAACATTACTCCATTACAGACTTTGCTGTTTTCATTCATGTGTTTTGAGAGGTATTAACTATGATACACACACATCTAGTGTTTTTTTTTCTTTTGCTGCTATACACTATTTCATTGTGCGAATATGCTTTATTTGGCCACTTGACTACTAATGGGCACTTACATTGTTTCTAATTTTTTTGTTGGTGAGTGAACATTTAATAATACTTTCATATAGGTAAAAAACTTTGTTGTTGACATGTTTTGTCATGGCTTGGGACTTTTACAAGGAGAACAATACAGTACAGGACATTTTATAATATTAGTTTATAAGGAATCATCCAAGAAGCATCTACAACAAGTGCAGGACATCTATCTACACACTAAATACTAAAGAACGCAGCTGAGGGCCTGGATCCTACTTCATGGATTTGCACTGGAAAGGCCCAAAGGTCAGTGGTAGAAGCTACAAAGTCCATGCCAGTGGGATGAATGATCTGTGCTAGCAGGCTGAGGGATCCAAACTAGAGCCAGGAAGCAATGCTCAAGGTAAGTACCAGAGCTCCCCAAAAGTACCACAGCCATTCTCAGCAACAGTGACATCCTGAGCTCCTCCAGTGATGAGGAAAGCTGAGTTCCCATCAAAAAGCCAATGCAATAAGCTTCTCCCTGAAGCTGAGCAGGGCACCATCTTCCTCTCTGGAGCCAGGAAGTGATGCTCAAGATGAGGACCAAAGCTTCTCCAGAGTTCATCAGGAAAGCCAGCATGACAAGGTCCTCCCGCAGAATAGCCAAGAGAACTAGCAGCTTCAGCCAGCTCCAATGGCTTCTCCAAACAGCATCTCTAACAGCATTCTGGCAGCTTCTCCTGTTCTGCCTTTATGCTGCTGGCAACCATCCTCGGGTGGGCCTCTCATCCTCAGAACCATGCTAGTTTAATTCAGCTGGGTGTAATAAGTTGGACCACAAGTTAGAAATCCCTACAACATGCATTTCTAAGGTTCATTTAAAAAATTTTTAGCTATATAAGACAATGGATTTAATATTATAGTCCATCATAAATAAATGTTCTAAAATTATGAATAAATCAGAACATTAAGTTGAGGAACACTGCTGCATTATTTTTAAGACAATCTTATATTTCCAGCAAGGATAGTTTTTGGAAGAACATTTCATTTAGATGTACCTGAAGGATGATGCTTGACCAAAGTCCTAGCAAATGCATGTTTGTGGAACAGTTTTCAGAGTAGATAGTATAATACAACACTATTAAATTTAAAAAATATTTTATTTACTTATTTACTACAAGGTCTTTCTATACAGCTTGGGCTCCTAATGATCTCAGCCTCCCCAGCACTAGGATTATAAGCTTGTACCACCATGCCCAGTTTTGGGGCCAGCACAGTGTGCCTGACATTCTGGGACCTGCACAGCATGTGGTACCTGGGATCAAACCTAGGTCTTTGGGTTGCCAAGCAGGCACTTAGACTGTGGAGCTATCTCCCCAAACCAATACAAGACTATTTAAAGTGAAATTTATTATTATTATTATTATTATTACTATTATTTTGTGGAACCGGGGATTGAACTCATACCCTTGCGCTTGCTAGGAAGCGCTTATTCCACTGAGCCATCTCCCTGGCCCCTATTTTGTATTTTTTAAAGTGTGATTTTGAATTCTTTGTTTATAAGCCAGGATTAAACTCAGGCCCTTGCGCTTGCCAGGGAAGCGCTTATTCCACTGAGCCATCTCCCCTGCCCCATAACATCTATTTTAAAGTGTTCTTTTTGTTCCTAAGTTCATACTTGATGAAAAATTCAATTTTTAGGAAATGAAAATACATTTCATCACTATAACACAAAACGTATGTGTAGGCAAATCATTACACCAAATAGATCAAACCTATTATAACTTCATCTAAACCTCTTTCCATAGTAACAGAAATAGGTACATATCCTATGTGCATTCCATTATGTATAACATTATTTATTCACATTTAGTTTATTTTTGCTTTTTTGTTCAGTTTTTGGTGTACTGTATTTAACTACATAATCATTTTTAAATATTAAAGTACAGACAGGATAAAACAACACGTTAAATTCTTCACCAGTGTTTCCCAATTCCACTGATGCTCACAGCTATGTATTGCTTGGATTGTGGCAGACAACAGCTGGTGCTCAGGAGAGGGCAAAAGAAGGAAGTTTTAGGGAGAATAATTTAGAAAGAAGAGAGAAGATTTTTTTTTTTTTAATTTTTTTTAGGGCAGGATCTACAGGGTGTTCAGGGTCTCACTACTTGATCGGACTCATAGTGATCTGCCTGTTTACAGCCTCTCAAGAGCTGGGATTACAGGTGTGCGCCACCACGCCCAGTCTCAATTGCCATCTCAGTTCACCCTGGGGATGGGGCCAGCACAGTAGGCCCGGGGGAGGGGGAGATCAAAAGAGAGAAGAATTAAGAGAAAATAATGAGCCCCAGCAAAGCATTCTGGGACAGCAGAAACAACCACTCTTTTATTCCTCTCTAGGCTGTAGAAGCAGGGGAAAGGAGTGGTTACCAACCCAGTGAGACCAACCACCATAGAAAAGAGGTAGAGGGTCACCACTGCCAACTGGGAGTCTGGCCAGGAGGACCTGGAAGAGTAAATACTACAT
>NW_004524690.1:4690179-4697765 GCF_000260255.1 Octodon degus
TTTTTATTTTGAGATAGGGTCCCTCTAAGTTGCCCCGATGGGTGTGACCTTGGGATGCTCTCCTCTCAGTTTCCCAGAGTGCTGGGATTACAGGTGTGTATCACAACACTTTGCACTGTATCTTGTTAATTTCTTTCATTGTACAGTTCACCCAGTAGTAAGAGTCTGTTGGTGCAGTCCATGGCAGTGTGGTTCCTCTGTGGAAAGAAGGGAGAAGGAGGATGTGAGGAGAAAGAAAGAAAGCCCAGCCAGGTACTTAGGGTCTCATTGACTGTGGTCTGTAATGCTATTTGCTTCCTCTTAGTATAGTGGTTCCTCTTGTCTCTGTATAGGATGTTCCCTCAGAGAGGAGGGCTGGCAGGAGGAGTAAGATGCCTAAGTGGTTAGACTCCAGTTAGGACATTACAAAAGGGTAGAGGTGAGCAGCAGATGTGGCCTGAGAGGATGTTTTAATATTTAGAATATAACTCATCAATTCCAAGTGATGATAACTTAGATCATTGAGCCACCAAGCAGAGTTTTTGAAAGAACACTTAGCTCTTAATCAATGCATACTAAAACACAGAGATGTTGTCCCTGTCCGGAAATACGATGCTTAGGTTGATCTGACCATATTTATAACTACAGAATTATTTTTGCTCAGCAAACTTTTCCAGTTTATACCATGTTATACTAACATAGATGATAGTAAATGCTATATGTAATTGTTTATATTCCAAGGCTTTTGGCCATAATGTGTTAAATTACGCAAGTACTATCACCAGATAAATTTTGGGGTTTTGTTTGCTTATTTTTAATTTTCAATGCATTTTCCAAAAGTTTTCCTGTGGAATTGATTGGGAAAGATTCACAGGGCCAATGATTTTATCAGATGGACCACAAATAATATCTGTGGTTGAGTTCTAGGAGTTAGGAGGAGAGCAGTGTGTCAGTGGAGAAATAAAATTGTGACAGAAATCATGAATCCCAATTATGACTGGAGAGTAACACAATTGTCTATTGTCCTCCGAAAAGGGAAACTGAAGTTTGCTTTTCATAGTTTGTTCTGTGCTGCTATAACAAAATTCCCCAGACCGAGTAATCAGTAAAAAAAAACAAACCATATTTCTCATAATTGTGATGGCTGAGAAATCCTAGGTCAAGGCACTGGCAGGTTCATTGGCGAAGGTTTCTCTGCTACCAAGAAGGTACCTCTTTCTCAATGGTGAAAGAGGGTAATAGCATCTTCACAAGACAGGGCAAAAAGGTTGATGTCCTTCTGGTAAGCCCCTTTGTAAAGACATCTAATCCCATTCACAAGGGCAGGAACCCTCATTGCCCAATCACCTTTTAATGGTGATTTTGCAGTAGACACATTCAACCCATAACACTGATTTAGGAGATAATTTAAGACAGTGATTGGGGCAATGCGGAATTAAATTACTTGTAATCTGTTATACTTTGAAATCTATACTTTCAACTGGACAGTAATTAGCAGAGACTGCAAGTACAAGAGAACCCAGGCATGCTGCAGTGGGAAGACATCATGGCAGCCGGAAAGCATGATCGGAACTTCTCTAAACCCCTGTGCAATTTCCTCCTCTTCTTCACTTGGTCCCCTTGCCAGTCACCCACTTCTCTGAGCTTGGTTCCTTGCATGAAAACAGTGGTTCCACTAGTGACAATGACAGGCAGGTGTTCCCAACACAAATGGAAATCCTTATGACACATGTTAGATAGTCAACAGATTTAAATCAAGATAACTGTTCAAATATGCTCTATACAGTTTGTCTTTATTTTTATCAGTTTTGTAGAGATATAATTTATGTAGTACAATGTTCATCTCTTTTAAGTATACAACTAAAAGTATTTCAGTATGTTTACAAGATTGTACAACCATTACCCAGAGTCTACTTTTAGATCAACCCATGTTCGTAAAAAGATTTGCAGGGTTATTGCTCAATTCCACTTTTAGCCTTAGGTAAACTGTATACCTCTATTGCCCTTTTATGCAATACTAACTCCCTTCCTCATTCTTCTACCGGTTTTCATATCCATGTTCTAACTTATAGCAACCACAGATTTGTTTCCTGTGTCTATAATTTTGGTTTTTCAACGATGTCACATAAATTCAAGATTGATTTTTTTTTTTTTTTTTTTTTTTTGGCAGAACTGGGGATTGAACTCAGACCCTTGTGCTTGCCAGGGAAGCACTTATTCTACTGAGCCATCTCCCTGGCCCCCTAAGATTGATTATTTTTGCTTCTTTTAATTCTTTGGATATATATCTAAGATGTTACATGTATCAATAGCCCATATAAATATTGCTCAATGTTGTTTCATAATATGGTTATATACATTTTGTTTAACTACTAACCCACTGAAAGGCATCAAGGTTGATAAGGAATCTAGACTGGAGTTGTTTCCAGTTTTTGACTATGTGAATAAACTTTTTATAAATGTTCATGTATAGGATTTGGGATGAGCAGAGTTTTCATTTCTGTGAGATAAATACCAAAAGATGAGACTTCTCAGAAGTATGGTTAGAACCATGTTTAGTTTTATATAGAACTACACAACTATTGCCCAGAACAGCTGTACTGTTTCACAGTTCTACCAACAATGTATGGTGCACTATGTTCTCTGCCAGCATTTGGTGTCATTGCTATTTCTTATTTTAGTCATCCAGATAGTGCCTAGTGATAGTTTATTGTGATTTTAATTATTAATGATGCTAAGTATCTTTTCATGTTCTTGTTTTCTATTTCTTACATCAGTAAAATGTCTGTTCTTATGCTAGTTTTCTACTTGAGTGCTTATCTTTTAACAATTGAATCTTGAGAGTTCTTTATATATTTTGGATATGGTTCCTTTTCATATATATAATTTGAAAATTTTTTTTTTGCCAGTTTGGTTGTATTTTCACTTACTTGATATGTCTTTTGAGATATAAAAGCTTTTTCTGTTAAGGTTCAGTTATTGTTTTTTTTGGATTATGGTATTATATATAAAATATAGCAACATTGTGAAAATTTGTTCATAGTGGTTCTAAGATTTTTAGTTTTAGCTTGTACATTTAGGACTATGATCAATTTTGGGTTCATCTTTGTGTACAGTGTAAGATACACTAGTTTTAAGTCTAATTCTCATTATACTTTTTTTTTTCTCATACTTTGTTGGCATTTTAATTTAAGTAATTAATTTATTTGGTCTTCTTGAGACAGGATCTCACTATACATTTCAGGCAGGCCTTGAGCTCACTTTGTAGTCCAGGCTGGTCTTGAATTCCCAGGGATCTTCCTGCCTCATCCTTCCAAATGCTGGAATTATAGGTGTGTGTCACTATGCCTGGATCTGGCATTTTTATTAAAAATCAATTGGACACAGTTGTAGGCACAGTTGTAAGCACTTATTTCTGGGTTTTTATTTGTCTATTGAGCTGTATGTCTGTTCCAATGTTAATAACACACTATCTTGGTTCTTGTAGTCTTTATCTTTATCTTAACAAATATACTGTTATAATAGCCTGCATCAGATTCTTATTTAGAACTATTGGATATGCAGAGTGTGGTCTTAGGACTTTCAAAGATATCCTCTGGTCCTTTTGCTTCCCCTCCCCCCTCACCCCTCTCAGAGAAGTCTCTTGTATACACATTTATCTGTTCCAACTCTCAGGTATAGGAAAACACTCTGTTTCTTTGCTGCAGCCCTCTTGTTCTTGCACATGGGCTTTCTCATCTTAGAGCCAGCAGTGTTGAAGCAAATCTTTCTCATCCTTGAAAGCTCTCTAATATTCCTTTCCACAACTTGTCTTTTGCTTATGGTTGAAAGAGATCATCTTTACAAGAGTTGGCTCAACTAAGTTAATCCAGAATAGTCTATTTTAAGATCAACTGATTAGTAACTTTAATTACATCTTCAAAATCTTTTTTTTTTTTTTTTTTTTTTTACGTAAAACATTCTCAGGTTACAGTGATTAAAATATGGACATTTTTGCAGGACCATTAGTCAGCCTACCACATAGAGATGAGACTTGATAAATTAATGCTATGGTTTTGTCTGAAAACATTTTCAGTCTCCTTCCTTTGGAAGATGATTGTCACTGGTAATGATTCTTTCAGACCTCAAAAAGTACTCCACTTTTACTGAACAGTCAGCAAAATAGCTCATTTTTTTGCCTTTGAATGTAATGTGTCTTTTTTTTTTCTGATTATATTTAGGATCTTCTTCTTTTTTTTTTTTTTTTGCTTATTTGGTTTTTGACGGTTTTAACCCCATATGCCCATATGTGATTGTCTTGTTTTTTTTTTTTTTTCCAGAACCGGGGATTGAACTCCGGCCCTTGCGCTTGCCAGGGAAGCGCTTATCCCACTGAGCCATCTCCCCAGCACCCCCCCTTTTTTTTTTTGAGACAGAGTTTCAAGTTAAAGTTCAGGCTGGCCCTTTTTTTTCTTCTGTATTTAGGACAGGATAAAAAGGGTCTCACTACATAGATTGGATTTGTAGTGATTTTCTTGTTTTCAGCCTCCCAAGTGGTGGAATTACAGGCGTATGCCACCAAGCCCAGTCTCAATTGCAATCTCAGTGCACCCCAGGGGTGGGGCTGATCCACAGCATCCACAGCATGCTGGGGATCTGCCTAAGCCAGCACTTTAGTCTGCTGAGCTATCAGGCTGGTCTTTGGCTGGCCTTTAATAAACTTACTTTGTAGTCTAAATTAGCCTTGAACTTGCAGTAGTCCTCCTGCCTCAGCCTCCCAAGTGCTGGGATTATAGGTATACCTCATGACCTCTGGTCAAGGCGCCAGTCTTATGCCTTTGGAATGTTCTATTTATCTTTGAATTCACACCTCTTATGCTGATGTACTCTAGGGCTTTCACCTGAGGATCTGGAGAGTGCACTGGGTTTTCTCTCACTGGAAGGACAAGAGAGTACTGTCTGCAGTCCCTAATGATCACATTCATTATGTAAGGAGAGTTGGTACTTGCATATAACATAACTCAATTCATTTTTCCCTTCTCCTTACCCCCTTTTGCTCTTTTGCCAACATCAGATTCATTTATTTATCTTATATGCTTTTATAAAGTTAATTATTATAATACAGGTTAACAGCCAGACTTAAGGCTAAAAAATGTATGGAACACATAAGATGATTACACTAAAGCAAAGTACACTTTAAGATATGTGGGTTACAGATGAATGTCCATTTTGTATCTGTGTATTCAAGGTGATTAGGATAGATATATAGTTACATTCTCTTAATGAATAGAGGGATTTGTTCTAATGGTGTTTGTAAATAGGATATCAAGTCTGCATCTTGTACAGCCATTAACCACTAGGAAGAATGTATGCAATGTGTTAACTATTGAAAGTGTCCTACCAATTTGATTTGAAACTGTCTCATTGCTGTTTTTTTATCAATAAAATTATGGAAAAAAAAAGATATGTGTTTGATGCTGGATTATAATAACTTTTCTCTCTTTTTTCCTATTGTCTTTTATTTTGCACTTGCAGATACTAAGTTTCTCATTTAAGAGCAATGAGATATTTATTAGCTAAGCTTTTTTTTTAATTCTTCTGTCTTTTCTAACTATCTTGAAGAGAAATGCCTGCATATTTGAGACCTTTCAGTTTTGCCACTCAGTCTGTATGAAACTGCCACAAAGCCTGCTGGTTTCTCTGTCCACAAGGATCAGCTTTCTACTCAGGCACAGCCTGGATTTTCAGCCTCTTTCTCATACCCAGAATTAATCCATTTAGTTCCAGAAAAGTAATTGCTGAAGGTAAGATCACTCAGTGTCCTATGTTTCTACCCTCTGAAATTTTATTACATTTTTTCCTTGGCTGATTCCAATTGTATGATACTCCTAAGAAAACAAATTTATAGTTTAGCCTTTCTACTTGTTCCTGGAAGAATCATTGGTCTGATAGGCTGTGTTAGTTGATACATGTGTCAACTTGGCTGAATCAGTTCGGGCAGTTCTCAGCATAGAAGCCTCGCCCTGCAGGTGGGCAGGAAGCTGCCCTGCCTGGTTTCCGGCTGCCCCGCCCAGCTTCCGTGGAGAAGTCTCAGTCTTCGGAGGAGCTTGACCTTCGCAGCAGAGCCACTGTGGAGGAGCTCCGATCTTCACTGTGGAGCGCTGGTCTTCGCAGTCAGCGCAGAAGGAAGAGAGAGGCTTGATGGACGCCGCTGCAGCTGCTGCTCCTCCTCTGCTCTTCATTGTTTTCTGCCGCATGAACTGCTGTTGTTTGCCTTGGAGCCAGGGGAATATGGACTGAACCCTCCAGTAACTGTGAGCTAAATAAACCTTTCCTTCTTTCATTTTGAGTGTGAGATATTTGTCCCAACAATGAGTAAAAAGTAACTAAGACATAGGCCAATTGAAGTGCAAGACCTTCAAGAGGTGATATTTCTGACATATAACATCACTAATATAATTTTTGAATTATTATAGTGAAAAATTTTAGGACATTTGATGTGCTTAGTTGGCACAAATGTAAGGACAAAATATATTTTCCTTGATAATTCTTATATATAAGCATGTCATCTTAATTGTCCACATCTACTTAGTTTTGAAATGAAATATAACTTTTACTTTTTATTTTTTGGCAGAACCAGGGATTGAACTCAGGCCCTTGAACTTGCCAAGCAAGCGCTTACTCTACTGAGCTACTCCCCAAAATATAATTTTTAGACATGAAGTATTTATCTCACTACATTTTCAAATTATATTTAGCTCTTAAAATATTTAAAAGGGCTAAATAAGGGAAGGTAAAAGTGTTACATTGAAAAGACATCTGTATAGCTGTATCTAATCGTATAGAAAAATAATTTATTACATGTTGTTTTGCCATTTACTTTCCACTTTTGATGTTTCAAGATAATTCCCATTAGTGGCAGAAAAGAAATGTGAACAAATTACAAATAAAACTACTTCAATTTTAAGTGCGCATAAAGCATTATTTTTCATCTAAAATAAATGGGATAAATATCTAGAATACAATGGTTTTATCTTGAGTTATCAGGAAAAATCAGTTACATATGATATTTTCTAAATTCTTTAGCTTGTCACATTTAAAGTCATTAAGTGTAAAACAGCATAAGAATCAAGTTCCTGGGGCCAGGGAGATGGCTCAGTGGAATAAGAGCTTCCCTGTCAAGCACAGGGGCCTGAGTTCAATCCCTAGTTCTGAAAAAAAAAAAAGAAAAAAAAAGAATCAAGTTTCCTCTTGTGCCCTATATAGATAATTTTGAAGGTTCTACTTTTTCATAAGTAAAGCAAGAATTAGATAATTATGGTTTCTCTTTGTTATATAGGTCTTGCTTTATCTTGGTCTTAGCCATCCAGCAGAAAAGTATAAAAACAAAGTAGAAAAAGTAAAGCCTGCTCTTCCTGTGAGCGGCCTTAGGTGACCTGTGAAAATGGTTCACTACTCTCTTGACCCAGAAAAACCCACAAAATCATGCAAATCAAGAGGCTCAAATCTTCACGTTCACTTTAAGAACACGCGTGAAACTGCCCAGGCCATCAAGGGTATGCATATCCGAAAGGCCACCAAGTATCTCAAGGATGTCACATTAAAGAAGCAATGTGTACCATTCCGGC
>NW_004524690.1:4698795-4721041 GCF_000260255.1 Octodon degus
AATTAATAAATAAATTAATTAAAAATTATTGAAACTGTGTTAGTAATGGGTTTTAAAACTGTCTTATTGCTATTTGTTTCTCAATAAAATTATTAGAAAAATAATTATGCGTTCTCTTATGAATGATGCTGTTTCTGCCTTTTCAGTGTTTTGATATCTACATATTTTCAGTAGCACCTATTTAACTAACCATAGAATTATCCTAAAACTGTCTATTTTTAGCTGGCCCTTTCCTTCCCTTTGGAAATTTGCCATCTGCAGCAAGCTCAGAGGAGGGAGGGCCCGTGTACTGGAGAGTGTGCTTTGGGCAAGATGGTGCCATCCTGGCAGGTTGTAATTTCCCTGTTGGGGTTCTTAGATGGTGAGTATTGACTTTCTTTCTGGGCAGAAACACAATCAGGGGTAGTTCTTGCAAATCACATTCTTTTTTAAAGAGCAGATAAAGAACTGCTGCTATTATAGTGAGTAAGGAGAAAATATGAAAAATTGTTTTACCATGTAGCTATGTTATTAGCATCAGCTATTGTGATTTCACAAGAAGTAGTAACAAGGTAGTAGATATATCTATTTATATAGAAAAATACTAATAATGTAGTATGTAGGGCAGCAGTGGTTGGCCACTCATCCGGGAGAGGACACAGCTACATGGGCCCAGGCAGCCATGATGTCAATCTTTTCTGTCTTACCTGAAAAAGTAACAAAGTAATGTTAGTAAAATTACTACTGAAGGAATTTTGAATCTACCACAATGTAAGAAGAAATCAATCCCAAAGTGACAGTAGTGTCCACAAGCATTATTTTATGATACAGTTCTAAATGACAGAGACTCAGCATTGCATCAGGACTCTTCGTTTGGAGAGGTGCATATCACACAGGATCATAGAATAAGGCCTTATCTTAAGGACTTATCGTAGCTAAGTGTTTGTCTTCCAAGTGTGTACCCACCATATGAAGTCATCTGTCATCCCTAACATTACCCATTTATACTCTTTCCTTTCACTTCCATTGTTCTTTGGCCCTCAGAAATACTTACTGTTATAGCAATAAGGCATAACTTCATTTTGAGGGGATTTCTTGTCTGTCACCTCTTGAAACTATAAACTCTTCCCAAATAAGAACCAGGCTGTATTGATTTCTCTGTCTAGTATTCAGCACACTATTCAGAATCCAATCATTACTGGGCACATGATTGCTAATAAATGAGAGCAAGACTTAATAACTTCTAGCCTCTCCAAATTAACATTTGCATGCTAATGATGTGGGCAACAGGATGGAAAAACATTTCAATAATTTAGTTTCAGAGATGTGATTTTTATTCAAATAAGGATGAATCAGCATACATTTTGGTTGGGTTTATCATATCAGATGCCAAAAGGAGTAAGATACTTTAATGGGGAAAAGTTTTTTCATAGGCTCCTTTCTGATCTCAGTTTGTGCTATGCAGATACTGGAACTGAACAAGAGCAAATCACTAATAGAAACATAAGCCAAAGAAAATCATGACTTGCACACTGCTGTTTGAAAACTGGCTTTAGATCAGGATGCACATCTGCCCTTGTAATTGAGGTCATGGCTAGGGCATGACAACAGAGGCTGCTGTGGTTTAGACAAGTGTCTCCCAAAACCCATGTATTAATTGCTTGGTATCTAGCCTGTGGCACTACTGGAGAACGGTGGAGCCTTTGAAGATGGAGCTGAGCAGGAGCAGGTTAGGTCATGAGGGGTGTGCCTTTGAAGAGAATTGTGAGACTCCAGTCTTTTCCTCTTCCTTTGCTTCCCAGTCACCATAAAGGAAGCATTATACAGGCTCACACCAGTATGAGCTGCCCCAGCACAGGCCCTAAAGCAATAGGTCCACCTGATCTTGGACTGGAACTTTTGAAACAGTCAAAATAAATATTTCCTACTTTTTCCCCCTGGTATTTTAGGGAAGGGTCTACAAGGTGTTCAGGGTCTCTCTTCTAGATCAGACTCATAGTGATTCTCCTGTTTACAGCCTCCCAAGTGCTGGGATTATAGGCATGAGCCACTGTGCCCAGTCTAAATGGTCGGCTCAGCACGGGGCTGGCATGGCAGGCCCGTGAATCAAAACCCCTTGCCCTGTGCCTGCTTGCAGCTGCTTTATTTTTTTATTTTATTTTATTTTATTTTTAACCATAAAGGTCACCTCCCGCTAACTAATGCCATTTGCTTCTGTACTTAGCTTGCTATCTTTTTAAAAAAATTATTTTATTTTATTTATTTTGCATTTTGTGTGTGTGTGTGTGTGTGTGTGTGTGTGGCCAGCTCAGCCCACCAGGGGGCGGGGCTGGCTGGCATGTGGTGCTGGGGGATTGCACCGCGGTCCCTGTGCTTTGCCAAGCTTGTTCCAAGTAGGTGCTTTAGACCACTGAGCCATCTCTCCAGCCCCTGCAGTTGCTTTAATCCACTCTGCTATTTGGCCAGCCCAATATTTCCTATTTGTAAATTAATTCCCTCAAGTATTTTATCACATGCATAGAAAGCAGACCAACACAGAGGCATTATTCAGAAGCAGCTCAAGAAACACAAACCACCAATTTTTAGGTCATATATGGCTTTCACTTTTACTGGCAAAATTAAATTTTGACCTAGAATATATTCAGTCTCCTGCGAGGGAAAGACTTGAAGTGTCAGAATAGATAGACCAATATCTGCGAGCATTTTGAACCCTTTTGAAAATGTCTCAGGAGGTCAAAAGGTGGTCCTTGGAAGGAAAATCCTCATAGGATTTTGAGGAAAGTATCTTTGATTGGTGTGTAGAGAATGGAGGTTGAGATGAATTTTGTAGTCTTTCCTATGCCAGGGTAATTGTCAACCGCAAGAGAAAGCCACTAATCTTGGAAGTAAGTACTGTGCAGGTCTGTGGCTGTGACAGTGAGATCACGAACTCTTCGAAAAGAACACAGAGGGTATTTTAATGTAGCTATTAAGAGCAAAGATTTGAGACCTAATTTGATGGCATAACAGTTGGCATCCTCCAAATGTGTAACTTTTGCCATACTGGGATTGAATTTGGAACCTTGCACTTGCCAGGCAGGCGCTTATGCCGCTGAGCTATCTTCCCAGTCTGGTAGCTCTTTTATGAAGCAGTTTCTTATTTGCAAAATTAGGATAACAACATTAGCTACCCCATATGGATGTCATGTGGATTAAATAAACGAATATTCTTGGCTTGTTATATGATGCCTAGAGAGCACACATAAAAGTCAGCTATTTTTATTATTTACCCGAGATAAGCTGTAACTTAAGGCAGAAAGAATTGATGCTATTCTTTCTGTATAGTAGGTCAGTATACAATCGTAAATATAAAAAAGAAGAAATTATGTGACACAGTTCAAGATGGATTATTCTTTTTTTTTCTTTTTTTTTAAATTTTATGTGTGTGTGTGTGTGTGTGTGTGTGTGTGTGTGTGGCCAGCTCAGCCCACCAGGGGGCAGGGCTGGCTGGCATGTGGTGCTGGGGGATTGAACCGCGGTCCCTGTGCTTTTAGTTTGTTCTAAGTAGGTGCTTTAGACCACTGAGCCATCTCACCAGCCCCAAGATGGATTATTCTTAAAATAATACTTTGAAAATCTTAGAATGATAATTCCATAGTTATGGGGATTTTGTAGAACATCTAGACTCCTACTACAGTAAAGTGTTAAATACCATTGTTTTCTTTTCTTTTTCTTTTGGTACTGGGGATTGAACTCAGGACCTTGTGCTTGCCAGGCAGGCACTTATGCCACTGAGCTATCTCCCAAGCCCTCACTGTTTCTGACTATTCCACTGGCATTTGGAATTATGAACTTGAGTCTAAATTCATGTATAGCACACATGTTACAAAAACAAAACAATACAACATCCTCTTTTTTTACTTTGTGAAAATTGACTTTTCATAGATTCCACAAACAGCATGCCACTGAAATATTATTCCTTGCCAAGATTTGTATAAACTACAGTATTAGGGGGTGATGGAAAAGAAAGTTTAGGAGGTGGCAACTACGTGGAAGGAGCAGGTCCCTGGAAAGGAATATCTCACCATGGCATTCTCACTTTCTGTCTTCTTGTCTGTCTCTCAGCTGCTGGGAGGTGAGTAGATTTTTAAATTTTGCCACGCTCGTCTACCATATTCTTCCCTGCCTTTGGCTTAAAAGCTGTGGGTCCTACTGACCATGGACTAAAATCATGAGCCCAAATAAAGCCTTTCTCCCTTAAGTTGTTTGTCTTAGATGTTTTGTCACAGTGACAAAAAACTGGTTGAGACACTCCCTGTGGCTAGTCTGAGGTATCTTGTAACAGCAGCTTGCGGTAGTTGCACTTGTTCTGTGATGGCTGGCTTCTAAGTGGCAGGCCTGGAGCTGTGCGATCCATAGGTCTCCACTCATGTCTGGTACAGTGTCTCTATGCTCTAATCAGTTACTCAAAGAAATCTCAGTGCCTGACCAGAGTTAAGGAAACAGAGAGATAGACTCTACATATTGAAAGAGCGTGGGAAGGCCATAAGCTAGAAATACTTATGAACAGGAGACAGAGTGCAACTACCTTTAGAAAGCACAGTCTGGCACAAGCAAAAATTCCAAAGTGCAGGCACCCAGGCTGGAAGGCACCTTTCTGAGTGAGGTTGACTGGGCTTCAGCTACAGCACCATGTAAAGCGGCAGTTGATCAACTGGGGCACGCACATGTTCAGCTAAGTTCGCCTTTCCCAGCAAGAATGGCAGGCAGCTGAGTGGAGGCAGTGAAGGGCTGACAGAGTCTCATTCACGACTCTCTTTCATCCTGCACAAAACCTCCCTCAGCTTGAACGTCAGTCCTGAGATAACTGAGGCAAGTATGTTCCCCAAGGCATTTGAAAGATGGCTTTGAGGATTATATGAGTAGCTTTCAAGCATTTCATCTTTTTTTTTTTCTGGAAAATTTTCAAGTAATTTGGTGCCTTCATGAGAAATGTAGCACTGGTTTATTTTGGAGGCTCTTAATTCTTCGGAAGCTGCAGTGGTTGGTGAGGAAGCTGGCATCTGGAGTCTCAGATGTAGTTCAAATCTTGACTTTACCAAGTATTAACCGTGTGACCTGTAGCAAGCTACTTCACATCTGAGAACCTCGGTTTTGCTCATTGGAAAATTAGAATAATAAATGTTCTTCCTCACTGAGTTATGTAAGAAGAGGCTTTTGATAAGTGTTAAATATTTTTGCTCGGAAAATAACCAGGAAATGTTACCACCACTAAGGTCAGTATAAAGGTCTTGGATACTCAATCTAAGGAAGGAAATAGCTACCTGCCAAGCCTGCCTCTGGGACAGTATATGTAAATGTTTCTAAAGGGGCCTGATGACAGTTACAACATTTCTCCCAAAGGCAACAGGCAACAGTTTGATCATGGAAGTTTTGACAAGCTGGGCTCCCTCTCATTCTTTAGCCTGCAGTAAATGCCTGCTTCCTCTGACAGGCCTTTCTTCAATATACTACCCAGTGTAGATTCTCCCTGTTTCTATCACTTCACCTGCTTGACATGCTGTAATTATACATAAGGCTGTTTCTTTACTTACTTCGTACTTATCTAAACCCATTTATTTTTCCATTCCTGATCTTTATTTTGTCTTCCTAACAGCATTTGGAGGAATGTTTGCCTCTATCTAGCTCCCTCCTACTCCAGCAGCTAGAGGTTGGGGGCTGAGAGAAGAGACACTGTGGATTGTTTGTGGGGGTGTTTGCAAAAAGATTGACAAAGTAAAGCTATGTAAATTTTAGTAAACTGACACAGAGACATGTCATGGAAACAACTGAGTCCATGGATGGAGAATACTATGAGGCAACTGAAAAGTGGGGATTCTTAAAATTGAAATACCTTGTATTACTCATCGCAAAATATTATTTCCATTATATATTTAAAAAATCACAATTCTATTGCCATGTGTGAAAAGTTCTTGGCACATTGCCAGGCATGTAGTTAGTGATTGTTAAATGGCAATGATGATATTAATGAGGTTGATAATGGTGCAGGTTATGCTGTAATAAGAGACCATAAAAATTCCTCTTCCTAATTCCCTTGAGTTCTGATGGTATATCCTCTAAGCCGGCCCTTCATATTTGGAAGAGCATTAATTTGTGTGTGTGTGTGTGTGTGTGTGTGTGTGTGTGTGTGTAGAACTTGCTAAGTGCAAAAATAAGAATTTATATTAGAAGTGACTTTATTTTAATTTAAGGGCAGGGTCTACAGGGTGTTCAGGGTCTCACTACTAGATTGGACTCGTAGTGATCCACCTGTTTACAGCTTCCCAAGAGCTGTAAACAGGCACATGCCACCATGCCCGGTCTCACTTGCTGTCTCAGCATGCCCCAGAGGTGGGGCCAGTATGGCAGGCCCAGGGATTGAACCCCCAGCCCCTGTGCCTGCTGCCTGTTTGCAGGTGCTTTAGTCTGCTGAGCTATTTGGCTGGCCCCGTCAGTCAAATATTTAAAAAAATTTTTTTAAAATGTACTTGATTGTTATAGGGTCTCACTACACAGCTCGGATTCGAGGTGATCCTCCTGCTTTCAGCCTCTTCAGGCTGGGATTATAGGCATGTGCCAACATGCCTGGATTCTGGCTGACTCAGCCTGCCCTGGGGATGGGGCTGGCATGGCATGTGGTGTTGGAGGTCAAACTGTGGTCCCTGCACTTGCCTAAGCAGGTGCTTTAGTCTGCGGAGCTATCTCACTGGCCCCTAGTCATTATATTCTGAAGAGTGGAATCTTTCCATGTTTTGTTATAAATATTGTTGTAGGCAGCTTCTAAAACTCATAATGATCTCTATATCTTGGTATTCATATCTTTATAATCTTCTCCACTAGAGAGTGGTTATGGCTTTAGTGACTTACTTCTAGCAAGTGGAATGCTGTAGAGGTGATGGATGTCACTTCCAAGGGTAGGCTGTAACTTCTGTCTTGGGTGATATAAAAGAAGTGAGCTGCCATGTTGTGAACTACCTTTAGAAGGGCTCCTGTCATAAGGAATAGAGCAAAAAGCTGCAGCTCTTAGTCCATCAACCCCCAACAACAGCATCCTGCCAACTACCAGGGGAGTGATCTTATAGTGGGATCAAACCCACTTGAGCCATCAGATGAGACTACAGCCCTTGCTCAATCATAACTTCATCAGAGACCCAGAACAAGAGGTATCTGGTTGGGCTGGGCCTGCCTGGATTTTTTAAAATGTATTTTAGTACAGGGTCTATAGGGTCTCACTACATAGATCATACTCATAGTGATCCTTCTGTTTTCAGCCTCCCAAGAGCTGGGATTACAGGTGTGTGCCACCATGCCCAGTCTATGCCTGGATTCTTGACCAACAGAAACTGAAAGATGATAAAGATGCTTGTTGCTTTAACCTGCTAAACTCTTAGGATAGCTTATTTTGTGGCAAAAATTAGCTAAGACAAATGTCCAATATCACTATTATTCATGAGGCAGTGTTGAAGGACCCTTTGACAAAACTATCAGTAGTTGGTTAGCTAAGAAGAATGCAGAGGACAGTTTGGGCATTGTGCTTGGTAGACTGGCTGCCTAGGTTAACATATTGGCAACCAGGCCATAATTTGTGTATCTCTTCCAGGCAAATTGAACTACCAGTAGTACATGTCTGACTTTCCTATTGGGAAGCTTTGAAAAATTGTATTAGAGAAAGACAGATAAAATCAATTACATCCATCTGTACCATCAGTGGTACACAATGCTTAGTGAGATAGTCATGCATGTACCACTTGTGGTTCAAGTCATGCATGTACCACTTGTGGTTCATCCATGTACCACTTGTATTATGGATCTAGTTCTACTACTTTATTTCTGGGCAATCCCAAACAACTACTTATATTCTATGTGTCTGAGTTTCATTATCCATAAAATAATGAGGATACTAATAATATCTACTACTGTGTAAAAATTAAAGACCTACTCATACTTTAAGTGTTAAAGTAACTTTTAATCTGCTATTATTAGCAGAGAGAGCACTGCCTGTTGAAGACAATAGCCCCTGGATCTAGCTTTGGAAAGAGTGTGTGGGTAGGACTTGTCTGGATTTTAAGAGATGAGCTCCGAATCTATGCAGTTTGGAAATGAGGCTTTCTTTCTACAGATTCAGGAGTAAGAATCTGTTCAATTCTTTGTTTCAACCAAAACTTGACTCTAAGAACTTTGAGGCTACGTAGGAATGGCTGAGAGTCTGAAGACCTAGATTTTGAAAGCTTGAACAAGTCTTTTAAGTAGCATCTACTATATTTGAATATTCTAGGAAATAATCTTTATTCTGGAAAATCATTTATGAGGTCCTTTAATTACATAAATACATAGCAGAGTCCATCTTGGATAGGCTATGTTTAACATGGGGTTCAAAGGGAAAAATATTTGGTAGAGAAGGTCTGTTTTAGCCTATGTTTGAGGAAATATTATTTGCCTAGGGGAAGAGATGTATTGCAACTTGCAGATACTTGATCTTGTGGTATTGTGGCTATTTTGGTTCAAAGATTGCCAAAGATAAAAGAGGATATAGTTGATGGTAGTTTGGGTACAAGCAAAGCTATTTTACGGTCAGATAACCCACAGTTTCCTTAGTTGAAAGGAAGACCCATATCATTGAACATGTGTTATGGTTTGTGTTTAGTTGTTACCCCAAAGCCTCATGCAGTCAATGGGGCACCTTCTAGAGTCTGTGATTAATTCATGATCCAGTGTTGGGATTACGTGTGTGAGTACTACATGGATCTTGGGGCCGACAGCCTGAATACAATATAAGGAAGGGAGAGGGGCTTTCTGAAGCTGCTGCTCCTCCCTTTGCTCTTTGCCGTTTTTACACTGCCATGAAGTTCTGCCCTCTTCCATATGTTACTCTGCCTTGGAACGAGCCGAGTATGGACTGAAACCTCCACTAACAGTGAGCTAAATAAACCCTTTTTTCCTTAATTCTGGGTATCAGGTATTTTGTCCTAGGAATGAGAGAAAAGTAATCAGACACTCTGCCTTGGCATCTTGAAGCACCAAAGTTTGGGAAAGACTGAGAGATAATTCTAGGCATCAGGATGATTACAATAAGTTTTCTTTTCCTTTCTTCTTTCTTTCTTTCTTTCTTTCTTTCTTTCTTTCTTTCTTTCTTTTTTTTGTTTTTTTGTTTTTTTGTACTAGGGATTGAACTCAGGACTGTGCTTGCTAGACAGGAGCTTATGCCAATGAGTTATCTCCCCAGCCCTACAAGGAGTGTTAAGGGGCTCCAGGAGCAGGGCTCAGCAAGCCAGAGGCAGATAGGATACTACAGTTCCTGTGGCTGACACATAGCACTGGAAGCTCTTATGTGAAAAGGCTGGATCATGAAAAATTCTGGTACAGAGTTGTCTGTCACCAACTTTTTTTTTTTTTTTTTAAGCAAGATATGATCACAGCAGCCAGCAAATTCTGTGCTTCTGATTGGAACAATATTTCTCTTTCTCAAAGAGAGAAAGCCTGCAGTTGGTAATGCAACAGTTGTATGCTGGGCTTGGTGTTTGGGAGTTATAAGAAGGGGAGAGAATATTTATCTGCATGTGAAAGAGTATAAACTGGTTCCTTATTCAGTGTCTGCCAAAAACCAGGACCTTTGCACAAGTCATCTTGCTTTTCCTAACAGTTCTCTATTTGCAATATGAGAAGCCCTGAGGTCAGAGATAGTTTGCATAAGGTCCTTCACTTATCTGATCCACAGAATGAACAGCCATTGTCTCATTCTACAGCCAAACTCTTTGAACCAAGTCACATTGTTTAATATTTACAGTGCAGATGGTTAAGCATGTTTATATTGTAAAAGAGAGAAGTTCGATATCATGTGGGGAGTATTCATAAATAAGCAGACTAATCAAAAGCAAAGATCACCACAGTAGTGATGAGTACCCTTAAAGACTAGCTGATGCTTTCTAGATAGCTTCTCCACTAAAAAGAACCAGAGTTTTCTTATTAAAATAGCTCTCTTAGTTATTTTTCTCCTTGCTGAGATAGATACCCAACATCCTCTAGTTAAAAGAGAAATAATTTATTTCAGCTCATAGTTTGGTGAGGTTTTGATCCATAGTTGGCTGGTTCCAAGGCAGGGTGGCAGGTAGAAAGGCGCAGCATAGAACAACAGAATTTAGTGACCACAGGCCAGCCAAATAGCTCAGCATGTTAAAGCGCCTACAAGTAGGCGAAGGGGCCTGGAATTCAATCCCCAGGCCTGCTGTGCTGGCCCCACCTCCAGGGCACGCTGAGACAGCAACTGAGACTGGGCTTGGTGGTGCGTGCCTGTAATCCCAGCACTTGGGAGGCTGTAGACAGGTGGTTCACTACAAGTTCAATCCAGTAGTGAGACCCTGAACACCGTGTAGACCCTTCCCTAAAATACAGAGAGAGAGAAAAAAAAAAAGAATTTCTTGACCACTATAATAATAAACACGTCAAGGCAGGCCACTGCAAAGTTTGAGAAGTAACAGGACATTTGCTTAGTTTCAAAGTACCTCTCAAAAAGATACTTGCTAATTACAAAGTCAAATAGCAATTCATAACAGAGAGATTTTAAAAACAGTTTAGAAAAAGAATTTCTATGTAAGCAGAGTACAACATTAACAACTGGGGAATCTGGGTGAACATATATGGGTATTCTTTGTGCAATTATTGGAACTTTTCTCAGGAATTATGGTAAAATAAAGAACAACAAATTTAAAAAAAAGGTTACACGCTAACAACTTTCCTTCTGTTTTCCATCTACCATCAGCTCCTCTTTCTGAGGCCCAAGCACCAAGAAAACAGGCAAAGTATGTGGCATTTCGACAGTGCCAAATTGAGGCTTAGAGCTAGAGCTCTGAAAGCCGGCAAGAAAATAACAGGTCTCACCACGCAATAGTGCCTGGGAAGTTCTAAGGGCAGCATGCAGAGCCCCAGCTGCACACCAAATGCAGGCTCAGGCTTCCTGAGGTTTGAGCGAACCTGTTGTCTGTAACTTGCACCAACACCCTAAAGCTGATGGTAAACTTTATAATGGGTTGTGATCTCATAGAACTTTCCTCGCTTAATTCCTTTCCCAGCCTGGTCATGGCCCAGTGAATAGGATTTAACTCCCATTTTACAGCTGGGGTCACTGAGGTTCAGGGACATGTTCAAGATCTCCCTGCAGTAAGGCAAAAACTACGACTTCAGGAACCTGGATTTAAGGGTCCTCCAAATAGCGCAGTGGATTAAAGCGCCTGCAAGCAGGTGCAGGGGTATAGGGTTTGATCCCCAGATCTGCCCTGCCCCTGGGGTGCGCTGAGACATGCAGTGGGTGGCGTGTGCCTGTAATCCCAGCTCTCGGGAGGCTGTAAACAGGCGGATCACTAGTAGTCTGATCTAGTAGTGAGATCTTGAACACCGTGTAGACCTTTCCATAAAATACAAAAACAATAGCAACAAATAAAAACAAGGAACCGGGTTTAGTGACGTTTTCAGGATTAAAAACATTGCAGGATGCCAGCAGCAATTAGTTACTTCTTCCACTCCCTGTTCATGATCACTGCTCTAGGTAGATGTGGCTTTAACCTCTAATAATTCTTTTAAGTTACCTCTTGTAATATGACTTTAAGTCTCAGTTTTAAAAAAGCACCCCCCCACCAAAAAAAAAAGTACAATCACTACCTTTCCTGGTAATTCTCTGTCCCTTTCATAAACTGGGCCATGCAGCTAATTCTGGGAATTACTGTTTCTTCCAGGATAGGACCAAAGTACCAGCTGGAAATAGGACAGTAGCGTTCCACGAGTTTGGAAGGAGGGACTGATGACAATTTTTCGTGGTTGACTAACTTTTCTAAAAAGGCATTTCCAAGGGTACACTAAGCAGGCAGCGAATCCACTCGCTCCAGCGGGAGGTGGAAGGTGGGGGCGGGGTGGAGCACGGGGAGGAGCGACTCCCGCTGCTCCGGAACCTTGGCTTCCAAGTGCTGCCCGCGTTCTTTCTCCTGCCAGCGGGTCTGCGCGGGACCTGCCACCCGAACTCAGTCCCCGGGCACCCAGGCCACCTCGACTGATTTCTACAACGGACCTCTCAGAATTCCTCCGGCCGAGTCCAGCCCAGGGAATTCCCGGGCTGTGCGCGAATTGCCCGCCCCCTCGGCACCCTCCTCCTGGTCTCCGCCCCCGCCGGGCCACCGGGTGCCAAGGGAGGCCAGGGCGCTGCCGCTGGAAAATGAGCGGTGCCCGGAGGGTGGCCCGGAGCTGCAGGTAACGTGCTGTAGACTTCGGGCCGGGCGGTCGCGCCCTTCCCGTCCCCGCGCTCAGACTATTGCGCCCCGGAGTGCTGCGCTGGGCGTCCAGAGCGGCCCGGCGCAGGGCAGGGGGGCGCCAGCCTGTCCCCGGGGGAGACCCCGACGCTCCTCGCCCCTCGGCAGCCGCGTTCCGGCTGCTGTTCCTGGGAGCGGCAGGAAGCGGCGCCGCGGTGAGCCGGTCCGCGCGGCGGGTGCGGACGAAGATGGAGAAGTTTCTGCAGATCGCGCCCCACTCTCTGGCCATCGTCCTGGGCCCGGGCGAGGGCCCTGCAGCGGAGCGGCCCCGGCCAGCTCAGCCCGCGGCCCCGGCGCAGCCTCGGCAGCTCGCCCGACACCACATCGGCTACGAGATCTTCGCCGACTTCAAAGCAGAGAACATGCAGCACTTCTGGAATAAGAAGGTCACGGCCGCAGTGGCCGAGACCTTTTTCTTGGGCTGGATCGACGAGCAGGTCCTGCTGATCCAGGGCAAGGAGGAGCACCTGGAGGCGCTGCGCGAGGGCTGGACGCGCCGGGCGTTGCGGCCGCCCTCGGGCTTCCACATCCGCTGCTTGGGTGAGTGTGGCCGCCGCGCGCAGGGCACGACCCGGCCGTCCCGGGACCTCCGCCCCGAGCGAGCCGGCGCCCTGCGCCTTCCTGGCGGCAGCGAGCGGGTGCCCAGGCCGGTTCCCAGGGGGGCCCCATCCCCGCTCCAAGCGCGTGTCCCGGCCGGGAAGTGGGGCGGCACTGCGGGAGCGCGGGACTAGGGAACTTCCTGGCTCCCAAAAGAGGGAGCCGTACCTGAGCCACCCGCCTCCTCCGCCTGCCCGCGGAGCCTCCCCGACGGCGCGGCGGGGCGGTGCCTGGCTGGCCAGGTAGGCGGCGCGGGAGCTGGCGCTGCCCGCCCTGCTGGGGTCCCAGCGTCACCTTCTCCGCGCACCGAGCCCAGGGAGGGGCAGCGGCGCGCTCAGGTAGCGTGGAGGAGCCTCGCTACCGCAGCGCAGCGCGGAAGCCACGGCCGCAGTTCCGACGTGGGGTGCCTCGTTCCCCGGGGCGACGGGGGGGGGGGCAGGTGGCCGAGTCGCTGCGCACCTGCATCGCTGCACCCCGCAAAGCGGTACGTTTCGCTGTAAAAGTCTTGCCTCTGGAGCGTCTTTCCAGTCATGTCCTGTGATTGAAGGCAGGGACGACAAAGAGCACGGAGGAGTCTGAGCGGTGACCTAGAGAGGCAGGGAGTCGGGGAGGCTTTCGCAGCTGCATTTCCAGAGTTGCTTTGACTTGGTGTTTTTATTGTACTACTTAACTTTTTTTTTTCTTAATCTAGTTTGTATTGGTTTTAGAATATGCCTTTTCGTTTTATAACTTAGGTCCGGTGGCTAAAAGCAAGTATCATAAATAGTAATGCTTTATGAAACGATTTCAAGGAAGAAAGTATTCTTTCTAGTTCTAAGGTTTAGAAATTCTTTCTTGACACTTTGGGAGGAGGTCAAAAGTTCACTCCAATGAGCCTGTAACAGGCCGCCCTGTTCCTTACTCCGGGTTGCTCCGTCGCTCACCTCCCAAGGGTTTTTACCTGCTAATATGTTTGCTTCGGTATGTATGGCAAATTCATAGTATTTTTAAGCCTGTGTATGTTTTCTATTCTTGCATAGCAAGGATTTTTAACCACGCTTCCCTTGAATTACGTAGACAAAAAGCCATTAAAGTGTGAATTTGTAGTGAGTGCTGCATTCTGAAAGATGCTTTACCATTTTCTCTCCCTCCTTCTTTTTCTCTCGCCCAAACCTTGCCTGAGTCCCTGTAATTAAGCCACCCAACTAACGGGCCAAGATTAGTGCCCCTGAAATTCCATCTGCTTTTGTTCTGTAAATTTTGAACACGTTAGGATGGACACATGTAATCATGTTTGTGCACCATAGAGAGTTTGTCTATTGCATTTTAATAGTTTTCGTTGAAAATTGGCATTGTGCTTATTTTGCTTGTTATTTTGGACATTTTCAACTAAGTACAAAAAATACAGTGGTATAATATAAAAATAGAATTTTAATTATCATGAACCCATCATATAACTTTAAAATCTATCAGTGCCCTGACTAATTTTATTTCATCTATCCCTCACATCCATTTCTACCACCACCATTTTGAAATCCCACACAAGATAACAAGATTTAATTGCTAAATATTACGATGTGTTCATTTTTTCCCCCACTTGAACACAATTTGTAAGCTCTTAGGAATTTCTGATCTATCATATTAACCAAAGAGGAGTATTTTGGAAATTTAAAAAAGTTTCAAACTGCTGTTATTGGTTGACCATTTCTCCGATATGGGTAGGTGGCAGGTGCTGTCTCAAGCTGACTAATGGATGCTGGCTATGGCTGTACAGTACTTGGGTTCAGCTCCTATGGTCTGCATAGAATGGAAGGGACTTCCTTTTATTTTATTATTATTACTATTGTTGGCACTGGGGATGGAACTCAGGACACTGCTTAGGCCACTGAGCTATCTCCCCAGCCCAGGGCTTCCTTTTGAAGAGGAAGCATCTGATGAGAGAGCAGGACTGCTACCTGTGGATAATCACATGGTATTTTCTTTTGAACTGCCTTGGGGGATCAAAATCTCTATTGGAACCCAATTTTAATGATGGTGGTGTGCTGAATTATTTGAAATTATTTACTATAAAATGTTCTAATGGACCCTTCCTGTCTGCTGCAGACTTTCTCATTTTTATTTTTCTGCCAGATTTTTTTTATTGGGCTTTGAAATGCCAAAGTCTATGAGCCACTGACTGGCTCATAGTCATTTATTCTGAACCACAGCACTTGCGATGACAAGTTCAGATGCTCAGAGGGAAAAAAAAATCCATAAGGGGTTGCTCAGGGCAAGCCAAGCTGGAATTCTGCTTTGAAAAAAATAATGACATAATCACAGGGACAACCTAGAATCTATTTCATGTAGAAAAACAGGAATCCATCACTCTTTTTGAAGTTTTATTATTAGTGATGTCTTTCTTATAGTGTTTCTTTCAGTTCACCATCTAGGCTGTACTAGGCACATCATCAGACACTTTTCTGTTGTTTTAGCATGTTAGCTAACTATTTCATGGATGGGAAGTAGCAGTAGAACCAGCAACATGGATGAGCATTGCAGAAAGTATTGCATTTCTACCTGTTGGATTTGAATTCAACTCATCAGTCATCAGTAGCCTTCTGAAACATCTGGTAACAGAATGCTGGTTCAAGTTTTATTGTTGTGGTGGATAATGGTTGTTTTCTGTGTGGTCTCTTAGATCCCACTATGGGCAGCTGTGGTAAAGCTGTCATCTTAGAGTCTCCCAGTAAGAAGGAAAGGACTGTCCGCTCGCTCTTGCTCTGTTGGTTTCTCTGGGTGTGTCCCATCACACCTGTCAGCAAGAAGTAGAGAAGTGGTCTGCCCAGGTACCTTTCTCTGGTTGTGCTGTGGTTGAGGCAAGCCCATGTGTTAATGCTTTCTTTTGTAACTTGAAACATTTATGTTGAAAAATACATGTATTTTGGTGCCCGTAATTCAAAAAGTATATGGTTATAACCACCTGTAAAATTTCAAGTAAGGGTTGGGCAACAGGGTAGTGATTATGCAATCTTACAAAATCAAGGAATTAAGCAACTGAAAGAAAAGCAGTTTTTGTTTGGTATATACTGTATAAATCTACTACTTAGGAATATCCTACTAGAGTAGTAAGTTCCATTCTTAGCAATAACCTGCTTTGGACAGATCAAAGAAAAGGCCAGACTTTTTTTTTTTAACAATTTATTATTATTATTTTATTTTTTTACATTTATTTATTGTGTGTGTGTGTGGCCAGCTCAGCCCACCAGGGGGCGGGGCTGGCTGGCATGTGGTGCTGGGGGATCGAACCGCGGTCCCTGTGCTTTGCCAAGCTTGTTCCAAGTAGGTGCTTTAGACCACTGAGCCATCTCTCCAGCCCAAGGCCAGACTTATGATTTCCAAGACTCCCTCAAAGGATGTATGCATGTGTGCAACAAACTAGTAACATTTAAAAATTTACTGCCTGCCTGCCTGCCTGCCTGCCTGCCTGCCTGCCTGCCTTCCTTCCTTCCTTCCTTCCTTCCTTCCTTCCTTCCTTCCTTCCCTCCCTCCCTTTTTCCTCCTTCCATCCCTCCCCTTTTTCCTTCCTTCCTTCCTTCCTTCCTTTCTTCCTTCCTTCCTTCCTTCCTTCCATGGTGCTGGAGATAGAACTACTGTATTTAAAAAAAAAATTAAAAAATTTACTGTGTATTTTGAGTAAATCATATTAAACTAAATCCCACCCATGTTTATTGAGGGCTTCCTAGTGTAGGGGTCTGTGTTGTTTTGTGAGACTGCAAAGACTGCCTAGGTATGCCAGGTTTGGGGGGATTCTGATATAAGAAACCATACGTGTGCTAAGTGCTTGGAAGGCTTTTGTTTTCTGAGCAAGCAAGAAATAAACAGCTGCTGTTGCTTTGAGAGCAGGTGAAGCAGGCCTCCTGCCAGGAGAGGAGCTAAACCTTGTGCAGGTAGGGAGGGAGATCCTAAGAGGGAGGCCCATTGAAAGCGGGGGTGGGGGGAGGGGGGGCTAGAGAGATTTTGGAACTGGGCAGGGTGCATGGGGGAAAGTGGTGTAAGACAATGGAAAGGCACACAAGAGCCACATAGGAAGTTAAGGAGCCATTGGGGGCTCTTAAGCAGTGAGGGGGGAGACATGATTTGATTTGTCACAAATAGCAATGAGGTTCTGGGATTAGAAAGGGTGATGGATGAGACTGAGAGGTGATTAGAAATAGGAGCATGAGCTGAAGCTGCTGCAGCAGTCATGGGGAGAAATGAGTACTACGCTAGAGGATTTCTGTGTTGGGTGCACTATATTTCACCTCTTCGTAGGGTCCCACGGAGGAGGATGGCATCAGTCTGTTTGAGCCCAGAGGACTTTCTGCCCCCAGGCATAAACTGTCAGGCCTTTGGGCAGAGTCCTGCTTGCCCACCTCCATCCTGCAACTCCTGGGTTTTCCTCATCTACCAGTCCTGGTGGGTTCTCCTAACTTCAGGGAGCAGGTAGAAAATCCAGAATATTTTAAGACATGGACCTCATTCTTAAGCTCATCTCTCATATTAAAATTTCAGAAGTAAGTCTAAACAGTGGTTCATGTTGCGTTGTGTTTTATTAACTTCAAGGTGTCATACAAAACATTTTATATATTACCTCATTCTGGCTCAAAGAAATTTTAACAAAGGTGTGTCCATTTCAATATAATAAGGTGTTTAGGATGAACTTCTAATTCTAGGCCTGGCCGAAGAATAACTGAGAGGTTTTGCAAAGATTTTTAAATTTCATTGCTTTGAACTTAATTGTGATTCTGAACACGTTTGTTTACTTTTTATTTAGAAAAAAATTGCATTGTGAGATCAATTTGCCACTTATTGCTAAGTCTTTGTAAAGGTTCGTAAGAGCCAAACATGGTAGTAATGTTGGCTAATGCATGCTTATAATCCCAGCACTTGGGAGGTTGAGGCAGGAGGATCACCATGAGTTCAAGGCCAGCCTGAACTTAGACAAAAGTCTAAGTATTGAGACCCTGTCTTAAAAAAGAAAAGAGAAGTCTGAGTATTTTGTTATGGGATCATATATTTTGGAGTGAAAAAAATGAGAGTTTATTATATACAAACTATTTGTTACAAGTAATTTTAAACATCATCATTCTAATTAATGTATTTCAAGCAAGGATGGTTTGAGCACCTTAGAAATAAAAATTTATCCCAGTGTGGTGGCGTGTACCACACTTGGGAGGTCCAGGCAAAAGGATCACTTGAGCCCAGTGGTTTGGAGCTATCCTGGGCAACATTGGTTTAAAAAAAGCAAAAGTCCAAGTAGAAATTTTTTTTTTCCGAGGTAGAATTTTTGATGTTTGAGGTTGGCTTTGACAGAGTTAACTTGGTTGTATCATTCTACTCCATTTGTATGTTTGTGAAACAAATTTTAAACCCTTGGATTGTAGCTGTGGACATGACATGATTCCAGATATTGCTTATATTGGGGAACTAAGTATCTGATTTATAGTTTACCTCAGTGAAGATTAACTTGATGTATTGATCAAACACAAGCTGTTCATTTATTCCAGCAATATATAGTATTTAAAAATATCCACACCTGTATGTTTAAGAAGGTTCTGTTCCATGAATCATACTGTTACTGTTTTAAAAAGTAGCTCTTGATAGCTTGTCCATCTCTCTTTATGGTAACTAGGAAAACCGAACACCACCAAGGGCCAGGGCTAGTGTTGTCCCCTTGGAGAATTTAAACAATGACAGAAAGAGGTGAGGAGGGTCCAGCAGAGTCTGTGGGTTGCAGACCTGGCACTGAGGAAGTCCATTGCATGGTGATAGGTACTGTGCCAAGCAGACCCCGTGTCTTCAGAAATTCTTAAGATGTTAGCAATATGAATGCATGCCTCTGTGCTGGAGACTTTAGTCTTAGGGACCAAATAAACCCAATAAAATCACTCTCGCCTTTCCATTGGGTAGACAGGTCCTGAGATATAAATTTTTAAAAGGGAGCCAAGCTGGGGATATTACATGGCTTATCTCTGTGCCCAGGATGTCCCTTGGCTCCCCCCAGTGTACCTGTGCGCAGTGTGGGGTGCCCCTTTGTCTCTCTGCAGGGCACAGATGCCTGTGATCAGGGCAAGGCCAAAATAGCCTCCTTTTCTGAGTCTCGGGGTCCCTGCAGGCCTCTGAAGACTAAGCAGGATCTGTAAAGTGTGGAACCCTCTCTGGGGTTTCCCTCAGCTGGTTCCTGTGGCAGCTGTAGGATTCACAGTGAGCTCTAGAATGCTGAGGCACGCTGGCTCACCCCGGCTGTTGAGATCGACCTTGCCTATGTTAACCTTTCCTTATTAATACTACCATCTACTAGCATTTGCCTTCACCTCGCTTTGCCCCTTCTCCCCAGTGTCACATCAGACCCCTGCACCTAATGTGGGGCAGTGCATCTGTCTCTTCTTCTGCTACGCCTGCTTTCCTCCAGGGTTGGGGTGACTTTTGCTTTCAAACCTTTACAGCGAAAGATTAGGATTCCATCCCTGGTATACATGTCCCCTAGAATTTACTGGAAACAGAAGGCTTCCTTCGGTGCCCATTTCCAGGACAGCAGGGCCGGTACTGTTCCTCTAAGCAAAGTCATCTTCAGAAATTCCAGGTCACCCTCTCCAACACCTACCCCATCATATCTGGAGCTGACCTTCATGGGTCCAAGGCCCTTTTCTGACATATTAATGCTGAAAAAGAGGAAGGGAAAGATTTATGTTTTTTTAGAGAATACAACCATTGTATCATTTTCAAGATTAGCAATAATATATTTACAGAAATCCCTTACCTTGGTCAGTTACCCCTTGAGGATGTTTTCTCCCCTTGGGATGATCTGCAGAGGTTTTTTTTTTTTTTTTTTTTTTTTCCTTTCCTAGAGTCCTGGGGACTAAACCATGGCCTTTGCTTTAGCTACATCCCTGCTCCCACCTCATTTCTTTTTAATTATTATTTTTTTAATGTATTTGGTTGTTGCAGGATCCCCTTATGCAGCTTGGACTTGTGGTGATCCTCCCCAGCACTGGGATTACAGGCATGTGCCCCCACAGCTGGACTCTGGCTGGCTCAGCCCACCCTGAGGCCTGGGTTGGTGCTGCATGTGGTGCCGGGGATCAAACTTCTGTCCCTCTGCTTGCCTAAGCAGGAACTTTGGTCCACTGAGCTATCCTGCTGGCCCCTCTCCCATCTCATTTTAAGTTTGTAAATTCTGAGGCAGGGTGTTGCTAAGATCCTGTGTTGTCCAGGCTGGGCTGGCAATTTAGCTACATCCCCACTCCCACCTCATTTCTTTTTAATTTTTTTTTTAAATGTATTTGGTTGTTGCAGGGTTTCATTATGCAGTTTGGACTTGTGGTGATCCTCCTGCTTTCAGCCTCCCCAGTGCTGGGACTACAGGTGTGAGCCACCTTGCCACACCCAGCTAACCTGAAGACTTTTTAAATCCTCTGTGAGCTGGCGCCTGCCAGCTGACCTGCTGCATAGCACCAACAGTGTCTCCTGCCACTTCCAGTCCTGCCACCACCCTCATTTCCTTTCTTCTTTGTAATTTGGCTTTGATTGACACCTCCTGAAAGGGGCACCTGTGCTTTAAGAGCTACTCATTGTCCGGCATGGTTTCTTAAGATTTCCAGCTTTTGTGGTGGCCCTGGGTGGGAAGTTCAGCTGGGAGATGCTGAGCTTGGGAAATGGGATGGACTGTGTGCAGGGAGAAGGTGGAAGTGTGGGGGAGGACGCACAGCAGGATGGGGAGCTGAAAAATATCACCAGTGGAGACAGGGGAAGTGGAGAAAGAAGGGAGTAAGGGGTACTTGTTAGCATTGGGTGTACATTCTTTATGTGAGGTTGGAAAGAGTCTTGGCATGGGTCAGCTCTTCTTGGAAGCTCCGTCTTCATCTGACAGGGCGGAAGTGGGACTGAACCTTGTGCATTCTGTCTTCCATCTCACTAAGACCAGGAGGATGAAAGTCTCTATACACTCATCTCAGTTTCTCGAGGGAATGGTTCCAGTGTCCTTTGGATATTAAAGTCCAAGGATGCTCATGTCCCTTAAATAATACATGACATAATATTTGCATAGTATGTATTAATATCCTTCCATATACTTGAAATCATCTCTAGATTGTTTATATAGAGTGTAAATGCTTTGCAAATAGTTGCTACACTATTCTTTAGGGAATAATGACAAGAGAAAAGTCTGTACGTGTTCAGTACTGATGAAGTTTTTCTCTGAATATTTTAATCTGTGGCTGGCTGAATCTATGGATGTTGAACCTACAGAGAGGAACTGTCAATTGCAGACCATTCATCTTGGCTTTTGGAGTCTCATGTCTTGCCAAGAAACCACACTTCTGTGGGAGTGAGTGAACACTACCATCCTTCTAGAAAGACATTCCCAGTTTTCTTCTCGTTGGTCACAGCTACAGCTGTCCGAGACCCGTATGTTGCCAGTATTCATCCAGGCCTTCAAATCCTTCTCCTTCCAAGTAGTATCCTTACCCTCTAGATTCTGATGATCCCGTGCACTACCCCCCGCCCCCGCCCAGTTTTAGTTTTGTGTTGATAGGCTTGGAAGGCCCTTTGTCTTTGGAGTTAATATTGAGCTGTAGGAACCATGAGTAATCTTCCTCTTCCTCCATTTCTTCTTTGTCCCTCTCGCCCTCCCTTCTTCCTCTAGTCATCCCTCCCCTCCCCCTCCTTTCCCCTTTCCCTCTGTCTCTTTCTCTCTTATTCTTTTGTTGTAGGAGACTTTGCGACTCACCTAACCTATCTAGACTGATCATTTTCCTTTCATTACAATCTGGCTATGAATTTGTTTAAAAAAAAAAAAAAGACAGCTTGTTCTAGGAAGGTGTTTAATAGCAGACTGTGCCGCACTAAGGTGGAGGTGAATTGAGCTTTAGAAGTCCGTTTCTAGATCATGATGGTTGCTTATTTGCATATTTTATTTTTTTAACCTGTATTTTCAAGAGTCTCTCTTAATTAAGAAGGAACATTCTAGAAAACTTTGCTTTTATAACATAGGCTTCTTCATTTTATTAAATATTTGTTAACCTTATTTCAGATGTGAGGGGGGTAGAGCAGGGAGAAAAGGAAGAATTAACTTTTATTACTACTTGGTGTGGCTTAGAGATTGTCCAAAGCACTGTACATAGCTTCTCACTTGATCTCTGTAGAGATAGCGCTAATATCATTTCCACTTTCTAGAAGGAGAGCCTGAGGTTCAAGAGTAGACTTGTAGGAGCAAGTAATCTCTAATTACACCCCAGCAAGCTGGCTGCAAAGTCTGAGCTGTTAAGCTTTTTAAAATTGCGTGTCATTTTTGCTGGGCCAAGTTAGGCTTTGTTCACTAATATGTGTGTGTGTGTGTGTGTGTGTGAGAGAGAGAGAGAGAG
>NW_004524690.1:4732411-4736295 GCF_000260255.1 Octodon degus
ACTTGAAAGAGAGTTTTGCAGGGTATAGTAGTCTGGGCTGGAATTTGTTTTCATAGAGGACTTGAAGTACTCTGCTCCATGCTCTTCTTGTCTTCGCGGTTTGTGAAGATAAGTCAGCTGTAATTCTGATGGGTTTTCCTTTGAATGTGATCTGCTTGTTTTCTTTGGCGGCTTTCACTATATTATTCTTGTGCTGAATTTCTGGAATCTTGACTATTTTATGTCTCGGTGTGTTTTTAATTGGGTTGAGGTTACTTGGCGTTTTGTATGCTTTGGTTACCTGAATGTCAGATTATTTCCTCATATTTGGGAAGTTTTCTGCTATTACTTCTGCCCATATTTTTTAAATGTCGTTTGTATTGACTCCTTCTTTCTCATGAGTGCCTATTAGTCTCACATTGTTCATCTTTGCATCATCTTGCAGGTGATGAATTATTTTTTCCTGCATCCTAGTTGTTTTTAAGAGATCATTTCTTACCTTTTCACTATCTGCACTAGCATCTTGAAGATCTGAAACTCTGTTTTACTTTCACTTAAACGGTTTTGCAAGCTTGTGATTGCGATTTTAAAATCCTCTGTATCTCTTTCACTCTGCTTCATGCGATCTATTTCTTTCTTGTATTGCTTATTGAAGGCATCCGTTATTTTTCTAATCTCTATTTTTTTTTATCAATGTCTTCTTCAGAAGCAATTATTAATTCTTTTACTGCAGTGTTTTTTTCAGATTGGTTTTCCTCCCTATGTTTCTGTAGTTGATTCTTTACCTCAGATGCTATGAGTTTCGAGAATTCTTTTATTATTTCAGAAAATTCTGCTCTGAGTTCCTCTATAGCTTTCTGCTGTTGCTTATTTACTATGGATGCTATTAATTCATACATTTGAGCTGAGCTAGTGTCCTCTGCACTTGTTCTGGGTGGGCATTGGGTTTCCTCCAAATTTTTCTGTATTTGATTCTTTACTGCAGATGTTATTAATTCAGGGATTTCTTTTTTTTAATTTGCAATCTGAGTTCCTCTATACCTTTCTGCAGCTGTTTCTTTATTTCAGAAGCCGTTGATTCATTGATTTCAGCTGTGTGATTTCCACTTTGTTCTGTGTTAGTGTCCTCTGCACTTGTTATTGGTGGGCTTATGTTCTGAGGTTGAATTTTGCTCTTTCTTGTTGTCATTTTGTGTAGCACTGTCTTCTGACCTTTGTTGTTGATCTTTGTTGCAGTTATAAACTTAGCACCTACTGAAGTTCAGATGCATATCTACAAATTTTGGATTTATCTAGTTGTGCCTGGCTTGGGTCTGGCTACTGTGCTCAGCTCCTTCCTGCTGCTGCCTTTGGGAGTGAACCTGTTGTGCCCCTCTGTCAAGATGTTCTGCTCCTGGACTAGCTGGGTGGTTCTGTCCCCTACACTCACTGCAGGGATTGCACCTGCAGTGTTTCACCCCAGGCCTGTATGCCAGGCCTGAGCTGAGTCTGGAGGGGACAAGGTGGTGTATGGGGGAGAGGCAGCTCTCCCACACACTTATTGGCCCTGGGCTAGGACTGGATCTCGCGGTTCCCGGACGCGACAGAAATTCCTACTTGGTGGACGGGGTGTGGGGGTACTATGGAGTGGTGGGGGGTGTCCTAGGGGGGTCATAGAGGGTCTCACCCACGCTGTGCCTGGACTGGGACTGGTAGGTCCTGCTGGTGTAGGGTAGCGGGAAGCTCTCCCACACACTCACTGGGCCTTGGGTAGGACTGGATCTGTGAGTTCCAGGAATGCAGCAGAAATTCCTACGCAGAGGGCGAGGTGGGGGAGGTGCTGCGGAGTGGTGGGGGCGTCCCAAGGGGCTGGAAGAGGGTCTCACCCACACTGTGCCTGGGCTGGTCTGGTAGGTCCCACCGGCACAGGGTAGCTGGATGCTCTCCCATACACTCCTTATTTTTTTTATATTTAGTTATTTATTTTTGTATGTAGGACAAGGTGTACAGGGTTGCACTGCGTAGATCAGACTCATAGTGATCCTCTTGTTTACAGCCTCCCAAGTTCTGGGATTATAGGTGTGTGCCACCATGCCATCTCAATCTGTCTCAGTGTGCCCTGGGGGTGGGGCCAGCACTGCAGACCGGGGATCAAACTCCCAGCCCCAGCATCTGCCTAAGCAGGTGCTTTAATCCACTGAACTATTTGGGCAGCCCTTATTTTTTCCTTTTTTAAGAGAATAAAATGTAAAAAAAAAAAAGAGCAAATTTCAATAAACACAATAATCTGAATTCAACAATGGTTGTTATAGTGCATTTTGTTGTCTTCAATATCATGTCAACTGCATATGATAGTTTCACTTCTTCTTTTCCAATCTTTATTTCTTTTATTTCTCTCTCTTGTCTAATTGCTCTGGCTGATGTTTCCAGAACTATATTGAATCGGAGTGGAGACAGTGGACATCCTTGTCTTGTTCCCGATTTTAAAGTGAAGGCCTTCAGTTTTTGCTTATTTAGTATGATATTAGCTGTTGTTTTCTCATAGATGGCTTTCATCAGGTTGAGAGATAGACCTTCTATTCAATTCTCTGTAGGGTTTTTATCATGAATGAGTGTTGGACTTTGTCAGAAGCTTTTTTTCTGCATCTATGGAGATGTTCCTGTGGTTTTTGTTCTTGGTTCTAATGATGTGGTGTATTACATTTATGGATTTGTGTATTTTAAACCATCTCTCCATTCCTGAAATGAATTCCACTTGGTCATGATGTATAATCTTGATGATTTGATGCATTCTGTTTGCTAGTATTTTATTGAGGAGTTTTGCCTCTATATTAACTGCAGAGATTTGCCTGTCGTTCTCTTTTTTAGTTGGATCTTTTTCTGGTTTTGGAATCAGAGTAATACTTGCCTCCAGGAACAAGTTTGGAAGAATTGCTCCCCTTTCAATTTCATTGAAGAATTTGAGAAAAGTTGGCATTAAATCTTCTCTAAATTTCATGTAGAATTCTGCTGTGAATCCATCAGGACCTGGGTTTTTCTTTGTTTGTGGGTTTTTAAAAAAAATTACATTTTCAATTTCATTTCTTGTTATTGTGTTAATCAGTGTTCGTATGTCTTCTTGACTCAGCTTTGGCATTTCATATATATCTAGGAAACTGTCCATTTCCTCTGTGTTTTCCATCTTGTGAGAATAAAGATTTTGAAGTAGGTATTGATGATCTTCTGAATTTCTCTAGGCCCTTTTCATTCTTTATTGCAGGAGTTTGGGTTTTTTCTTTCCTTTATTTGATCAGGTTAGCTAGGGGTTTATCAATTTTATTTATTCTTTCAAAGAATAAACTCTGTGATTCATTTATTGTTTGTATTTTTTTTTGTCTCCATTGCATTAATTTCTGCCCTAATCTTTATAATTTCCTGCTTTCTCTGGGCTTTGGTCTTGACTTGCTCTTCTTTTTCTAGGAGTTGAGGTATAAGATCATTTATAAGATTATTTATTTGGGCTTGTTCTGTTTTCCTAAATTTACTGCTATAAATTTTCCTCTTAAGACAGCTTTCATTACATGTCACAGGTTCCAGTAAGTTGTATTTACATTTTCATTTGATTGCAAATAGTTTTTAATTTCTTCTGTGACCCACTGGTTGTTTAGGAGGTTGTTATTTAATTTCCATGTGTTTATGGTGTTTTATAGTTTCTTTTTTTATTATCTGTTTCATGTTTTGATTTTTATTTGTATATTCTTATGAAAGAGAAACCATGTTCTTGGGAGGCTGTAAACAAGTGGATCACTATGAGTCTGATCTAGTAGTGAGACTCTGAACACCCTGTATACAGAAAATACAAAAAAAACCCCCACAAAAAATCAAGAGAAACCATGTGATATAAGCTTATGTATCTGATACCATGTCTTATAAGTAGATTGTAAGTC
>NW_004524690.1:4736395-4738542 GCF_000260255.1 Octodon degus
GAGAGAGAGAGAGAGGTTCTATAAAATTATATATATACATATGTATATATATGTTCTGTAAAATTTTGGAAAGTTGAAAGTAGAAACAGAGGACACCTATTCATATTATGATTTAAGCAACTTGATTACAACATGAATGTATTTCTCAGTAAATAAATCAAGCAGTGTATTAAGGGTAATACTGTGGTCTCACTATTTTAAATGGGGCCAGCAGTGCTGCTTGGAACATCTACAGAGTGATATGAACCCTTGGGTGACCTGCAGGCTCAGCTCTTGATGGGAAGAGCTTGATGATGCGACATCAGCCGATGACCATGTGACATGGGCTGTGCTGGATGTATGTTCAGAGTGTTTCAGAAGAGAAATATTAGAAAAGTAGTACATGGTAAGAAAAATTTTGCAAGCAACTGAGAATATTTTAGGCCACAAAGCAGCATAAGGGTATTGATAAAAAACATCTTAGTGATAAAATGGAAAGCGGTGCTAGAAGGAAATTTTATTACGTGGCTCTTCACTGTGCTTCACTCTTCTTCCTCCTTTCCGCCTGCTCCTCTCACTCTTCCTTCAGCTTTTCTTTCTTTCCTTCTTTTTGAGGATCCAGAATTAAATGACATTGTGTCTTCAGATTCCCTTAATACAGAAATGATCAACATTATTTTACTTGGTTTAATTTAAATATGTTTGCTTCACTTAGTTTAGTTAATTTCTAAATGAAAGTTTGCATTAAAAATCTTAGATGTGAAAGAATAATTTATCTTGAATTTTCCTCGGTTAAAATGAGTTAATGTGCGGGGGCCCAGCCCTAGCTCAGTTCTTTAAAAAAAAAAAAAAAAATGAGTTAATGTGGCATGGTAAAGTATATTTCCCTTCCTTTTGATTTTTGCAGGTTTTCTTTTTTCAAAACTAAGTTGAGATATAGGTTCTGTATGGTTTACATAGTGCACATATAAATGTGTTATTATATGTTATGTAAACATAAAGTCTCTAAAGCTATGAAGTTGCTTTTGAGAGCAACTTTGGCTACATCCAATATTCTTCTTTTTCATTGTTTTGGTTAAATAGTCTGTAATGAATATTTTTGATTTCCCCCTTTGCCTAGTATCTATCTGCTTTTCCTCTTAGAAATTGTGAGTTTTCTGTTGTCAATAATTTTTCATATTTTATAGTAGTCAGTGCTGACCTTACAGCGTTTCTTAAGTATAGAGTGAAAACAAGGTGAGTAGGATGGGGCCAGCGAGATAGCTCAGCAGTCTAAAGCGCCTGCTTAGGCAAGCTTAGGCAAGTGCACAGGCACTGGGGTTTGATCCTGGGCACCACATGCTGTGCCAACCCTGCCCCCCAGGACAGGCTGAGCTGGCCACACACACAAAAAAAATTAGAGTAGGTGAAATGTAAAAGTTGAATTGCTGAAAGTTTAGAAATTCAAAATATTTATAACACTGTCTTCATATTCACAGAACATTGCTTCTAGGACTCTTTGTGGATACAAAATCTGCTTATGCTGAAGTCCCTTGTATCAAATGTCATGGTATTTGCATATAATGTAAATACATCCTCCTATATATTTTAAAATCTCTAAATTGCTCATAATACCTAATAAAATGTAAATGTTATATAACTACTCATTATGTTATGTAATTTAGCAAATAAAGTTAAGGAAAAATATCTCTACAGCATGGATTTTTTTTTTCCATTTATGTATTTGGTGCAAGGTCTTACTACGTAGCTTGGACTCATAGTGATTCTCCTGTTTTCAGCCTCCACAGTGCTAGGACTGTAGGCATGCACCACCAGTGGCCCCAGACTCAGTCACTGGCTCAGTGTGCCCTGGGGTGGGGCTGGCACGGCATGTGGGACTGTGGTCTCTGCGCTTGCCAAAGCAGGTGTTTAGTCTGCTGAGCTATCTCACCAGCCCTGGATGTATTTTTTTTTTTAATTTTTAAAATATTTTCGATCTACTGTTGATTGAATCTGAGAAAGTAGAAATTATGGATATGGAAGGCCAACTTAATGTGGTTTTTCTTTTTTAAATTTATTAACATTTTATTATTGCCTAAAGAGATGTTTTGTTTCACAAAAACTTGAAAAAAAGGATGAATTTTTATACAACATGTGTGGGGGCTGGGGAGATAGCTCAGTAGAATAAG
>NW_004524690.1:4738652-4740338 GCF_000260255.1 Octodon degus
TAAATTTATTGTATTGCTAAAATCTATTTTTATTTTGTGTATGTTTTGTTAAAGATTCTGATAAGTATACTAAAGTCATCTTACAGAAATTATGAATTTTTCATTGGATTATCAATAGTTTCATCTTTATATATTTTGACATTTTGTTTTTGTGCTTTTGTTTTGTTTTGTTTTGTTTTTTTTGGCAGAACCGGGGCTTGAACTCAGGCCCTTGCGCTTGCCAGGCAAGCGCTTATTCTACTGAGCCATCTCCCCGGCCCTTATTTTGACTTTTTTTTTTAATTTTGACATTTTGATATCTCACATATCTTTATAGTTGATTTTGCCATATATATTTATATAATTACACATATGCAATTGTGCATATATGTAATTTATGCAATTATATCATTTTGTATAAATTACATAGTTATACAAACTTGGCTTTCTAGAAAAGAAAAGTGAAAAACATATAGATGCTCATAACTGTTGTATTTTTCCTTTGGTGCATTTACTTTGTATTAGCTATTTTTATTAAAATATTTTAACTGCTATTTTTTTCCTCTGACATGCTATTTTAAAACCCTGAATTGTGAGCATCTGTCTCCAAAAGGTAGTATTTTTTTTTATGAAAGCCATTAATATATCAACTTTTAGTAAATCATTTACACTGAGCTAAAGCAGTGTAGTGCAACACTTAAATAATCACTGCTATTTTTGGGTACTTTCCTTTTGACCTTGTAACTGTAGCAAGGGATTATTCTATGCCCCAATGAATCCCAAGGAGAGACCTGGCCCCAAGGAGAGGCATGGAGAGAAAGCACCGGAGCTTCCACCATGCAGCTGCAAGGCAGGAGCCCGTGCGGGTGAGTGGCTGCAATGTTTTCTGGCCTGAAAATACCCTGAGGACAGCATTAACCCAGACTAGAGGCTTTTGAGGGTTCTCTTACCTGACTTTAAAGAAGAATTTACTCAAGATACTTGTTTTTTTAAAAGAGAATTAAAAAAATACCCTGAATAAAGACAACATAGAATTTCTTTTTTAATGCAGGGTCTCAATCAACCTGAGCTGATAGTGATCCTCTTGTCTTCAGTCTACCCAGCGCTGGGATTTCAGGTGTGCGCCACCACATCTGGACTCAGTCACTGGCTTAGCGTGCTTGGGTGTGGGGCCGGTGCGGCATGCAGTACTGGGGATCGAACCCCGGTCCCTGTGCTTGGCTGAGCAACAATATAAAATTTCAAAGCAAGTTGAAAGGAAATTAACAATGGTTGTTATATTGCTTTTTTTTTTTTTGTATTTTAGGGAAGGGTCTACAGAGTGTTCAGGGTCTCACTACTAGATCAGACTTGTAGTGATCTGCCTGTCTACAGCCTCCCAAGAGCTGGGATTACAGGTGCGTACCACCACACCCAGTCTCAAAAGCTGTCTCAGCATGCCCCAAGGGTGGGACCAGCATGGCAGACGCTGGGATTGAACCCCTGGCCCCTGTACCTGCTTGCAGGTGCTTTAATCCATTGAGCTATTTGGCCAGCCCTCTTATATTGCATATTGTTAACTTCAAAGTAGTTGTTCAGATTACTAAGTATAGGCATGCAAAATTGATCAAGCAAATTAAGCATTAACTGTTCCTTTCAATAAACCAGTAGAAATTAGTAATACAATTATCTTAGCTATGTTTTGTGTATATGTAATATATATAATGT
>NW_004524690.1:4740438-4744621 GCF_000260255.1 Octodon degus
GTGTGTGGCCAGCTCAGCCCACAAGGGGGCGGTGCTGGCTGGCATGTGGTGCTGGGGGATTAGAACCGTGGTCCCTGTGCTTTGTTTAGCTTAGCTTGTTCTAAGTAGGTGCTTTAGACCACTGAGCCATCTTGCCAGCCCTATATTTTAATTTTTAAATTTTGTTTCATCATATTCTGTAGGGATTTAAGTTCAACATATAAATACTTGATGAAAAATACCTGCTCCAGGTTATGCCTAAGATGTTTGATATTCAGACAGACAGTGAGGTTAAGCTTAACAGCCTAGGTTGTATGGTAATCACAATTAGCTTCTCTTCTGGAGGGTTAACAACCTAAGTTTGCAGATCAAAATTAGAGAAAAAGGAAGACTTCAAGGAAAGTCAACATTTTGGCTCTAGTCAAAATTAAAATTAAGTCTCAGCACACATGAGATCTTGTACTGTAATGTCATGTAACTCAGTAGTATCCCAAATTTTTTGAACAAGGAGATTATGGGGCCAAAGAGGAAAGTGATTGATGATGTAGAGTGTGCCTAAGGAGAGTCACATGGAGAGAAAACATTCTCTCGGGCTTTCACAGAGAGCACATTGGCCAAGCGATGGCTGTGACTCATCCACATGGCTGACACTGACAAAGGTTCTACAATTTGAGGTACAGGATCGCAGGAAAAATCCTGAGGGGATTTGATTGACCTTATCAGATCCAAAAGCTACAGCTTTTTTGCATGAGTGTTGATTTTTTCTTGGTCTTCACCAACCACAGAAAAGTATAAAAATAAAGTATAAGGAGTAAAATCATCGCGTTATATTGAGCTGTAGCAAACTCTTGTCAGCAATTTCTGACAGTGCCACTGAAGCGGACCACCCAATACTATTATGGGCTACTGGACTCTTTTAGAATATTTTGCTGAATTAACACACCTATAATATTCAAATGATGGAACTATACAAAATGGGGATACGGCTGAATGTCCATTTTGTATCTGTGCATTCAAAGTGGTTAGGATAGATATATAGTTACATTCTCTTAATGAATAGAGGGACTTGTTCTATTAGTGTTTGTAAATTTGATATAATTTCTGCATCTTGTACAGCAAGTAACCTCTAGGAAGAGAGTATGCAATGTTCTTATTATTTGAATTATCCTATCAATTTGATTTGAAACTGTCTCATTGCTATTGCTCAATAAAATTGTGGAAAAAAATAAAAAAAGAAAAAAGTAATAAATGAAAACAAGAGGCAGGAAAAAATGTCATAGGACTGTCCTGCTACAATGTTGTATATGGTTAGATTACTAAATTTTTGTGTAAAAATTATATTTGTTTGTTTATACTTATTATTATTATTATTTTTAGGGTACTCGTTGAAGTGTGGGGAGGCGGGCTTTTTCAGGTCCATCATGAAAGTGCAGGAATGCTGCAGTGGGTTCTTGTAGCGGGGGAGATGGGGCTCAACTCCATATAAGCATAGCTAGGTGGCGATTTATAGTGAAGGAATATTCCCTCACAGGGTGAAGGTCAGTGGATGAAAAATTACATAGGGAAACTATACAGGCAAGAAGCAGATGCTGGCTGACTCAGTGTGACAGAATTCTCGCTAAACTCAAGCCAGGGTGATCAGTCATTCCTGGGGTGATGATGGAAGAGGAACAACCTGACCAGATATTGAGGGTGCTTAGAAATGCAGACTGGGGGCTCCACTAAACTGACTTAGCAGGGATCTTCACTGAAAGTGGATTTTTCAAGCGTGTTCCCAGAGGGGACTAAGAGAAGGTTCATGAACCTGAACAGAAGTTTGGTCAAGAGAAGAATTGCTGTCAATGGTTAGGGCTCCTAGGACAGGATGGGGTGAGGGAGGGTACATGGGCAGTGGACCCATTTATTCAAAGGAGTGACCCTGTAATATCAGAAATGGTTGAAAATCAGAAATGGCTTTTGTATGCTTCTTTTCCAGTTTTCACTGTGCAGACTGTATGTTGTAAAAGTATCTGTAGTTAGATCTAGGAATTAGAGCAGAAAGGTGAGAGTTCTTGGCATTGGTATGCAGAGCCAGTAGCACCCTCAGGCAATTGTGAGACTTTGGATGGTGTAGCACCAGGTATTAGTTGCTGGTCTGATGTGCGGGGTGTCATGCTGTCCCTTTGGGCTATAAGTTTTGGTTCTTGTCATTCTTTTCTCGCTAGAAATTTCTCACCACATTCATGTATAGGAGATTGTTTATCCCAAATGAAAGGATAAAAGGCAGCTCAGAGAATAGGAATTTCTTCTAACAATTGAAGAAGTCCATGAATGCAAAATTACATGGAAATGGATGATGGTAACTCAGCCAGATATGACTAATTAGAAAAAGATTTCATCAATGAAGATCTTTTTATTTTTATAGTTATATTGATGATGATGATGATGATGATGATTGGCGGAACCAGGGATTGAACTCAGGCCCTTGTGCTTGCCAGGCAGGCACTTATTCTACTGAGCTATCTCCCTGACCCCAATGAAGATCTTTTTAAAAATATTAGCACTTATGTATTTCTTTGACACTGGAGAAAACAAAGGTTGATAAAACCTGAAATTTCTGTGTTCTTAAAATAATATTGGTATCTTTTGTTTTCAAGTGTATACCCACTTCTTATAAATTGGTCACACATGTTAGACTGGATTCCTTAAAATCCAGCTGTATGTATTTGTAGTGAAATATATAAAAGCAGATTTAACCAGTAAATTTACATGCAATTTGAATAAATTACATTTCAAATTTATATTCAAAGTAATAGTTGATAAAATCACATTGTACATAATACTTTTTAAAGTTCATAAATTAGTCAAGGACTTTAAGATTTATAAAATGTTCCGGGTTAACATTTCTTTGTTTCTTGTCTCTGTTAAAATTTTTAAGAGCTTATACTTACAAGGGAAAAGTTATGTGCCAATAGGCTGTGAGTTGAAATTATTTATAAAAAAACAAAAGAAATTATTTCTAAAGAGTAGTGTGATGTGAGTTGGTGGGTTCACATAGCTTCAGTGATCTTTGTAAGAGTGACTCCTTTGTTAGATGTGACATTGCACTGGCTAGTCTGAGACTGTTAAGGACATAGCCTATTCAAAAAAAACCTTTTGTTTTCAAAAAGAGGGATTTAGACTATGTGCATTTGTGCAGAGAATGTAAGTATTTTTCTCTAAACCCTGACCTCATGTATTAAAAAGTTCTGATGTATGCAGCATATGAATTCTAATGAATGAAGGTAGACTTTTGTAATATTGTGAACATATTTAATTTCCCAAGTAGGTAAGTCATTGTACTGACTTTGCCCTTGTGCCAAAAAGATTATTTAGGCAGTTCAGTTAAGGTCATGCATTCTCAACTTATTAAAATTGTAAATGATTCTCATTTAGATGATCAGTTATTTTAAAATATCACTTTCATCCATGTCTTACTTGCTTATATGAGATTATTTGAATGTCTTTCCATTAGATTGTGATTTCTTTGAAGGCTAAGACTGCTGCAAATATATATTTATTATTTTCTAGTCCTACTCTCTGGATAATATGGATTTAAAATATAGCATCGGTATATTTATAAGCATTTTAAAAAATATATTTAGTTGTTACAGGATCTCACTATGCAGCTCAGACTTGTAGTGATCCTCCTGTTTTCAGCCTCCCAAGTGCTGGAATTATAGGAGTGCACCACCGTGCCCTATCTTAGTAGCCACTCAGTGCACCCATGGGTGGGGCTGGTGTGGCATGTAGTGCTGGGGATTGAACCCTGGTCCCTGCTCTTGCCTAAGCAGGTACTTAGTGCACTGTGCTATCTCCCTGGCCCTTATAAGCATTTTTAATATTAACTAGCGGCTTGTGGATTGCTTTTTTCCCTTTTAGATTTGATTTGTTAGCCAAATTTATTTTTTACAGTTTTATTATTTTTATTTTTATTTTTTGGGGAAGTTACAACTGAGATTTTTTTCCATAATTTTATTGAGAAACAAATAGCAATGAGACAGTTTCAAACGAAATTGGTAGGACAGTTTCCATAATTAACACATTGCATACATTCTTTCTAGTGGTTAATTGCTGTACAAGATGCGGACATGAAATCCTATTTACAAACACTATTACAACAAATCCCTCTATTCATTAAGAGAATGTAACTATATATCTATCCTAACCATTTTGAATACACAGA
>NW_004524690.1:4752686-4758851 GCF_000260255.1 Octodon degus
AATCATATTCAGAAAATTAATTAAATATTAATTAATTCAAAATTAAATTAAATATTTCAAAACAATATTCAAAAATTCAAATTCAAATTAAATTATGAGTCCAACTAAGAGGTCAGAATGTAGTGTGCCATATGTATGAATCTGTGATCAATTCAGAGTACTCAAACTGTATTTGAATAGGTTAACGTATACAAAAATATCAACTAAGAAAAAGTTTTCATGGTAGTAAAGAATCACTAAGAATGAAATGCAACAAAAATACTGGAATGCAAATATATGAGCAGCACTTTTAACAGTTTGGGGATAGGATATCACACAAAGTTTTAGTATGTGGTGGATGTGGACAGTGTCCATGATGCTTACTGGTGACCAGGTGTCCCTTGTGTGACTGAGCTACTGCTATTTCCTTGATATCCACCCTGTAGACCCGGACAGAATCATGACCCATAGGATGCAGGAGAAGTCCCTTTGTAGAGTACACTTATGGAAATATTTTGCTGCTATATACAAAAGAATAATTGAAAGACTGCTGTTGTATACCTCTTTTTCTCCTGTGTTTAATTGCCCTATTTGTTGGGTTCTTTCCATTCTCATTCATGGAGTTGTGGTCATTTTGATCACTTTCTAGAATATCTTTTAGTAGTCTGTGTAGGGTTGCCTTTGTTATCATAAAATTATTTATCTGTGCTTTGTCATGGAAGTATTTCACTTCTCCATTATACTTGAAAGAGAGTTTTGCAGGGTATAACAGTCTGGGTTGGAATTTGTTTTCTTGCAAGACTTGTAGTACTTTGCTTCATGATTTTCTTGACTTGATAATTTGTGAAGAGAAATCTACCATTATTCTGATGGCTTTTCCTTTAAATGTGACCTGTTTCTTTTCTCTAGTGGCTTTTAGTATACTGTTCCAGTGCTGAGTTTCTGGGATCCTGATTATTATATGTCTGTGTGTGATTTTAATTGGGTTGATGTTATTTGGAATTCTACATGCTTTGGTTACTGAATGTCAGATTGTTTTCCCATATTTGGGAAGTTTTCTGCTATTACTTCTGCCCATATTCTTTTTATATCATTTGTATTAACTCCTTTTTTTCTCATTGATGCCTATTAGTCTTACAGTGTTCATTCATCTTTGCATCGTCTTGCAGATGTTGAATTATTTTTTTTTCCTGCATCCTGGTTGTTTTAAGAGATCTTTTCTTACCTTTTCACCAGCTGCAATGGTGTCTTTGAGGTCTGAAAGTCTATTTTTACTTTCATTCAAATGGTTTTGACAGCTTGTGATTGAGATTTTAATTTCTTGTATATCACTTTAAATCTGCTTCATATATTCTATTTCTTTCCTATATTGCTTATTGAAGGATTCCATAATTTTTCTATTCTCCTCTATTTTATTTATCAATGTCTTCTTTAGAAGCACTTAGTACTTCTTTGATTATAGTTATCATTTCTTTTTTTATTTCAGAAATTATTTCTGATCTGATTTCCTCTATAATTTTCTGCAGTTGTTTCTTTATTTCAGAGGCTATTATTTCAGAGATTTCAGGTGTGTGATTTCTTCTATGCTATTGTTTCCTGCATTTGTTTTGGGAGGGCTCAGGGCCTGAGAATGAATTTTGTTCCCTTTCTTTGTCATTTTGTATAGCACTATCTTCTGACCTTTGGTATAGAACTTTGGTAAAGTTCTTTCCTTCGCACCAGGTCCAGATCTACCAAGTTCAAACTCGTCCAGGTGGGTATGGCTTGCGTCTGGATGCTGTGCTCCACTTCTTCCTGCTGTAACCCTTGGAAGTGAGCCCTTTGTGCCACTCTGGCAAGATGTTCTGCTCCTGGATCAGCTGGTTGGATCTTGCCTCTAGCCTTTCTGCAGGGAGACCTTCTGCAGGGTTCCACACGAGCCTTTCTTATAGAGGAAGTTTCACCCTCATGCCTGGCCTGCATGTTGGCTGCAATGAGGATCCAGCAGGCCTCGGGCAGTCCTACTCACTCACGTCTGGCCTGGGTGCTGGCTCACTTGTGGATTATTTCTAAATCTTTTTTAACCATGGGGGAAAAATGTTGTTAAGGTTGAAATAAATCTGATATTCTTATGGATTGCCAGTGATATTGCATACTGAAAAACACATTTTTGGAAAGCATCTTGGTAGCATGTTTAAAAAAGACATCTAGGGCTGGTGAGATGGCTCAGTGGTCTAAAGCACCTACTTAGAACAAGCTTAGCAAAGCAAAGGGACCACGGTTCAATCCCCCAGCACCACATGCCAGCCAGGGCCGCCCCCTGGTGGGCTGAGCTGGCCACACACACACATACACACATACACATAAATAAATAAAATTGAAAAAAAAAAAGACATCTAAATATTCACATGGATTAATGTAGTAATTTTATCTTCAGGACTGTATGCAAAATTATCTAAACTATAGAGAGCTATGTATGGAAGCCTATTCATTACACAATTTTTAAGAAGTGAAAGCTGCAAGTAATCTAAATGCTATGAATGGAAAATGATTAGGTAAATTATGGTTCTATGTTCTGAATAAAATACTATGGAGTCATAAAATGTTTATGAATGTTATAAAGCAACATGGAAAAGTGCTTAAAATATATAATGTTAAAGTGCATTTTGTATTTCACAGCAATAAAAATCAGAATAAATCTTAAAACAGGTGCATAAGGAATCATGGGAATGAATAGCAATATTACTGCTTTGAATAATTGCTGTTTTCAGTAGTGTGTCAAGTATATTTTCTTAATTTTTATAAATGTTCTTGGTGTGTCTATTTTGTGGATGAAAAAGAAGGTTGGGTGACCTTGCTCTGCCATGTTAGGTGGTAGAACCTTGACTGAATCCAGCTTTGCCTGTGACCCTAAAAGTTTGTATTTGAAATATGTGATTTGCAAATTTGCCCCTATATAGGAATTAGCTGAGAATTTTAAATAAATAAATGAATGAGTAAATGACATCCTATGGCCTACCTCCTGAAGGACATATAACCTGGTTTCTGTTGTCAATCTGTGACCAGCAATTATGGTCTTCTGCATATTCCATTTTTTATATATTTGTCTCAGTTACTCTTTTTTCATTGCTGGGACAAATACCCAACACCCAAAATGAAGGAAGGAAAGGTTTGTTTAGCTCACAGTTACTGGAGTTTCAGTCCATACTTGGCTGGCTCCTAGGCAGAGTGACACAGGGCAGAAAACAACCTCTCATGGCAGCGACAAAGAGCAAGAGAGCAAAATGAAGCAGCAGCCACAATAATGGCTACAGAGAGGACATCTGTCTCCCTTAAATTGCTTTCAGGCTATATGCCCAAGACCTGGTGTAGTACTCACACCCATAATCCCAGCAGCACTAAGACCCATAATCTGAGTGGATCATAAATTAATCTCAAACTCTAGAAGTCCCTACCCCATGACTGCATGAGGCTTTAGGGGAATAACTAGACACAAACCATAACAATATTAAAATATATCAATATTATGAATAGTGATAGTGTTTGAATTTGGATAATAGAATTAAGGATAATTTTTCTTTTTCTTGTTCTATTTTTCAGATCAGCAAAAGATTGTTATTTTGAGTGTAAGAATTTAGCAAGCAGAAAGCTAAATAAAAGATTGTATGGACAGTCACTTTGGGGTGGAGAATATCACATGTTGCTCTTCAAATTGTCCATGATGATAAGTGGAGAGAGTGGAATTAAGCTCTAAAGAAGCTCAATCTTGGGGAAATACTGCAGAACAGATCAGTTTAATGGTGATTACAGTTAGCAGCAACTTGTACATCTCGAGTTATAATATTGCTTTAGAAATCAAGATTTGGATGGTAAGGTTTTAATAGTTAAATAGTATGTTAATTATATATCAATTTAGAATAAAAGAAATTGGATAATTAAGAAAAGCCAGATAGACTGGTCTGTTTAGCTCTCTGACAACCAACAGAGGAAATGATGATCACAGAACATTTTTATTAAGGGAAAAGGAGGTCTTTTTCTCCTCGTTGAGAGGAAAGAGTATGACATGAGATAATAATTACAGGACATGACGAACTTCATTGTTCGTGTTCAGCCACGTGATGCTCAGTGAAGGAAGGTAAACACAGGATTTTAAAAATAAGGTCTCCATGACACTGGAAATTTCATACTGGTTCACCTCACGGTAGGAATAACAATGTGGAACCTTAAATAAAATAAAAAGAATACTGGTAAATTTGGTTTTGTTTTCCTGTTTTTTTTTTTACAAAGGCAAGTTAGATGTTAAAATTTAGAGAAGTCCTTTATGTGTATTCTGAAAAGAAAATACTCAGAAGCATTATAAATAATCGACAACTTTGCTGACATTTTGGGGGCTGGGAGCAGTGCCAGCATCAGCACTGGCCTCACAGGCAGCATCTAGTGTCCAGCACCAGTATCTTTCTGACTCTGTGGGTTGGGTCCAATAATCTTTAGAATTATTGAGTCAATTCAGAAGATAACCAGTGTTTCCAGGAGGCTTATGTCAACTTACGAGTTTCTAAGTATATAGCCTAAAGAATAAGATAATATTGCTTAGTTATGGCACTGAGGTTAGAACCCACAGCCTCATGTATGCTAAGCAAGCACCATCCCACTGAGCTGCACCCCAGACTCTAGGATTTACTTTTTTTTTTTGTCCTAGCAGAACCGGGGATTGAACTCAGGCCCCTGCACTTGCCAGTCAAGCACTTATTCCACTGAGCCATCTTCCTGGCCCTTGGTATTTACTTTTAAAAAATGAAAAATGATATAACTTAACTTTATTTAAATTATTTTTCCTGAAAAAATTTACTCCCCCACGTATGTGAGATCCAGTGAAATTGGAACACATTATTAGCAGTCCACAAAGGCTATGAAGACTTTGTGTCAAGTAATTCTTTTATTGAAAAGATTGAAAGTGCTTTACTGTTCTCATAACGCTGGCATTGTTACAGCTACCAAACATTCTTCGGAGAGGAAATGGAGAAGAAATGCAGGAAATGCTGCAAATTGGCTGAACTGGTTATTAGTTGAAGCTGTTGAATTTCTAGGTTCACCATAGACCACATAATCACTTTTGCCATTATCTGTGACATATCAAAATTGTGGTAGGTTCCCCATTACGTGCAATACGTACCTGAAGTCAGGACTTAAGAGAAAAGACAGCTGTTTTCAAAAGGTGGGAGACCACTGCTGTGTCTTGGAAATGGTGTCACCATTCTTGGATGCTGATGAACTGAACCAAAGGGAAAAGGCCAAAACCAAAGCAACAAAAAGCCTATCAGCTATTCTGGAAGCTGAATCGTGCCATTAGACAACACTGGCTTCCAAAAGTGCTCAGCGGTGTAGGAGAGAGCTCAGTCCTTGCTGACACTGACTCATTGTATGTGAAAGAGTGTGCCCGACTCCAGATGGCATACCTGGCCTTGTGCACCTTTGAATGCTGGTTCTAGGATCTGCCCTTCGATGGCTTAGTTGGGGGCAGTGTGGTAGCCAGATTCAGGAGCCCGAAGACACTCTGGCTTTATTTTTGGAGCTCTAGAGAAAAGGCCAGCTTCTTCACAGTTATGGAAAATACTCAGTGAGGTGTTGTGTGCTTGGTAGAAAGATTAGAAACCCAAAGTGCACAAAAATGGATATTTCAAGGGACAGAGATCAATATTGTATAGTTCATATACTTTTTTTTTTTTTTAACTGAAAACAAATTTGATGACATCCTCAAGGCTCCCTAAAGTGAATTTTAAAGAAATTACATCTTTCCAAGTTAGTCTGGGTGAATTCAGAGTCTACTCTTTTTTTTTTTTTTTTTTTTTTTTTTTTTTTTTGTATTTTAGGGACGGCTTACAGGGTGTTCAGGGTCTCACTCCTAGATCGGACTTCGTAGTGATCTGCCTGTTTACAGCCTCCCAAGACCTGGGATTACAGGCATGGGCCACCACGCCTAGTCTCAGTTTCTGTCTCAGCATGCCCTGTGGGCGGGGCCAGCATGGCAGGCCTGGGGATTAAACCCCTGACCCCTTCGCCTGCTTGCAGGCTCTTTAATCTGCTAAACTATTTGGCTGGCCCACAGAGAGTTCACTCTTGATATTTATTGAAAGTGGCATTGATATTATTGAAAAGAGAACTTCAAGTGGGTTTTAGGGGCAGATTTTTTTTTTTTTTTTTTTTTTT
>NW_004524690.1:4758951-4760420 GCF_000260255.1 Octodon degus
TGGCAATGTCAGAAATTGTTGACCTGAGTCCCCTACAGCTCAACATAACAGCATGGCTTTACTTCTTATACTTCGTTTTTATACCTTTCTGCTGGATAGTTAAGAACGAGGTAAAGCAGGACCTATGCAACAAGAGTTGTAGCTTTTGGGTCTGATAAGGTCAGTGAAATCCGTTCAGGATTGATCCTGAGATCCTGTACCTCAGATTGTAGAACCTTTGTCAGTGTCAGCCATGTGGATGAGTCATGGCCATTGCTTGGCCTATGTGCTCTCTGTGAAAGCCTGAGAGAATGTTTTCTCTCCATGTAACTCTCCTTAGGCACACTCTATGTCATAGATCACTTTCCTCTTTGGCCCCATAATCTCCTTGATCAGAAAATTTGGGACACCGCCGAGTTACATGACGTTACAGTACAAGTTCTTATATGTCCTCAGTCTTAATTGACCTTGGAAGGCTAGGGCCAAAATGTTGGCTTTCCTTGCGGCCCACCTTTTTCTCTAATTTTGGTCTGCAAACTTAGATTGTTAACAATCCAGAAGAGAAGCTTATAGTTATTACCATGCAACCTAGGCTGTTAAGCTTAACCTCGCTATCTGTCTGCATATCAAACATCTTAGGCATAGCATGGAACAGGTATTTTTCACCAAATATTGATATGTTGAACTTTAAGTCCCTACAGAATATGATGAAAAAACATTTTAAAATTAGAATATATTTAAAAAAATAAGCACAAAGCATTATGTACTTCTTATGTTTACACATAAGTCCAAAAATCTAACCATATACAACCTTGAAGCAAGACAGTCCCACAACATTCCTTTTCCTGTCTCTTGCCTTCATTCACCACGCCTTTCTTTTTGAACAGTCATCTACCCGAGAGACAGCACAGCAGCAACTGGCATGTCATGACTAGCAACCCGTATTCAGAAGGCCAGAATGACAGGCACTCCAAGCATGAAACTACTATTACAGATTACCATCCTCAGTGCAGTTGCTTATTTCACAGGTATCAGCATATATAGTTAGTCAGGGTGAGAATCTTTCCAATTAACTGCTAGATTCAAAAATCTTCTGGAGATTCTCAGGATCATTGCCTTGTCCATCTTCTACATAAAACTGTATGGCTTGTCACTGTCATGTTTCCTAGCTATTCTCCTTTCCCTCTCTTAATTACTCCTCGAGTTCCTGCTTTCCTTTTACTTGTATTATACCTTTCTATTTGTATTACTTTTGAGTTCTTATAATAGGGAAACTATACGATATTTACACATGTGTGTCTAGTTTATTTCACATATGAGTGGCATCCACTTCAATATAAAGTTTTCGAGTTTATCATTTTTTATAGCTGAGTAATACTCTATTGTATAAAAATACAACATCTTTTTCAACCATTTGTCAGGTGATGGCATCTTGGTTGTTTCCAAGATTTGGCTATCACAAATTGTGCTGCTATAAACATAGGCACAAA
>NW_004524690.1:4772290-4779212 GCF_000260255.1 Octodon degus
TTTTTTTTTTTTTTTTTTTAGTGTTGAAGATTGAATCCAGAGCTTCTGCCTTGAGTTACATCTCTAGCCTCTTTTTGAGGCAGGTTCTTGCTGAGTCTGTAAATTGCCCATTCTGAGCTTGAACCTGCAGTCTTCCTGCCCCAGCCTCCCAGAGTGCTGGTGTTCTAGTCATACTCCATCAAGCCTGGCTGTGGAAAGGAATTGGATTTGTGTGTCAGCCATACTTTAAAGGTCAGTATGGTGATTTCCTTATTTACATTGAAACAAGCAAGTGTGTTTCCGGGTATTTTTTCTCCTGTACATACAGTTGCTAGGCTGTTTTTCTCTTCCTTCAGTATGGACTATAAAAACAAACAGCAGAACATTTGATGGTGAATTAACTATTATTGTATTTTTGGTGAGTAAGCATTTTTACTATTTCAAAATATGTATATTTCAAGGTTACAATAAATATTTTTCTCTTAAAATATCACTGATATTTTTTTCTGTGATCTATGTAAGTCTGAAACATTAGATAAAATTAAAAGAAGGCATGAACTTGTTTTTTTCTTTTTTTTTTTAATGTTTACTAAAAGAGAAACATGATTTGAGAAAGCTTAAAAAATATTGTCATAGTAAATCACAAGCAGGAAAATAAAGTTCTTTCTGCATTTGACTTCTGGCTTGGGGGCTATGCTCTTTTTCCATGCAAACTGCCTGGGAAGAGAAGGGGGCATCTTAAGAAAAAGAATATGCTGGAAAGTAGTTTTTACAGTGCAGATGAGGGTTGGAATGCTTTAAGGATGTGAATTGTAGCATACTAGAGTTAAAGGAAAGGATATAGTTAAGTAGTTGAGACAAAATGATTATTCTATTATTTTAAATGTAGTTATAAGTATTTCGCTCATCTTGATTTCGAAGGATGCATGGTATTGCATCATTGAAAAAAGTCTAAAATTCCAGATATTTTAAATTTCATGACTAAAATGATGTTCTGCATCCATGAGGCTGATACCTCCTTACACAAATACCGCCTCCACCTTCCTCTCCTTCCTTGCTGCCGTGCCTCTCATTGATGTGGTCCTCAGGGAGGAAGCTGGGACCCTGCTGGAGGCTTAGGTTGTGGACTGGGCTTTTCACCCCGCTCTACCCTTTAGGAGCCATCCTGGTATAGATGCGTCGTTGCTCTCCTGTAGGAGTGTCAAATGAAACAAAAAGCAAACAACTATTTTACTCACGCTCTAATTTTGATCTCTTCTCCCTCCCCTCCCCCCCCTTCCCTTCCATTTTGATTTCAAGATCCTGGGGGTCAGACCTTCACCTCACAAATGCTGGGCCAGAGCTTCACCACTATGGCTCCTAAAGCTCCTAAAGCTTTGTGTTTTGAATTAAAGAGGCTGCTTGGCTTGTGTTTGTTTTGGTCTGTCTGCTTATACACAACAGAATGTGGTTATTATACATTATTAGGTTATGTCTCGCAAAGGACTCACACTGTCCTACTTAGTTCTAAGTATAATAGTTCTGACTACCATAAACTCCTGGCAGAATCCAGTCTCGCTGATTCCAGTTGTGGGTTTTGAGAGGATCAAAATAAATCTGAGGCCAGAAGAGACAACGCTGACATTCGGGAGATTTTTCTGTCGGTCCTGGCCCTCTTTTTCCTGATGCTAATCCAGTGTAGTGTGACACCTTTATCGTGCTTGTGAATAGTACCCAGAGGCCCGGCTAGGACCCTCCCTTGGCAGGATGCCATGTGCACCCATGTGGCACTTCCAGGAATGTAGATAATGGTTTCTTTTTCTTCTCTTTTAATAAGTGAAGACCTGTGCGAGCAAGTAGCTCTTTCACAAAGTACAAATGGAAGTATTACACTGATATTATTCATGCCAGAGCACAGTGGACTGTCGATCTGTTCAAAAAAATCCTGTTTCTCTCCCTGGGTGTTTCCCCCATGACTCCTAAGGGAGCGTGCGTGATCTGGATCTTTGCTGTGAAGGTCATGCCTCAGCCGCACGCTGTCCATGTCCTTTACTTTGAAGCCACAGGAGTTGGGCTTAAGGGCCTCCTAGAAAAGCTAGCAAGCACGTAGACAGGGAGGTGGGCATTGCCTCTTCCAGGGCAGCTGCAAGGTGCCCAGTGCTTTCTAGCTGCATTGCCTGGCCCTGCCCGGAGCGGAAGGAGGTGCGTCTGCTTGCTCAGACAGCCTCTGCTTCCACTTTCTGGTAAAGCACCCTGTCCCTGTTGCTGCCACGCTGGACTCCTATCCCTGCCACAGAGGCCTGGCTGCTGGGTTCAGGTCACAGAACTGGAGTTCAGGAGGTCAGCTGGGAGGGAACCTCAGGACTGTGTCCCTTCCCTGCAGTCTTCTCTGCTAGGAAGCCAGAATAGGAAGGCAGTGTGATACAGATGGGAGGCAACCCCAGAATCAGGGCTGTGCCCTCCAGTCTCACTTGTCACCCTCCCTCTCTTCCTTGTCCCAGCTATCTATTCCTGGACTGCAGTGGTGTCACCCGTATGCTGGGAGCACAGTGGCTTTCTAGCACTGGCCATCGAGGGCCACACCTCCATGAAATCGTGGTCCTGGAAGGGATTCCTGTGCCCTCTCAGAGATGGCAGACCCGTGGCTGCATGAGAAGAAGCCTTAGCAGCTACTGTTTTCTGCATATGCTGTATATTAGACTCTGCAGAGGCCCTCTGTGTACAGCGCGGTGCTTCATAGTGGGGCTTAGTCAGCAGCTTCACTTTGAGTGGTGCTGGGCTGGGCCGTGTAGGTTGGTGCACGTACACTCTTTGGGGTTTGCACGGTGCCAGAACTGGCCAGGAGTGCATTTGAAGAACACGTCCTTGTCTTTAAGCCACGTGTGACTATTCGCTATCTATTTAATCCTTACAGGCCCTTGTGAGGTTCTTCTTCTTATCTCCACCTGTTTAAAGGAGGCTGACTGGGGCTGGAGAGATGGCTCAGTGGTCTAAAGCACCTATTTGGAACAAGCTTGGAAAAGCCCAGGGACCGCGGTTCGATCCCCCAGCACCACATGCCAGCCAGCCGCGCCCCCTGGTGGGCTGAGCTGGCCACACACACACACACACACACACACACACACAATAAATAAATGAAAAAAAAATAAAGGAGGCTGACCTTCACAAAGGTGAAGTATGTCCTGTGAGGCCAGCTGAGGCCAGAGTGGCTGTTCTGAGACTCAGTCAGCACTGACCCGACTCTACAGCCTGAGCTTTCCCTGGAAGAAACAGTTCTTCTCGTCTGGCTACCTCAGGTGCCCTGTGAAACTATGCAGTTTTTTTTTCTTTGAACACACACTTAACTAAGTAATCGTCTTCTAAACTGTGCCATAGGGAGGCCGTGGCTGTCTGGAACTTGATCATCCCAGGCAGGTTGTGCAGTCAGAGGTTTCCTTTCCTCCCAGCCGTCATATTGTTGTCTCCCCAGAGCTGGAAACTGAGGGAACTGGTTGTGCCGTGCTCTTTTCTCTCCAGTGGTTCTCCTGGTCTCCAGACATTCAGACTACAGTAAAGCTGTGTTCAGAGCTCTCAAACCAGAGACGGCAGTGCCTGGAGGTATCATCAGGCAGACGGCTGCCGCAGGTTTGAAATCTTACCTGATAAGCAGGCTTTTTAGTTCCAGAGACTTCCACAGTGTCCTGGGCTCTTTCACGGTGTGCCTCAGACTGTAGTGCTCAAATGCAAGGACTCAAGGGTTTGGTACTTCAGCACAGTTTATCCTGTAGGGCAATATATGCCATCCAATAAACTTGGTGCAACAGCACTGCAGCCTGCCCCCTCAAACACAGCCTTGGGTCTTGGTCTTTTTCCCAGATGCACAGGCATGTATGGCCCTGCATCTTGTAAAATCAACTACCAACTTTCTGTGAGAAGTAGTTTTTACAAGATACACTTTGGTATTGCTGAAAACTTGGGAAGGCATCAAGTGTTGAAGTAGTTTAGCAGTTTTTTTTTTTTTAAATCTTTTATTTATTTATTTGGCACAGGATCTCACTATGCAGCTTGGACTCATAGTGATCCTCCTCCCCAGCTGTGGGATTACAGGTTTCAGTGGCTGGCATGGTGGCATGGTATGCAGTACCAGGGATCAAACTTGAGTCCTTGCACTTGCCAGGCAGGTGCTTATCCTGCTGAGCTATCTCTCAGCCCCTAATTTAGCAGTTTTATGTGACACTTTCGAGTTTCATTTCATAAGCTAAGGCATCATCTACTTGAAGTTAATTTTGAGAGTAAAACAATCTAATAATGTCTCAGTTATTCTTCTCTCGTTGCTGGGACAAAATACCCAATGCCCAAAATAAAGGAAGGAAACCTCACAGTTTGGGGAGGTTTCAGTCCATACTCTGCTGGTTTGAAGGCAGACTGGTACATGGCAGAGAGCAAACTTTTATGGCTGTGACAAAGACCAAGAGCAAAGGGGGAGGCAGCAGCTCCAGCAGCTAGCCCCTCTCCCCTCCTTACATTGTAATGCAGATTACCTGCCCCTGGTCGGGTGCAGCATCCACACCCACAATAGTCACTCACAAACTCCAGAAGCTGCCCCATGACTGTGTGAGGCTTTAGGAGGACAACTAGACATAAACCGTAACATTCTGCCCCTCGATTCATGCACATCCCTTGATGCAAAAGGCATTGAAGTTCATCTCCGAATTGTCAGAGTCCCAAGTTTCCTCCAAGATCTAAAGCAAACTGTTTGCTATGAGCCCATGGAAGTGTTTAACAAATAAAAAGTTAAACACTTAACATCCAGTGGCACAAGATAAACATTACCATTCCAAGTGGTATAAACAACAGGGGAATACAAAACACTGGGACCAACACAAGTCCAAAACCCAGCATGGCAAACATTAAGTCCTGTAGTTTCATATGGAACATGTGAAGCAGTCTGTGGCCAATTGTGAGCTCCAAAAGCCTTGCATGGCTCTGCCCCTACAGCACTTTCAGTAGTAGTTCCCATGGCTTCCCTCTTAGGCCTGCTTTGCTCCCTCTTGCAGCTTCTCTTAGATGATCCACATTTCTGGCTTTTCCAAACTTCTGGGGTTTCCACTGAATAGGCTTCTCACTCACTACTTTAGACACTGCCCTCTGAGGTACACACTGAGTGGCTTCTTAGGCCTTCTGAAATCTAGGTAGAAGCCTTCTTAACCTCAGAACAACTCCTGCATTCTGCGAGCGCATAAAACCAATGATACATGGATGATGCCGATGTCTGCTGCCAGCTGGAGCACTAGCCAGGCTTCCTTCTCTCTTGGCTATAGGGGTTGAGTGCCTGTGTTGCTGAGCACTCTGACCCTGATTCTGAGGAATAACTTCTCCATGCCAGTGTCATTCTGGAACCTGGTGTGGCCACCACCACCACCACTGTTCTGTAGCTTTCCCCTCAAGGCAAAGTCCCTCACCCTTACAATTCTGAGGTTTCAAAGGGTGGAGACTTGATGCCTCCAGGATTCCCTCAGGCCATCCTCTCCATTCTCTTTTTCCTTCTCAGAGATGGAGATCCTCTTGGCTCTATTTTTGCATTCCACAGCTTTATTGGCGCTTCCTTTCTTATCAAATTCACAACATTTTAAATCAACCTGCTGGGCTCTTTGCTTTTGATTCTCAGAATAAATCTAACTGAAAGCCCCCAACAATAACCATGCCACTGTGTCAATATTTGACTGCTTGGAGATTTCTTTTGCCAGATTAATCAGTCTTCCATACTTAGTCTCAGGCAAAGTCTCTGTACATGAGCAAAATTCAGACAAACTTTCTGTCAAAGCATAACATGTTACCTGGAGTCCCAACAGCCAATGCAGTCCTTTTTCCCAGCAGAAACCACTCCAGCCTGGTCTTTATAGGCAGGATTTCTATTAGCCTTCTGGTCTTCTGAGCTCTGACCAGAATCTCCCCTACAGGAGAGTCAAAGGTGTTTCATCCCTTCTCTTGTAGGTGACCTCTCCAAACCTTTCATATCTGTTCCCATAAGCCATTCCCAAAAGCTCGTAATCCACATGGTCAGGTAATCATAACAACGACCCCACTTCTCAATATCAAATTCTGTCTCAGTTACTCTCCTCTCATTGCTGGGACAAAATACCCAACACCCAAAATGAAGGAAGGAAAGGTTTATTTAGCTCACAATTTGTGGAGGTTTCAGTCCGTACTTGGCTGGCTCCAAGGCAGAGTGGTACATGGCAGAGGGCAAACTGTCATGGTTGTGGCAAAGACCAAGAGCAAAGGGGGTGGCAGCAGCTCCAGCAGCTACCTGGCCTCTCCCCACTCCTTACATTGTAATGCAGATTACCTGCCCCAGAGCCGGTGCAGCACCCACACCCACAGTAATCAATCACAAACTCCAGAAAGTGCCTTATGACTGCATGACGCTTTAGAGGGACAACTAGACACAGACAGTACCGATAATAAAACTAGACTGGCCAGAATAGGATAAATTAAATGGCGATACTCTCAGAGGAAACTTTAATGTTTTTCCCTCTTCGTCATAAGGCTAATGAATTATTTTGCCATCTTGCAATGCATGCCATATTTTAACAAATGATATTTTCACCTACATTCTACTTTCATTAAAGTTTATTTTCCCTGGGCTTGGTAAGTCCTTAGGTAGATTTTCATGACATCTGATAGGAAAAGCCCACTAAAGAGCATAAAATAAAATAACCAACCATTTCAGTAAACTGCAAGAGCTTCTCAAATCACACCACAGGCATTATGTGATTGTAGAAAAAGTTATTTCTTTACAAACTGGTAAGCAGAAACTATATTTATTTGCCCTGTGAGTTAAACTTCAGGGAGAACTGTCTATTCAGCTTCTTTGCTGTTTTTCTTCTCTTCAATACCATTACCCACTTCTCATTTCCCATTGTGGATTATTTTGTGGCAAATCTCTCTCTCTCTCTCTCTCTCTCTCTCTCTCTCTCTCTCT
>NW_004524690.1:4779312-4781894 GCF_000260255.1 Octodon degus
TTTTGGGGGGCAGAATCAGGGATTGAACTCAGGCCTTTCTGCTTGCCAGCGAAGCGCTTATTCTACTGAGCCATCTCCCTGGCCCCGGTAAATCTCATTGATATCATTTCCTCATAAGTACTTCATAAATATGTCACAAAAATATGACTTTTAAAAAGCATAATCTCTGTGCCATTAGCATACTTCAAAATATTATCAGTAATCTTTAAGATCCACTGCCCAGTCTTTGTTTAAATGCCTTTGATGTTTATTCAAACATTTTTTGCTGTACATTTGTTCAAGTCAGGATTCACACAAAACATAGCTTGTTTTTAATAATGGTTTTTAAAGCAAGTACCTGAAAGTCTTGTGTGTTTATTGTTTTAAATTTGGCAAATTTTTCTGGGGTCTATGTTTTGCAAGGCCCAGTTAGAGGATGGTGAAAGATATTTCCAAGGAGCTATCAGTGCTCATGGTGACTGACTGGATTCAGAAAAACACCCTCTGTTGGTTGATTTTGCCTTTCAAGTTATAAGAAGGGAGAGTGCCACAGGATAAGTTCTTGACAGTGAGGGGGGTGGGGTGGAAAGGGGAACCCAGCTCTAAGAAGAGCCAATGGCTGTGGCTTGTGGTATATATTTAGAAAGTTCAATCATATCCTGTCTTAAGTGCCCATTTTCTGTTAAATTCCTCATCTCTGTGCTTCTACTTGTTTCTTCATTCATTAGTATCTGGAAAGATCAAGTTGATTTTCCCCTTTTGTAAAAAAAATTGATAGAAACTTGAGGGATAAACTTAATGATGACAACGTCTAAGAGTAGAGTGAGTGAATAAGATGGGGTGAATCCATGCATTTAGGGCAAATCCATGTGGTGACAGATCTCAGGTTTTAGATGTATGCTGTCATTATTCAGTGTGCTGACAACATTTTGTCAAATGAGCAAGCAAACATTTAGTGTAACTGGAAAAATGGAACTCTGAAATATTTCTGTTTGCTTTGAGATTGTTTCTTTGTTTAGGACCTCACTAACTTCAGAGAAAACTATTGCGATTTACTTTGAACTTGATGAAATTTTTTCCCATGTATTTGACTAAGATTACACTTTAAAACGAGACAGAGAATCGTGGGTGTGTGATAAAAGTCCGCCGAAGCCACACCTGCTTCTGCAGACATCTGAGTTTCATCAAGTAGATTTAAGTTGTAACAAGCATAAGAAAGAAACCAGTTTGGCTTTTGTGCCAACGAGAGGATTAGAATAGCAATTTGCTTTTTCAGCTGTTTTATAGGAGCATTTATAAAGTTGACTAATTGTCTCCACAGTTATCTTGCCAGCTAACATTAAGAAACAAGAGATTTAAGAAATCTCCTCTGTTGGTGGGAGTGTAGACTGCTGCGACACTGTGGAAATCAGTGGGGAGAGTCCTTAAAAAACTAAAACTAAAGGTTCCATGTGACCCAACTCCTCATATTTTTGGTATCTCCCCAATATAATTAAAAGTGTCACACTGTAGTGACATATACATACCCTTCTTTATAGCACAGTTTTTTGATATTTCAATCTTGGAAGCAGCCCAAATGTTCAATTGGTGAAGAGATGAGAATGTGTGTGTGTGTGTGTGTGTGTGTGTGTATTTGTGTAAGTAATACCATGGAGTACTACTACTCTGCCATAAAGTAGGGCATACTTGAGACATTTCTAGGTAAATGGATGCACCTTGGGACCATACTCTGAAGTGAAGAAAGTTGGACACACATGTTCAGATATCACGTGATTTCTCTGGTGTGAGAAGCTAAAAGTGTAAACAGGACCAAAGTGTGTAATAGATGTTGTACACCAGGAAGAAGAAAATGTTCAGATGGGAAAGGGAGCTAGGGAGCAGGAGAGGGGAAGGAAGAATGGATGGGAAAAGAGAAAAAATGGAAATAAAGCTTTCGTAAATAAGGAAGGGTAGAGAGGTAGAAGGGAGAGAAAGGGAAGGGGGAAAAGAAGAAGCAAGATATGCCGTGTACAGGTACAAACTCCCTACGGTGAATGCGATCACTATATACGTCTAAAATGTACAGATACGGCTAATTAAAAAAAGAATACACTGCCATTTCTTTCCTGCCCAAAGTATTTAAAGCATTATCTTTGCTAAGAGAAATTATATGTGATATATGCCCAAATATTTTCCATGCATATTATAAATTATTTTCAAAATGAATCATAAAATGACTGGATATTTTGGTGAGACATTTACTTGTGTGACACACTTTGCAATTTAGCTTCAGACATGTAAGTTCTCATGTCTGAAGAATTGAAAACTTTAATTTCTGTAATCAATATTCTTTATAGTGGTAGCAGAGACAACAGAGAATAGGAAAAGACCTGGATTTTCCCCCTCTTGTTAAAGGACTTAGTGCAGGGACATTTTATTGTCTTTGTCACCTTTGCAGACCTTTGCAAGCTCAAAAAGCCCCAGTATGGTTACGTAACTAGAAAGGACCTGTGAGCAAGTGGCTAAAGTGCTCCCTCTCCCTGCTCTTGGCTATGAATGTTCTCTATAAATTCATTCTCTCTCTCTCTCTCTCTCTCTCTCTCTCTCTCTCTCTCTCTCTCTCT
>NW_004524690.1:4781994-4787348 GCF_000260255.1 Octodon degus
TTTTTTTTTTTTTTTTTAAATTAGGTTTTGAGACAGAGTCTCAATAAGTCGTTAAGTTGTCCAGGCTGCTTAAACTTCTTATCTTCCTGCCTCAGCCTTCTAGGTGCTGGGGCTACAGGTGTGCACCACTGTTCCACCTTCCCTTGTGTTTTCATATTAAACTGCATGTCACTAGTATACATAACTGCTGTAGTTTATATATAGGGAAGTGTGTTCCCCAGAGCTCTTTGTGTCAAAGCTTGGCTCCCATCGTGGCCACGTTAAGAGGTGAAGGACCTTTAAGAGGTGGGGCCTACACAGAAGAAAGAAATCCTGTCATGCGCAGTAAAATGGATGGAGCATCCTGTTAGATGACGTTAGTCAGGCGCAGAAAGAAAAATGCGTGCTGCATGCTCTCTCACGTGGGATGGTTAAAAAGTGGATCTCAAAGCAGAACAGAGTAGTGATTACTCGAAGCTAGAAAGGGCAGCAGAGGGGTGTAGACGGATTTGAATGATGAATGCCAAACTACAGTTAAGAGGAATTCTAGAAGTATTCTCCAGCACAAGGGAGAGACTATAGTTTATAACAGCCTAATATATATTTGAGAAGAACTCAGAGAAAGGAGCTCTAATTTTTAAACTTAACAATGACAAAGAGGATCAGCAAGATAGCTAAATGGCCTAAGCACCTGCCTAGGCAAGTGCAGGGACCAGGGTTCGATACAGCACCACATGCTGAGCTGGCCACCAAGTCTGGGCATGGTGGCTCATTCCTGTAATCCCAGTTCTGGGGAGGCTGAAAACAGGAGGATCACTAAGAGTCCAAGCTGCATAGTGAGACCCTGTACCAAGTACATAAAAAAAGAAAAGGAAATGGAAAGGCTGATTATCCTGCTTGATCATTACACATAGTATGTATGTACTGAAATATCACACTGTAACCCACAAATACTTACAATTGTGTGTTGAAATATCACACTGTTACCCACAAATACATACAATTGTGTGTTAAAAAGAGATGGGACCTTGGGGAGGCTACTGGGGCTCTGGGGGAGATGTAGCCTTAGATGTCACCTCTTACCTTCTGTTCTTGAAGTGTACCCCCAACACACATGGGCTACTCGCACAGTGTTGTCCACCATGAAGCCATGTAGCCAGCGACTCTCAGCAGGCAGGCAGGGGTCATGCCATCTGCTTGAATTGTGGGTCCCTAAAACTAGATGGTGAGTCAGTCTCTTTTGTTTATGTTGCCTAGTTTTGGGTATGTTGGTAAAATAACAGACAATGGATATTATAGTAACATGATACACTTTAAATTTCATATGGAAATTAGTCTCTGGTGGTATTATAGGCCAAGGTCCTGCTGATTCCAGCCCTGCCTCAAGAAGTCCAGTCAGATGAGCCGATAAATCACTGTATAAGTGCTTTTCTCTTTTAACTATGCTGGAGATTGAATCCAAGGCCTCATGTATGCTAGATAAGCGCTGCACCACGGAGCTACATCCCCAGTTTAGAGTCGCTGTCACTTTAAGCCAGATTGACTGGAAGTTTCTATTACTTGGATCCAAGATGTTTAGCTGATTATAATTGTAATGAATCTTGCAAACAGATTTATTTTTTCTGTTGTTGGAAATAACACAGTCATTTTTCTTGCTGGACTGAAGAATTTATGCTTCCAGAGAAACACGAAGAAGGGTGAGTCATGGTTGCACGTTTGCTATGTGTTAAGCACAAGGCTGAGCGTTTCATAGAGGTTTTCTTGTTGAATCCTTCAGATGAGTATTCTTGCACTGGTTGGCGTGTTCATTCAAGTAGAAGTGATTCCTGTAAAGCTGGCACTTTTTTTTTTTATACCATTTACTGTACTGTGGCTGGAGTTATGCTGATTGTGGCTTTTCCTGGGTCATCAGTGTGTGTGTGTGTGTGTGTGTGTGTGGGCACATTAACTCCAGGAGAAAGTACTGTTTCTGGTTTCTGAGCACTAATCTCACTGCCCTTCCCCATAAGGTATCTAGGGTCACTTGGCACATTCTTATTTGCTTCTCTTCCAACCTGTTTTCTTTGCATGTGGTAGAAAATTAGGTCAAATGTAATTTAGTGTTCTTACTGTAATTAACAGTTTTAGTGACTTTATAATTAAATGTCATTATCAGGCTGGGGATGTAGCTCAGTGGCAGAACATTTGCCTAGCATGTGTGAAGCCCTTGGTTCAATCCCTAATACCAAAAAAACAAAAATCAAATGTCTTTGTAATATAAAACATTCAGAGCTGCATCTCCAAGTAAAAGGTTTATTTGGGAATGATGCATAAAAATTAGAGTGGAAGTTGGGGCACACAGAGACCAAGGTAGCATCTATGTGTAAGAACAAAAGGAATGGCTGGGGTTTTATTAGAAAATGGGAAAACCTATGTCAATTGTTTGAAAGAAAGTTCCCCTCGGCACTGGTGGTGCCTCATGGGAATTGGCGAGCTCTCATTGGTGAGTAGCCGCAGGTAGTAGCATAGCTTGTTTTAAAATTATAGCAGGCCTTTGGGGTTTGGGATTGGGTCTGAGAGACAACTCTTGGAGCAGGTGTTTGTGACTTGAATATTTTTCTCTATTCTCTGACTCCATTTGAGTTGATATTGTAGTCAAGGGTTGTAAGGGGAACAATTTATATTCAGGACATATACTTTATAAAGTTATTTTATAGTAGTCATCCAAAGAGTCATATACAAAGAGAATGAAGGAAATCTGTCCACACACTAAAGACTAAAGAATCCAGCTGAGGGCCTGGATCCTAATATCCTGCACGAGTCCAGCTGAAGACCTAGAGCTCATAACAGTGCCTCCTACAAGTCCAGCTGAAAGCTTATTGCCCATGACAATGTCTCATACAGGCCTATTTCAAAGATCTATGCTGGGAAGGCCAAAGGTCAGTGGTCAAAGGTAGAAAGTCATGTGCCAGTGAAATGAAGGATCTGTGCTAGCAGGCTGAAGGATCTGCACTGGACCCAGGAAGTGGCGCTCAAAGTAAAGAACAGAGATCACCTGAAAAGTACCACAGCTCTCCGCAGTGAGGTCCTGGGCTTCTCTGAGAACAGCCAAGTCCCTATCAGGAAAGCCAGCGTGACCAGCTCCTCCAGGAGAACCAACAGCCCCGCTAGCAGCTTCTTTTTTCTTCTCCAGTCCTCCTTTTTATTTTGTTGGCAACAGTCCTGAGTGGGCTCCCATACCCAGTGCTACACTAGTTCAGTTCAGCTTGGTGTTACAAGTTGGCCACCAGTTGTCAATCTATCACAATTGGAATATGACAGGAATGACTCCATTTGAATAATCAGTTTAGTTCCCATTGGCCAAATGCAAGCCGATGGGGTTTTAAAAACCAATTGGTTAAACAAAACAAAACAATAGGGTATAGTACTTTTTAGATCACTGGAGAGATGACTACTGCTGGCGTTACGTTGTTTTCTGAATTGCCAGGGCCACACAATGTAGCTGTAGCTGTGTTCTTCTTGTGGAGAAGCAGAGGGGCCCTGCAACCCCAGGGCGGAGGTTGCAGATGTGGTTGTCACGGACTCCCTCAAGCTGTGACCCTAGGGATGGCTTTCTGGTAGAGTCTGTTCTCTCACTACACAGGGCTCGTCTGGGCTGGCCCAGTCAATCTACATGTGGATGTCAGATGGGGGCAGCTGAGGGTCAGGAGGTTATGTCAGTTTGAAAGGAGTTGGGGTAGAAAATGTGTCTCCCATCACAGACTAGTGGTTTACTGAAAACAAATTAGTCATGTACTTCACGCTGAACCAAAAAGCAATCATTAAGGGCCCACCTCCAAGAATAGGAAATTCGTTATGGTTTCTGTTTCACTTGATCCACCACTGATTCTTTTGGGAAAGTCACGACCATAGAGAATGCATGAATAAGAATGCTCTGTGGTGCTTTTTGAAAGGATGTTGTAACAAGCAGGTCTGCATTTTTAAGAGAATAATTGTTTTGTTAGCCATGTGTAATCAAATAATTTTTAGTTTAAAAGTCTTATGTCTCATGCCTTGACCATTCCCTGCACACCTCGGGAGAGCGCCTACTGGAGAGGCTCAGGGCTTATGTTGAATTTTAGGTCGAGCAGCGGGGTGGGAGAGCATGGGCTGTTTGCCTTCTTTTCTTTTTCCTGGCTTGGGAGGGGTAATAGAGGGGGTCAGGGATTTCAGTGGGAGTTGTTTGCCACCCACATCTGCAGGAGAGTATAGGATTTGAAAGGCAGGATACAGAGGGTTGGAGAGGTAGCCCTATAAAAAACAACACCCACAAAAATTATACACATGTAAGGAAAAGTCTGTAGGAATGGTGCTTATCATCATCATCTCTTTTTCCTTCTCTTCCTCCTCCTCCTCCTTTTTCTTCTTCATTTTCTTTTTTTGCCTTTACCCATTTCTGCCCCTAATTTGCCCTGCAAGTCCCATCAGGAAACAGGTGGCTAGACAGATCCTGAAAGGCAAATCATTATGTAGATCGTGAACATTAGCTATGGAAAATCCTGCTGGAACATTTACAAATATGCACATGGGTTGTACGTATTGGTCAGCCTTAAATTATAGGCAAAGGAAAGCCTAGAAGTATTTTTTTTTTTTGGCTGGGGTGTAGCTCATTGGTGGAGCACTTGTCTGGCATGCATGAGGTCCTAGGTTCAACTCTCAGCATTGGAAAGAAATATTTGTTTGATGTTTGAATTCTGTGGGACAGTGAATAATTAATCTATCACTAATTTATTAGAAGCCTGTGTTATAACACTATAAATTTCATTAATCCTATTCTTTTCTATATATTCTCTCTCTCTCTCTCTCTCTCTCTCTCTCTCTCTCCCCTTTTTGAGACAGGGTGTCACTGTGCAGTTCAGGCTGGCCTTGAGCTGGCTTTGTGGCCCAGGCTTGTGTTCATCTTGCAAGGACCCTCCTGCCTCAGCCTCAGTGCTGGGATTACAGGCGTGTGCCACCACACACAGCTCTCTTACTTTCTCTTGTTATGGTCCCCAAACCTGATTGCTACTTCCAAATAGTTATTCTTTCTGTCTTTCTATTAGGACTGTTTGGTCCCAGTCCTTGTTTTTCAAGTTTTAGTCATTTTCTCCTCTCCTCCTGGAAGCTTCCTCTAGCGATGGAATGCTGGGTCTCATTACCTTTTTTATTTCTGAAAGCATTTGCTCTAAGTAGTATCTGGTTCTTAGTCATATTCTTGTCATTTTTAAAAGAAGACTATTGAAATTATCTAAGGAAAATCAGAAATTATCCATTTAAAAAAACTGCACAGAGGGGGCTGGGGAGATATCTCAGTGGAATAAGTGCTTGCCTGGCAAGCACAAGGTCCTGAGTTCAATTCCTGGTTCCACCAAAAAAAA
>NW_004524690.1:4787448-4797540 GCF_000260255.1 Octodon degus
AAAAAAAAAAAAAAAAAAAAAAAACCACAACTGCACAGGGATTGGGGAGATAGCTTGGCAGTCTGAGTGCCTGCCTGGCAAGCACAAGGATCCAGGTTTGATTCCTGGCATCACATGCTGTGCCCAACCTGGAGCCCTGGGCACACTGTGCTGACTACAGAAACCAGGCATGGTGGTGCATGCCAGTGATCCCAGCGCTGGGGAGGCTGAGACAGGAGGATTGAGGTCTTCTACATCTTTCTGCAGCTGTTTCTTTATTTCAGAAGCTGTTGATTCATTGCTTTCAGTTGTGTGATTTCCAATTTTTTCTGTGTTAGTCATCTCTGCACTTGTTACGGGTGGGCTTGGGTTCTGAGGTTGCATTTTGTTCCTTTTCGTCATTTTGTGGAGCACTGTCTTCTGCCCTTTGTTGTAGATCTTTGCTGTAGTTATAACCTTTGCATGTACTGAAGTTCAGGTGCAGCTCTACAAAGTTTGGACTTATCCAGCTGCATCTGGCTTGGGTCTGGATGCTGTGCTCAGCTCCTTCCCGCTGCTGCCCTTAAGGGTGAACCTGTTGTGCCCCTGGGCTAGGACTGGGTCTGGGGGCTCCCAGAACTCGGCAGAGAGACAGGAGGATTGAAATGAGTCTGAGCTGTGAAGTGAGATCCTGTACCAAATACATAAAAAAAGATGAAAACAAAAAACTGCACAAAACTAGATCTGCAGGCCCTTAGTAGCTAGCTTCTTACTATTGCTTACCCTTACTGCCATTATATTTTTTGTATGAATCTTTCCATAATTAAAATACAGGTGAGGTAAATTTCATACCAAAAAAAATCATATACATTTTGGAAATAATGGTATTGTCTTTTAACTTCATTTCTACAGGGCAAATACAGTTGCCTAAAAACTTTCTGCAGTGGGATTAATATATTTCTTAAATACTACTGGGGATTAAACCCAGAGCTTTATACATGCCAGGGAAGTGCTCTACCACTGAACTATATTCTAAGCCCTTTTCATTCCATTTTTTAAAAATTAATGTATTTGGTACACTATCTCACTAAACAGCTCAGACTTGCAGTGATCCTCCTGTTTTCAGCCTCCCTGGTGCTGGGGTTACAGGGATGCATTGAACTACCACGCCTGGAATCAGTGGCTCAGAGTGCCTGGGGGTGAGGCTGGTGTGGCATGTGGTTCCTGCGCTTGCCTGAGCAGATGATTAGTCTGTTTTGCTATCTCTCCAGCCCTTCATTCTATTTTGAGGCAAAGTCTTGCTGAGTTGCCCCAGGCTGGCTTGCAGTCTCTTGCCTCACCCTCTCAAGTAGATCCCAGGCTTGTACCACCGTCCTCAGCCAACACAGTGTTTTTCTTACATGACACTGGAAGTCTGCCACTAAGGCTATTTTGCTAATTTGTTACCAAATTTATATTTTACCAGGGTGATGGTTTGCTTAAAGTTTCTCCCTTGAGAGGGAAATGGTTCAGTAAGCTTTTAACTTTGATAACTTTACTGCTTAAATTAGCCAGTTCTTTTTTGTACATCTAATACCTGTCTGCAAGAAGTTCAGTCCAGACTAAGGGTCCAGAGTTCCTTCCTGGTATGCTTTGTAATCTGATCTGTGTTTGCAGTGGGGCATATCTCTTCATGATTACCCAGCAGTGCACTCAGGCCCAGAATAATCAAACAATGTTGAACTCCATTAGGTGACAAACTGGTGGGCTCTGTTGAATTCCTCTTAGAACTTGTTTCCCCAGGTAAGCTAGTAGCATGGATTTTTTTTTTCTCCCAGAAAATGTCGAATGTTCATCTTTTTTCTATAATCTGTTTTTGAAGATCTTCAGGTTATATTTTTGTATACTCTGAAGAAATTCAAGTATAGATAGTGATGCACCAGAAGCAATTGTTCTAGGTTGCCACAACAGAAACAGCTAACAGGAAGCGGAGTTGGAGCTAATGAAAACGTGTGGGCAAAAGCTTCTGTTTACCTACAGGACATTTTTTTCATTTCAGGCATGAAATACTTGGATCATAGCAGGTAGAAACCTGAGAATCCTGTCCTAAACCCAGCGGCGGATGCACGTCCACAAAAGAACTGCAGAGCCTCCTGAGATGCCATTAGGTCTCCTCAAGCCTCTCTTTCCTGTCTGTGGAATGCCATAGTGTGTTATTTGCTTCACAGGAGACAGTATTTCATAAACAGTAAATTATTTCCCTGTCACAGTCCAGCAAAATCTACCAAAATGTTGTGGTAATCAATCTGTTCCCAGTTAGTGGGTTTCTGGACACTTCAGGTATTTCTTCTTTTTTAATTTTTTTTTATTTTGTGAAGAGAGTACAAATCAGAATTAACACAAAAAAATTACAAGTGATACACAATTTCACTTACCAAAGTGAAATGAATTTCACAGTATTTGTTATAATAATGTTGTCTTCCAATGAGTTATTCATATTATCAGATACATGCATATAAAATTGAAGAGAAAGAAAAAAAGAAATGTATAAGAAATTAAGAGAAAAAGTACAAACAATTGCAAAAAGGAGGTGAAACAAATTAAAGCATTAACTGCTTCTTTCCATAGACCAGCAGAAATGCACAGTACAGTTGTCCAAACCGTCCTGCTTACCTACATAAATAAATCTCTTTCCCCCAGTCCCTCTCATTTGTTGGAGGGACAGTTGGCTATAATTTTTCCCAGTTTGTGGGTCTTCTTTTTACTCTGTTGGAGATTTGCTTTGAAGTGTAGAAACTTTTTAAAAAGATGAAATCCCAGTTGTTGATTCCTTGAAGTTTTTCGTGTGCAGTTTGTTTTTTGTTCATGAACTCTCTACCTATCCCTATGTCTTCAAGATTTCTACCTACATTTCCCTCCAGAAGATTTAGTGTTTCTATTTTTTTTTTTTTTTTCGGTACCGGGGATTGAACTCAGGACTCTGTGCTTGCCAGGCAGGCGCTTATTCTACTGAGCTATCGCCTTGGCCCAGTGTTTCTATTTTAATATTTAAATCTTTGATCCATTTTGACTGTAGCTTTGTGCATGGTGATAGGCCCAGGTCTAGTTTTAGCCTTTGGCATGTGAAAAGCCAGTTGTTCCAGCACTATTTATTAAAGAGAATATCTTTCTTCCAATGAGCCTATTTGGCTCCTTTATCAACAATAAGGTGGTTGAGTGTGTTTTCAGTTGTGTTTGCATCTTCTGATCTGTTCCGCTGATCCTCAGGTCTGTCTGTTTGCCAGTACCATGCTAATTTTATCACAGTAGCTTTATAGTGTAACTTCAGGTTAGGGACTGTGATACCTCCTGCCTTTCCTTTGTTTCCTAGGACTGCTTTTGATATTCAGGGTCTCTTCTGGTTCCAAATGAATTTGAGGAGTTTTTTCTAGTTCTGTGAAGTATACTTATGGTATTTTAATTGAGATCGCATTGAATCTGTATAACAATTGTGGGAGTATGAACATTTTCACAGTAGAAAAATGATGGAAACACTTTAGATATTTCTTATGGAAAATTTTGGATCTCTGACATTTTATATCATTGGACAGTTGATCACCTGTGACTACTTCATTGGTAGCATATAATCCTGGATCAGCTGAAGACCTGGTTGTCTTTGGCATGAGATGGTGACATGTACCCTACAATCTGCCTAAGTGGCCAGCATGGAATTGGGAGAAGTGGCAAAGGAAGGTGTGTGTTAGCAACATAACACATCCAGCATGCATTGAAGGATGCAGAGTTAATGATCTTAGAGTCTGATGCAGCTGTGTTGCCAAGGGGAAACCTGTGTGTCACGAAGCAAAGCAAGTTTGAATTCCAGCGTATCCTCTTTAACACTATGTGGCCCTGAGGCAAAGGATTATTTTTTCAGACTTCAATCTTTTCATCTGAAAATGGACAAAGAAGATCTTGAAAAAGGTCCAAAAGTCTTGGCACAGTACTTGGTAACCATTAGGGTTAAAATATATTAATTAACATTCTTTGCTTTTACTATTCTGTACATCATTATTGAAGCAAAGTATTATGGTGGAAAGAGCCCTGAAATCAATAGATGGGTAGTTCTTCCTCTGCAACCCACCTCCTGTGGTAGCTTCACACCCCTCTCTGGACCTTTTCTGGAGAAGATAAGCTGGGTTGAGTTGTTTCTCTTTGTTGGTTTTCTTGTGAGTGATACAGCTGTAGCCACATTCCAGGCTCTCTTCCCTTGGGTATGTCCTGAAAGTGGAAAAACTGGACCAGAGGGTAACTCTGTGTTCCACATTTTGAAGAACTGCTGGGCTGTTTTCCAAAGTGGTTGTACAGCTTACAATTTTTGTCTTCAGTGTGTAAGGGTGCTTCTTACTCCATGTTCTTCCCACAAATCATTATTGTGTGTTCTTTTCATTTCAGCCTTCTTTGAGGGTGTGGAGAGGTATCTCACTGTGGTTTTGCTTTGCATTTTTCTGATGACTAATGATGATAATCACCTTTTCATGTGCGTAATGCCATGTATGTGTAGTCTTTGGAGAAATATCTACTCAGTTCCTCTGTGAGTCAGTGACTTTTAATTTTTTAATGTTTTTACAATTATTTTTTATTAGTCAATGTTTGGAGTACCTGATGTTTAAATTCATCTTAGGAAGTGGATACCTGTGCTGTACATATATTGATTCTTTTTATCTCCTTCCCCTCCTACCCTCTTTTATTTTATTTTATTCTTTTTGAAAATATATTTGGTACAGGGTCTCACTACGCAGCTTGGACTGGTAGCAATCCTCCCATTTTCAGCCTCCCCAGTGCTGGGGTTACAGGCATTTGCCACCATGCCTGGTGTCCAGGGGCGGGGCCAGCATAGCATGTGGTGTCAGGGATCGAACCCTGGTACCTGTGCTTGCCTAAGGAGGCGGTTAATCTGCTGAACTATATTGATGCCCCTACTTTATTCTGTTTTTTTGAGACAGGTTCTTGCTATGCAGTTTGGACTGGCCTTGTGTTCACTTTTGTAGCCCCCAGGCTAGTGTTTAATTCATAATAATCCTCCAGTCCCAGCCTCCTGAGTGCTGGGATTAAAGGTATGCACCATTGGCTGGCATGGCATGCAGGGCTAGAGATCAAACTTGGGACCTTATGCTTGCCAGGTAGGTGCTTATGCCTCTGAGCTGTCTCCCCAGCGCCATCCCACCCTCTTTTAATATTTGTTGTTTGGACTTCTCTTCTTCATTTTGGGATTGACTTTCATCCTCTGGGGCTATCTGGTAGTGGCAGGGAGCTCCCAGAAGCAACTCCAGCATGAGGCCTGCTGGAAATCAGCATAAGCCTAAGTGACTACAATAGTCAGAGTAGGCTGTTGTGTGCAGAAGTAACAGCCAATTCCCTTGCCTCAGGGGCTTAACATATTAAGCCTTAATCATAGACAAAGTCTATGATCTGGGCTGTTTAAACCTTATGACGCTAGTCTGCTTTCTAAGAAGGCAAACAATTAGAAAGTTATCGAAGGGGATTTCTATTGCCTCTACCACTGGCAAGACCCCCTGCCGCATGTTTCCATGCAACAGAGAGGAATCCAGGAAGTGTATTTTTCCATGTTTTAAGAAGGGAAGACTGGATGTTAGTGAGCATTGGTGATGACTGTCATAGCCATCAGCTCTCATTCTATGCAGATGTCCCTGACCTCCTGTGACAGACACATGATAGTGAAAAGAAGGAATAATACATTTTCTATATCATTTAAATTTTTGAAATTTTTTTATTAGTATGTGTTTCCAATACATAATTAAATTCCTTCTGGGGAGTTGGTACTTATACATGACATATTTAATTCTGTTTTTTAAGTCTTTACCCCTTCCTCCATTCATCTGACCCCCTTTCTCTAGAAAATTTAATTCCCTACTTATTATCTCACCTTTATTTTGCTCTTCATTTATATTTTGAGTTTCTCATATAAGAGAAATTGCAATAGTTAAGCTTGTCTGGTTTACTTCACTCTACATTATGGTCTCAAGGTGCACCCATTTGTCCACAAATAATCCAAGTTTATCCTTCTTATGGCAGAGTGTATTCATTTGGATATCGATAGCACATTGTCTTTATTCATTCTTCTATTGATGGACATTTAGGCTGCTTCTAAGCATGTGCTTTTGGCCTCTTCATCAAAAAGCAAATAGCTGGATATGCCTGGGGTAGGTTTTGTATTCTCTGTTCCGTTCTGTTGATCCACGTGTGTTTTGTGCCTGTACCATGCTGTCTTCATCCTTGGAGCTTTGTACATGAATGCTCTATCCCAGTGTCTTTAAGGTTTCTACCTACTTTCTCCTCCAGAAGATTTAGTGTTTCATTTTAATATTTAAATCTTTGAATCATTTTGACTATAGTTTTGTGTATGGTGATAGGAATGGAGCTATATTTAGCCTTCAGCTGTGAAGAGCCAGTTTTTCCAGCACCATTTATTAAAGAGACTTTCTTCTAGTGAACGTGTTTGGCCCCTTTGTCAAAGATAAGGTGGCCAAGTGTGTTTGTAGTTATGTCTGCATCTTCCAATCTGTTCCATTGATCCTCAGGTCTCTTTTCTTTTGCCAATACCATGCTAATTTTATCACAGTAACTTATAGTATAACTTCAAGTCAGGGATTGTGATGTCTCCTGTCATACCTTTTTGCCCAAGATTGCTTTTGCTCTTCCAGGTCTCTTCTGGTTCCAGATGAATTGTGGGATTTTTTTTTTTTTAGATCTGTGAAGTATACTAATAGTATTTTAATTGGGATTGCCTTGAATCTCTATAATAGTTTTGGGAGTATGGCCATTTTTACAGTGTTGATTCTTTCTATCCAAGCAAGGAATATCTTTCCATTTTCTGAAATCTTTTGTGATCTCTTTTTTCAGAGCACTATAATTTTTTTTCAGAGCACTATAATTTTTGTAAATCTTTTACTTCCTTTGTGAGTTTGATTCTTAAGTATTTCATTGTTCTAGGTGTTATTGTGAAATGTGTGGTTTCCATGATTTCCCTCTCTTTGCATTCATTATTTTTGAATGTTGACTTTGTATCCTGTTATGCTGCTGAATTTGGTTATTAAATCTACAAGTCTCTTGGTGGAAGTTTTGGGATCTTCTATATATAGTATCATGTCATCTGAAAATAACGATAATTTCACTTCTTCCTTTCTAATCATTATTCCTTTTATTTCTTTCTCTTTTCTAATTGATCTGGCTGATGTTTCCAGAACTATATTGAACAAGAGTGGTGACAGTAGGCACCCTTGTTTGTGTTTCTGATTTTAAAGTGAAGGTTTTCAATTTCTGTCTGTTTAGTATGATCTTGGCTATTCGTTTGGCATAGATGACTTTTATCAGGTTGAGGTAAAGGCCATCTATGCCAATTTTCTGTATATTTGTTTTTATTGTGAATGAGTGGTGGACTTTGTCAAAAGCTTTTCTGCATCTATTAGATGGTCATGTGATTTTTGTCTTTGGCTTTGTTAATGTTGTGTATTAATTTATGAATTTACATATATTAAACCATCCTTGCATTCCTGGGATGAATTCCACTTGGTCATGATGTATAAACTTCTTGATGATTTTCTGTGTTCTCTTTGCTAGTACTTTATTGAGGAATTTTTAAAATCTGTGTTCATAAGGGAGATTAGCTTGTTGTTCTCTCTTTTGTCTGGGTCCTTCACTGTGTTTTGCTATCAGAGTAATACTTGCCCCCAGGAATGAGTTTGGGAGAACTGCTTCCTTTTCAATTCACTGAAGTGTTTGAGAAAAGTTGACATTAAATCTTCTCTAAGTTTCTTGTAGACTTCAGCTATGAATCTATCAGGACCTGGGCTTTTCTTTCTTTCTTTCTTCTTTTTTTTAAAAATGTATTTGGTTGTTACTGGGGCTCACTACACAGCTCAGACTCATGATGATCCTCCTGCTTATAGCTCCCCAGTGCTGGGATTACAGGTGTACACCACTATGTTCACACTCTGGCCAGCACAGTCCACCCTGGGGGTGGGGCTGGCATGGCATCTGGTGCTGTGGATTGAACCATGTTCCCTGCACTTGCCTAAGCTTGCCGGAAGAAGTGATTTATTCTGCTGAGCTATCTTGCTAGCCCCAGATCTGGGCTTTTCTCTGTTGGTAGGTTTTTGATCACATTTTCAATTTCATTTACTGATATTAGGTTATTCAAAATTTTTTAAATCTTATTGATTTAGCTCTGGTAGTTTGTATGTATCTAGAAATCTTTCCATTTCTTCTGTGTTTTCCATCCTGTGAGAGTAAAGATATTGGAAATATGTATTGATGATATATTGAATTTCTATAGGGTCTGTAATGATTTCACTCTTTTCATTCCTTATTACATTAATTTGAATTTTTTCTTTCCTTTTTGATAAAGTTGGCTAGGGGCTTATCAATTTTTATTCATTCTTTCAAAGAAACAACTCTTTGACTCATTAATTCTTTGTATTGTTTTCTTTATCACCATTGAATTTATTTCTGCTCTGATCTTTATAATTTCTTGTCTTCTTTGGGCTTTGGACTTGAGTTGTTCTTCTTTATCTAGGAGCTTGAAATGCAGCATAAGAGTATTTATTTTGGCTCATTCTATTTTCCTGATGTGAGAATTTGTCACTATAAATTTTCCTGTTAAGACAGGTTTCATTGCATCCTAGAAGTTCTGTTAAGTTATATCTGCATTTTCATTCAATTGTAAATATTGTATAATTTCTTCTTTAATTTTATCTGTGACCCATTAATTAATTGTTCAGGAGGGTATTACTTAGTTTCTATGTGTGTATAGAGTTTTTGCTGTTTCTTTTGCCAATAATTTCCAATTTCATTGCACTATTGTCAGATAATATGCGTGGGATAATTTTGATTCCTTTGCATTTAGTTAAGCATGTTCTATGTGCTAGCATATGGTCTGTTTTGGAGAACATCCCATGGGCAGCTGAGAAGAATTTGTATTCTGATGCTGTTGTGTGCAACATTCTATAAAGGTCTATTAAGTACACGTTTTCACAATTTTGGTTTAGTACTGTTTTCTTTGTTGATCTTTTTGCATAGTTGATCTATCTCTTTGTGTCAGTAGTGTATTAAAGTCTCCCAGTACAATTATGTTATTGCTTATTAGATTTTTCAGGTCTGTTAAAATTTGTCCCATATAGTTGGCTGCTCCTACATTGGATACATATATATTTCTAATTGTTATCTCTTTATCTCTTCCTCCTGTGGGTTTCTCCTAACAAATATGTAGTGAACTTCTTTATCTTTTAATCATGCTTGAAGTTGACATTGCCAGCAACTAGAATAGCTACCCCTGCTTTTTTATGGATTCCTGTCACATAGAGTATTGTTTTCCATCCTTTGATGTTCAGTGTATTAATTTCTTTTTGAGTTAAGTGTTTCTTGTTTGCAGCATATTGTTGGATTTTGTTTCTTAATCCACTCTGTTAATCTGCTTCTTTTGATTAGTGAATTGAGACCGTTTGCATTGATGGATATCACTGATATGTATTGACTTATTTTTGTTATTTCATTTTCGTGCTATAGAATCCCTCCTTTTCCTTTCTGCTTAATTGCTTTCTCTTCTTGGTATTTCTCTTCTGTTTTTTTTCCATAATTTTATTGAGAAACAAACAGTAATGAGACAGTTTCAAACCAAATTGGTAGGAGAGTTTCAATAATTAACACATTGCATACATTCTTCCTAGTGGTTAATGGCTGTACAAGATGCAGACATGAAATCCTATTTACAAACACTACTACAACAAATCGCTCTATTTATTAAGAGAATGTAACTATATATCTATCCTAACCATTTTGAATACATAGAAACAAAATGGACATTCATCTGTATCCCCTTTTTTGTTAAGTTACGTTATTTGAATATTATAGGTGTCTTAACTCAGCAAAATATTCTAAAAGAGTCCGAGAGTCCATAATAGTATTGGGTCTTCCACTTGACTGGCAATGTCAGAAATTGTTGACCTGAGTCCCCTACAGCTCAACATAACAGCATGGCTTTACTTTTTTTTTTTTTTCAAAGTTTTATTGATAAACAGCAATGAGACAGTTTCAAATCCAATCGGAAGTACAGTTTCAACAAATAATACACTGCATATATTCTTCTTAGTGGTTAATTGC
>NW_004524690.1:4812177-4813194 GCF_000260255.1 Octodon degus
AGTTTTTCCTCATTTAGGATTATGTTAGCCATTGTGTTTTTTCATAAATGGCTTTTACCAGATTGAAGTAGAGGCCATCTATTCCAATTTTCTGCAGGACTTTGAACGTGAGTGTTGGACTTTGTCAAAGGCCTTTTCTGCATCAATGGAGATGTTCATGTGGTTTTTAGTTTTTGCTCTATTGATATAGATTTTCGAATATTGAACCATCCTTGCATCCCTTGGATGAGTCCTACCTAGTCATGGTGTATGATCTTCTTGATGATTTGCTGTATTCTATTTGCTAGGATTTTATTCAGGATTTTGGCATCTATGTTCATGAGGGAGATTGGCCTGTAGTTCTCTTTCTTAATTGCATCTTTCTCTGGTTTTGGTATCAGTATAACACTTACCTCCAGGAATGATTTTGGGAGCATAGCTTCCTTTTCAATTTCATGGAAGAGTTTGAGGAGTACAGGGACTACACCTTTTGTAAATTTTCTTGTAGAATTCAGCTGTGAATCCATCTGGACCTGGACTTTTCTTTGTCGGTAGGTTTTTAATTACATCTCGTATTTCATTGGCTACTATTGGGCTATTGAGAGTGGTTATATCTTGTCGATTCAGTTGTGTTAATTTGTATCTTTCTAGGAATCTGTTCATTCCTTCTGTGTCTTCTATTCTGTGAGTGTAAAGATTCTCAAAGTAACTATTAATAATCTTCTGAATTTCCACCGAGTCCGTGGTAATTACACCTTTTTCATTCCTTATTGCTTGTATTTCAATTTTTTCTTTCCTCTTTTTGATGAGGTTAGCTAGAGGCATATCGATTTTATTCAATCTTTCAAAGAACCAGCTTTTTGCTTTTTTAATTCTTTCAATTGTTTTTTTCATCTCAATTGAATTAATTTCTGCTCTAACTTTATGATTTCTTCCTGTCTTTGGGCTCTGGGTTTGGGTTGCTCTTCCTTTTCTAGTTGTTGAAGGTGCAGCATTAGGGTGTTTATTTGTTCCCGTTCTGTTTTCCTAATGTGTGAG
>NW_004524690.1:4814650-4828956 GCF_000260255.1 Octodon degus
GATGGATTATTTTTTCCTGCATCCTAGTTGTTTTTAAGAGATCCTTTCTTACCTTTTCACTAGCTGCACCAGTGTCTTGAAGATCTGAAACTTTGTCTTTACTTCTACTTAAACGGTTTTGCAAGCTTGTGATTGAGATTTTAAATTCCTCTGTATCTCTTTGACTCTGCTTCACGTGATCTATTTCTTTCCTATGTTGCTCATTGAAGGCATCCGTCATTTTTCTAATCTCTATTTTTTAAATCAATGTCTTCTTCAGAAACAGTTATAAATTCTTTTAGTGCAGTGTTTTTTTCAGATTGGGTCTCCTCCCTATGTTTCTGTAGTTGATTCTTTACCTCAGATGCTATGATTTCCGAGAAGTCTTTTCTTATTTCAGAAAGTTCCACTCTGAGTTCCTGTATAACTTTCTACTGTTGCCTATTTACTGTTGACACTATTAATTTATATATTTGAGCTGAGCTAGTAGAAAGGAATTCTGCTCTATGTTCCTCTCTGACTTTCTGCTGTTTCTTATTTACTATTGACGCTATTATTCCATACATTTGAGCTGAGCTAGTGTGCCCTGCACTTCTTCTGGGTGGACACTGGGTTTCCTCCATATGTTTCTGCTTTTGATTTTTTAGTGTAGATGTTATTAATTCTGGGATTTATTTTTTCATTTCCAATCTGAGTTCCTCTAAACTTTTCTGCAGCTATTTCTTTACTTCAGAAGCCGTTGATTCTTTGATTTCAGCTGTGTGATTTCCACTTTGTTCTGTGTTAGTGTCCTCTGCACTTGCGATTGGTGCGTTCTGAGGTTGAACTTTGCTCCTTCTCGTTGTCATTTTGTGTAGCACTGTCTTCTGACCTTTCTTGTAGATCTTTGTTGCAATGATAAGCTTAGCACCTTCTGAAGTTCAGGTGCAGATCTACAAATTTTGGATTTATCCAGTTGTGCCTGACTTGAGTCTGGCTGCTGTGCTCAGCTCCTTCCTGCCTCCGTCCTTGGAGGTGAACCTGTTGTGCCCCTCTGTGAAGATGTTCTGCTCCTGGACTAGCTGGGTGGTTCTGTCCCCTACACTCTATGCAGCGATTGCAGTTGCAGGGTTTCTCCCCAGGACTGAGCTGAATTTGGAGGGGACAAGGTGGAGTACGGGGAAGAGGCAGCTCTCCCTCACACTCACTGGTCCTGGGGTAGGACTGGATCTGGGGGTTCCTGGAATGCAACAGAAATTTCTTCTTGGTGTGAGGCGTGGGGGAGCTGCTGGGGGAGTGGTGGTGTGGGTCCCAACGAGGTGGATGAGGGTCTCACCCACACTACATCTGGGCTGGGACCAGGAGGTCCCACCGGTGCAGGGTAGTGGGTAGCTCTCCCACACACTCTCCGGGCCTGGGCTAGGACTCTCTTCTGTTGTTCTTGAAGTTGTGGTTATGTTTGTCTCTTTCTAAAATATCTGTCAGTAATCTTTGTAGGATGGTTTGGTTGTCATGAATTTCTTCAGTTGTTCTTTGTCATAAAGTATCTAATCTCTCCATTAAATCTGACACATCCTTTTTCAGAGTACATCAATCTGGGTTGGAATTGGCCTTCCTTTAGGACCTGAAATATCTCACTCCAAGCTCTTACTGATTTGATGGTCTATGTTGAGAAATCGGCTATGACTCTGATGGTCTTTTCATTATAGTTGACCTGTTTCTTCTCTCCAACAGATTTTAATATTCTGTTCTTTTGCTCGATGTCTGGGATTTTTATTATGTGTCTGAGTGAAGATTTGTTTTGATTATGGCTAGCTGGAGTTCTGAATGCCTCATTTTCCGTGTATCAGTTTCTTTTCCAATGCCTGGGAAATTTACTGCTACTACTTCTGCAAACAGTCTTTTTATGTTATATGAGGTAAGTCCAGCTGTTTTGTTGATGTCTATTAGTCTTATATTGTTTTTCTTTGCATCAACTTGCAGCTGTTGTATTTTTATTTCCTGGTTCTTTGTTATTTTAAAGAGATCTTTCCTTTCATGTTCACTAGCTGTAATGCTGTCTTCAAGGTCTGAAATTCTATCTTCTGCTTCATTCCAATAGTTTTTCCAGCTTTCAGTGGCATTCTTAATGTCCTGGATATCTGCTTGAATCTGTTTCATGCATTCCAGTTCTTTCCTGTAGTGTTCATTCAGTGTTTCCATCATTTTTCTATTCCCTTCTATATTTTTATCTTTGTCTTCCTTAGATGTATCCAGCAATTCTTTCACAATTGTTGTCATTTTCTTTTTTACCTGAGAGATTATTTCTGATCTGATTTCCTCCATAGCCTGATGGAGTTGTTTCTTTACTTCAGTTGCTATCATCTCAGAAATTTAAGTTGTATGACTTCAAGTTCTTCTATGACCTTGTCTCCTGGACTTGTTTTGGGTGGGCTAGAAGTCTGAGATTGTCTTTTGTTCCTTCCTTGTGTCATTTCTGAAGCTCCCAAAATTCTCCCTGACTCAGCAGCAATGGGGGGAGGGTGCAGGTTGAAGGTAAGCAAGGCTCTCAGGTGAGTGGGAGGGCAGGGTAGGCTCACAAAGCTGCCACTATGTGGGGTTGAATGTGGCTTCCACCTCAGTGAGGGGTGTGGGGGTCAAGCTGATGGGCAAGTAGGATCTGATGATCCTGAGTGCAGGCTGAAGTTCTGCAAGGCTCTCTTGATGGTGGATCAGCTCAGGTTAGGGCTCACCAAGGCTCCCACAAGTCCCTGTAGCAGTCTTCTGGGTGCTTGGTTTCAGGTCCCCACGGCAGTTTTCCTGGGTGATGACAGGTGCCTGGGGCTCAGCTGAGCTGCAAGGGAAAAGGGAGGGCAAGGCTAGGCCCACCAGGTCCCCCCCACTGCAGTCTTCCTGGTGAGGCTGGGCCACTAGGACACAAAGGAACTCTGGCAGGTGTGTGTGTTTGTAGTGGGGGAATGGCTGTAGGGCTAGGCCTACCAGGTCTCCCCAGCAGTCTTCAGGGTGAGGATGGGTGGCCAGGACTCCGAAGAACTCTGGCGACAGTGAAGTGGTGGCTGGGACTCCTTGGTAGTTTTGTAATATAACAACAAATCTAGGGGCCAGGGAGATCAGTAGAATAAGCGCTTGCCTGGCAAGGGCCTGAGTTCAATCCCCAGTTCTGCCAAAAAAACCAAACCAAACCAAACCAACCAACCAACCAACCAAACAAAACCCAAAAAATCTAGAATTGTGATGCCTCTTGCTTTGCTGCTGTTACCCAGGCTTGCTTTTACTATTCTGGGTCTCTTCTGGCTCCATGAAAATTTTAGGATGGTTTTTCTGGTTCTGTGAGAACTGGTGTTGGCATTTTGGTTGGGGTCATATTAGGTCAGTATATAGGTTAAAATGGCCATCTTAACTATATTGTTGTTGCCTATCCAGAAACGGGATATTTTTCCATTTTCTGACATCCCTCTCAATTTCCTGTTTCAGAGTGCTGTAGTTTTCATGGTAGAGGTATTTCATGTCCTTGATTAGGTTAATTCCTAAGTATTTAATTTTTCTTGATGCTATTTTGAATGGTTTATTTTTTTCTAACTTCTCAATAAGCTCATTGTTTTTTCTTTCCTTTTTTCTTTCTGTCTTTCTTTCTTTTCTTTTCTTGTATTTAGGACAGGGTGTACAGGGTGTATAGGGTCTCATTGAATAGATCAGACTCATAGTGATCCTCCTGTTTACAGCCTACCAAGAGCTGGGATTACAGTCTCAATCACAGTCTTAGCCTGTCCTGGGGGTGGGGCTGGCAGGCAGGCCCAGGGATCAAACTCCCAGCCTCTGCGTCTGCCTAATATCCGCTGAGCTATTTGGCCAGCCCGAGTTCATTGTTGATGTACAGAAACACTATTGATTTTTGTGTGTTAATTTTGTATCTTGCCACATTGCTGAATTTGATTATTAATTTTAGAAGTGTTGGTGATTTTTGGAGTCTTCATGTCATTTGCAGATAATGATAATTTAACAACTTCTTTTCCTATACATATGCCTCTTACTTGTTTTTGTTGCCTGGCTTTTCAGTTACTATTTCACTAAACAGGTTTTTTTCTTTTTTTGCCACTGTGTTATCTTCTGGTATTTCACTAATTCTAATTATTCTTACATTGGTCTTGAGTCCTCTAGCATAAGTTAAATCTATTTTTATTTTAGAACAGTTTTTAAAATATTTTATTTATTTGGTACAAGGCCTTGCTGCACAGCTTGGACTCTTAGTGATCCTCCTGTCTCAGCCTCCCCCATGCTGGGATTACAGGCGTGTGCCACCACACCTGGTTTTGGTGGCCAGCATGGAGGTACTGGGGCTCTAACTTGGGTCCTTGTGCTTGCCAGGTAGGCACTGAGCTATGTCCCTAGCTCTGAATCTATTTTTCATGCTGTTTTATTTATCTCTCATTAATTCCTCACAGACAACAACCCTGTCTTGTAGTTTTGATTCTCTGCCTTCATGTTGGTCATTTCTGTTCCCCATAAATATGACAACAGAAGTTTTCATCTCCTGAATTTCTGTTTGGTCCTTTTTTAGGGACTCTAGCTCCTTTCTATGATGATCATTCATTTTTGAATCTTTTTTTTTTTTTTTTTTTTTTTTTAGTTCATCTAGTTTTTTAATTGTTGTTTTCTGTAGACTTGCTGGTCATATTAATAGACCCATTATCTGTTTAGTTCTATATTCTTGTGCTTGCCAAGTGTCTGATTAATCTGTTTTGTTACCAACTCTGTTATATTTTCAAATAATTGGGAAGTGTTACTTTGCTTTCCTTCTCTTCAATGCCACACAGAGCAGCTTTGGAGGGTTGGGAGTTTTGGGAGGAATTTTCTTATCCTGTCTTCTCATTGTCTCTATGTTTTGCTTATTTTCTGAGCTGAGGCTTGTGGGCTAGTTATAGGGGAATGATTTGTTCCTTGTACAGAGACCTTGTTAGTTAATGTCTGATTTTCAGTGATGTTCTCTGGGCATGGCTAACTGTTGATTTTGCCTCTGTCCCAGGACCCAACCAGGTTCATTTATTTGGGAAAGAGGTTGCAGCTTTTTTGGCTCAGTACCCAGTTCGCTGGAAATGGGGTGCAGTACTGTTGATCATACAAAGGCAATCAAGATATTGGCATCCAGAGAAAACCAATTATTAGCAAGAACTATATTGCCTTAGCTATGGTAATAAAATTAACAACAATAATGGTCAAAGACAAACTGAAAATTGATGCACCCTGAGAAACAATAATGTGCCACCCCTAAGCATAGAAAGGAGAGTTCTAATTATATCATAAACTTACTAAAACAAATCAAATGTTGACCTACAGTAAAAATCTTCTAAATGGAACTATGTTATCTCTACTAACAACAGATTGACAGAGACATCCCTTTTTAATGACTGTTTTGGTGACTAGATGGTTAACTGAATTGGTTGCCAAATGAAGAACTGTAGATAGTACATACGTAACAATGTTCAGAACAAAGAAATAGTCAAAGGAAACACCAACTTAATAACTGATTTTATTTGTATAACTCTTACAGGCAGTACTTTAATGTAGAACAATATAAACTGACAGTACTATACTGTACAGTACAGTCAGCAAACATTACAATACTGCCCTGTAGAAGAAACCAGCATAAGGCCGCAGTACTGCTCATGTTCTTCTGTCTTAAGTTGAAATGTGTTAAGTCTCAACAGTGTACCTTAGTCATTAAACAAGTAGGTTTACTATCGTCAACAATAATAACATAGAGTTAACTAGCTATCTGAAGATGCATAAAGGTTAAGAGTTATACTAACAAAGTAAGGGGGGTTGAAAATTGGAGAATGAAATGAGACAAATTTGAAAAATTTATCAATTAAAAGGGAAACAGAGAAGAGAGAAAATGAAGAAAGAAGGCAGGAAAACCCTCAAGCCCCCAGGAAATTCTCCCAGATGTTGGCCTTGTCCATCATGTGGGCAGTTGGTTTTTACTTTGACTGCCCCATACCAAGGAGAAACAAAACTCCTGGCTTGGAGTTGGTGAATGGTTGCAGCCTGGCAGCCTGTGTGGTAACTGCTGCCACTCTGCCTTAATTTCATATTTTAATTCTATTAAAAAAATACTAGTTGGCCTAGTGAAACTGAAACACTTCACTTGGGGATGTTCAGATCAGTCTAGAATGCTTTCTTCTTTGGAAGAGCAGGTTCAGCAAAACTTTGAGCTAGCTTTCCTATTTTTATATGACCATCGCTGAATTATTTGAGTAGCTAACGTGTGCTGAGTGCTGTGTTCTGTGTTGAGGATTCAGGGTTAATCAGAGGGTATCAGCACTTGTTTTGGTAGAACTCAGAGTCAGACAGTGGCTTTGCTCTGGTAGTTATATGGTTGAGTTAAGGTTTATGGACTTTAATAACAGGAGGTCAGGCCTCTGAGAGCAAAGAGGAAAGACCTCTGAGAATTGCCTCAGAGAAAGAAAGAAAGCCTCCTGGGTCATTTCCTTTTTTTAAAAAAATGGGCTAAATATGCATAATATCTATCATTTTGACCACTCAAGTGTAAAGTTCAGTGGCATTAAAGGCATGTACATTGTTGTGCAACCATCCATCGCCATGTCTATACCAGAACTTTTTCATCATCCCCAATAAAAACATTGCATTCATTCAACAATAACCGTCCCCTCAAACATATCCTGTTCTGCTGTCTGTATGCATGGATTTGTCTATTTTCAGTTCCTCATATAAGTAGAATAGTGCAATGTTTGTCTTTTTGAGCCTGGCTTATTTCACTAAGCCTAATGTCTTTAAAGTCTATCCTATGTTTCTCTTCTTCTTTTTTAAAAATGCATTTAGTACAGCATCTACAGGGTCTCACTACACAGACTGGACTCATAGTGATCAACCTGTTTTCAGCCAACCAAGCCCTGGGATTACAAGTGTGCGCCACCATGCCCAGTCTCAATTGCCTTCTCAGCACGCTCCAGGGGTGGGGCTGGGGGCTGGCCCAGCATTCTGGGGATCGAACTCTGGTCCCTGCCTGTGCCTAAGCAGGTGCTTTAATCCACCGAGCTATCTGGCCAGCTCTAAAGCCTATTCTATGTTGTAGATACATCAAAATTTCATTCATTTTTAGCTGGACGTGATGGTGCCCAACTGTAGTCCCTGCTATTCTGGAGCATAGCATGGGAGGATTGTAAATTTGAGGCCAACCCCTAAATGAGACCCTGTTTCAAAATAAAATATAAAAGGCAGGGGGTATAACTCATTGGTAGAAGTGTTCAATTCCTCGTATCTTACAGAGATGTTCATTTTTGTGCCTGAATGATATTTCATTGTAAGTTTTTTTTTAATGTTTCATTGTCTGGTTTTACACTTTGTCAAGCTGCTTATCCTTTGCTGGACAGTTGAGTTGTTTCTACCTTTTCACTGCTGTGAATAGTGCTGCTACAGACATGGCGTACCTGTTCCACTGGCACTCACATTTGCAAGCGCTTCACTTTGAATGACAAGACAGCATGTTTCACTGAAAATCACAGGAAATTAAAATAGGCAATAACCATTTCTTACTTCTAGTGACAGTTTTTACATGTGAAGATACATATTAAACTGCATCATCTTTTTTCTTAGCACTATTTTATGATCATTGAAATTATTTAAAATATTTTTAAGGACTGTAAAAGAAAAACCTGTGGTTGTGTCATCATTTACCATTTCATTATTGTTTTAGATCATTTTGAGATGTATTATGAAGTACGTTGAGATGAACATATCCATATATACCTTTGCTAATAAATTTACTTCCTTAGAAATGAAATTACCACATCAAAGACAATCATTGCAATGTCCGATCTCACACAGATAGTCAGATTACAGTGTCACAGTTTTGCCACAGCTATGGCAGTTTGTGAGCGCCTCTCCCTAAAGTAGCCTGGTAGTACAGCCATTGGAAATGCTGCACAAGTTTCATGGTCTCGGTTCCTATCTGCAGTCTGCACTGAGGACAGCCTATTGTGGGTTGGTAAAGATCAACAGGTAGTGTGGATGGGGACCAGTTTGCTTCTGTGACCTTTCACTCCTTGTTCTGCCCCCACCTTCTTCAGGTGAGTCACACACGCTCATTGTCAGCGTGTCTCATTCCTTGAAGACATCTTCACTTTGGAAAGAGAAGTGTGTCAGCATTTTCTGAGAGGCCTTTGGCAGTCACTGATTGTGGAAGCAGGACTCACCAGATAGATCCAGTAGGATGTAGTTGTGCGTGCATGTGCACACACACACACCAGGTATGCTGGAGACCCAGGCATAGGGCTGCTGCAGATGGCTTCTGAGGGCAGCCTGTGAGCACAACTCCCTGTTGCTTGGAGATCAGCCTTCCCATGGTAAGCTCTTCAGTGAGCAGACGGGGCTCTCTTGTCCAGTGGAGGCCATTGGCTAAGTCTGCTGACTTACATTTCATCTAAAACAAGCTCAGCAACATCAAACGAGTACTTGACCAAGAATCGGGGTTGTGATCTGGCTATGTTGACATAGACAAACAACCATCACACTCGTCTGTAAACTGGATATCAGTGACTTTAATATTTATTTTTTTGACAGCATGAAATTTAATTTTTCCTGGAAACCACTTGAGGGCACTATAAACCCAAGAAATAGAAGCTGTGGTGAATCTGTTCTTTTGGAATACTCAGCTGCAAGAAATCATAGATTTATCCCATCAGAACTCTAATTTTGTGCCTGTCCCTATGCATGATGTTATATTCCTAGACCACCAAGTAAATTCATAAATACTAGGACTGTGTCTGTGGTCACTTAACTTTGAATTTCATGTACTGATTTTAGGGCACTCTTAATTTATATTAATAATTTAGTAGAAAAATTTGAAATATATGTGAGTTGTTTTGGTTATAAGCTATATATGATAAAGTGGCACCTATATATTATGCAAATTGCCCAAGGAAAGAATCTGTGTAACTTTTTAGCATGAATCATGAAATAATCTTCTTTCCATATTTTATTATTGGTATTGGATCTGCAGCTAGTTGTGGTGTACACGCTAAGAGGTTTTTTTTTTTTCTTTTTTGCAAAATATTACCTTCAAGTCATGCAAGGGAGGCTTGTGATGTGCAAAAATCTATTTCTTTTTCATGAAGTATGTTCATATGCCTATGTGTGTCTGAATGCATTGGTTGGCAGAGGGAAGTTTTAAGAGAAAATGAGATGCTAGAAGAAATATACAGAGTTTTTTCTGCTCCACTGTGAAATCATTAACTCTTGGAATCAAATCTTTCATGCATAGATTGGACAATTCTAATACCTTTACAATTCTAATACCTAACCTTTACAAATAGGCAATATATATGAAGGACTAACTGAAGGATAGATAATTTAAAATAATGGTTCTTAATCTATTTGGAAAATACAGTGTTTTATTTCCATTCTCCTTTTTAGTAGCTAAAATTGGGAATCCAAAGGACCTATTCCCTATTCTGTTTTTGTCACCACATTCTGCTGGTGGCTGGCTCAGATTTAGTCTCCCCACCAGGGGGCAAGCAAAGAAAAGCAGAGTTAGCAGGCACATCCCTCACCCCTGCAGATCTGCTAAGTTCCTACCACACTTCCCAGAAACTGGAGGAGAGTATTGGTAGATGGATGTATTTGTGTGACTGGGGTGAGGATGGGGGTTATTTGTTGTATTTCAGTGCATAAAGTGGCCATCTTCCCCTAAGGTTCTTAGAAGTCCTTTTAGAATCCTTAATGACAAATACAGTTTTGAAGGAAATTTAAGACAATGGGACCTATTTGCCATGTTTCAAACTGACCAGAGCTTTCCTCACTGCCTTGGTGTGCAAGTGTTTCCAATGTAGTAGTGACTGAGTCTTCCTTATCCAAAATTCTTGAGGTCAGTGCGTTTTAGTTTGGAATATTTGCATAAACATAATCTTAGGGATAGGACCCACATCTAAACACAAAATTAATTTGTGTATCTTATACATTTTATAAACATAGTCTGAAAATGATTTTATACAACAGTTTAGTTCCTGTATTTTGACTGTGACCTATCCCCTGAGATCAGATGTGGAAATTTGATGCTCAAAAAGTGCAACTTTTGGAGTATTTCAGGTTTTGAGCTCTCAGGTTAGGAATGCTCAGCCTGTGTTAGCAAATCGTCAGAACCCTCTGTGCCACGCTGGCCTCTTCCCCAACCTCGGTGCTCAGCCTGCTTATTTGAAGCGAGGTTCATTTGTAAGTTGCCTTGCTCATTGTTATAAAACATTTGGAACAATTTTTGTAGCATAGGTAAACGTTTTGAAACTAGGGGCAAGAAAAATAAAGAACTAAGGCATTGCAAAACGTGTGTGTCCCAGGTGATTGTAGCCTACAAGGCTGTTTTATGAATTCATTATTTGGTGAGCAATGAAAATGAGCTGACCTGACATTGACCAAGATACTGAAAAATAATGGATAAGATACATACCTGCACTGCAGTGACGATGGTATGTTACTGTGCAGGCACACCGCTTCACAGAGTCATTTATCTGGAAAAACTTTGACTTTGGCTTGTGCATACCGGCCCTGCTTTCTACAAGTGCTATTTTCTCACCAGTGTGGGGCTTATGTAATTAATTTCCTCACGTAATCCCTGTAAGAAAAGTTAGATGGATAATGAAGCCACTTGATCCTTTCATGCTCATTACAGCACATATTCATTAAAATATAACACACAGGTAACTCCCCATTTCCCTCACAGTTCATACTGCCTTTATTGATTTGAGTATTTAAGAAGCCATTTGTGTTACTGGCTGCCCCAGGCATTCAGCGAAACTCTGTAAGAATGAATGCGTGCGAACTGCCTTTTTTCTGATGGAGCCTCGCCTGTATCAGTTTACTAGTTCAGTATGACGTAACTGAACTGATTGTTTCAGATGCTTTGAATGGAATATAGCAGACTGTTGCTTTACTAAAAAAGCAAACATGAAAACACCAAGGCTTATGATTAACTCCTATCAATTTCCCTTTAATTACCTCCTGAAGTACCTGTTAATGACTCATTAGTTATAAAAATAAATTATAGGTGCTCTGCAACTCTGTTTGTAGTTTATTTAAAAAGAAATTTTTTTTGTTACACCAGGCACATGGGTACATGGCAGTAATGCTGGAATGTGAACCAAATGGCTTTGTAATTTAATGTAGTTAATAAAGGATACCACAGGACTGTGTGCAAATGGGGCTAAGCTGAGGTAGCGAAAGTGCTTAGAACAAAAATTATGTGTCCTTATAGCACACTGGCTGCTACGTCCTGTTGCACGGCGCTTATGCTACGTCCTGTTGCACGGCGCTTATGCTACGTCCTGTTGCACGGCGCTTATGCTACGTCCTGTTGCACGGCGCTTATGTGCAGCAGACAGGCCTGATGGGCTCTCAATTCTGCTTTGCATGATTTTAAATATATGATGACTCTTTCATACGTGGCCTTTGAAATTTGCCTGAGAGTTTAGTCACCTCTCACAGATAAAATGGGTTATAGTGAGTTTCAGACTTCTAAAAAAACCCCTTTTAAATTAAATTTCAAGAGGTAGTCTAATACGTAAGGGGCAGAGCAGAACAACTTCTTGAGAGGTGGGATAAGGCACTCAGACTCACTCTCCCCAAGAGACATCACTGATTTTAAATATGCCTCAAATTCAGGGTGAAAAGCAGTCAGTTACAAAGTGTGATCAAAAGATAGGGTGAATGTTTAATTGAGAATATTTATTAAAGACATGTTGCAATTAATTCTCCTGAGAATACTGCCCCTTGCTTTGAACACACTTATCCTATCATTATTGCCACTTTCTAGGGCAGCTCTGAAAGTCCCCAGTCTTGGGTGTCTTTCATCACACTGTTGTGACTGTCTCAGCGTCCTTAGTTGATGCAACATGCTTAGCTTTCCCTTTCTCGAAAAGGGCCAGCAGTGTAGGGTGCCGGACCTGCTGAACAGGAGGATAAGGACATTAAACAAAATATAATGTTTTTATTTAATGGAATAGTGTTTGGACAGGATATCATGTTAGCATCTTATACTATGAATAACCATGAAGAAGAGAACAATATGCAATGTATTAATTATTGAAATGCTCCTACTAATTTGTTTTGAAACTGTCTCATTGGTATTTGTTTCTCAATAAAATTATTTAAAAACAATAATAATAAATTAACCTGGGCTGGCCTAATAGCTCAGTGGATTAAAGCGCCTGCAAGCAGGTGCAGGGGCTAGGGGTTCGATCACCACGCCTGCTGTGCCAGCCCCACCCTGGGCCATGCTGAGACTGCAGTTGAGACTGGGCATGGTGGTGCGTGCCTGTAATCCCAGCTCTTGGGAGGCTGTAAACAGGTGGATCACAATGTGTCTGATCTAGTAGTGAGACCCTGAACACCCTGTAGATCCTTCCCTTTAAAAAAAAATTAACCTTAGTTTACAGTAATTTTTATTCTTACAAATTTCTACATTAATAAAAATATTTCTGACTTGTAATAAAATTTAGTTTTAAGCATATTGTGCTGCTGTACAAAAATTTTTCTTTACATTTTTATTCTATAAGCTGTTTTTAGTTCTAGAATTTTTAAAGATGTTTCTGTCATAAATAAATACATTTTTTTAAAAAAAGAAATTGCAGTAAACATTTGATCAATGAGTGGAGATAAAAATATGGTGAATGTTTAATTAAAAATATATTATAGTAAAAGACATTCTCATTGCTCTCACTACACGTACCTTGTTATTCTTGGCAGTATGTCTTTCTTTTTGTGGCTGGCTCAGCCCATCATGGGGGCAGGATGGCGTGGCATGTGGTGCCAGGGATTGAACCTCAGTCCCTGCGCACTTGCCTAAGCAGGCGCTTTAGACTGCTGAGCTATCTCACCAGCCCCATTGGCACTATGTCTTTTACTATAGTACTTTAAAAAATATTTACTATTTTCCAATACCATAATCTTTCAATCACCCCTTATAGAAGATTAAATCATTTTTTATTTCTGTGCATATTTCTCTACTTCTTTGCTTCTTCAATCATATGTGTATATAGAAATGGCTGTATCTTCATGGGACCTAAGTTTTAGATCAGGGTCAGGGATTGATAGACCTTTCTTTGTCTCGTAACGAGCCAGCTAGTAAACATTTTCAGCTTTGTGTGCCAGACAGTCTCTGTCACCGCTGCTCAGTTGTGCCATTGTGGCTTAGAAGCAACCATGGACAACGTGGAAGCAAATATGCAGAACTCTGTTACAACAGAACTCTCCTTATGGATTCCCAAATTTGAGGTTTTTTTTTTTTATCATTTTTACGTGTGATGAAATTCTGTTTTGAATTTTTTCAAAGATTTTAAAATGGATGAGCTGTTCTTCGCTCATGGGCTAGGTCTGGTCTGGGAGCCCGTTTGCTGACTTCTGCTTTAGCTTATTCTGTAGGTATTGCTGTACTTTGGGATGGGGGGCAGTGACATAATTCATTCATGTTCAAGTTAAGGCATTTGTAGCTTATTTCAGTTTCTCTGACAATCTCTTTCCTTCCCCAAGACTCTTCTGAGACCACTATACATGTCTGGTTTGTGGCTCAGAGTGCCTTAATCTCTGATCTGAATGTTGCTTGGTACATTGTGCTGGGCGACAGTTAAATATAGGCTAGGTCTTTATGCCATTGACCTAGGCAGAGCCATGGTATGTAAAGTTACAAAGCTCTTATTTCAGATATGATTATGGGTTTCTCCTAGTGTCTTACACTTTCTTAGTAGATATTTACCAAGAAATGAGACCAGAAAAATGTGGTTTGTGGTCTTGTAGATTCTGTGTCCCACTGTATTCTCTCATGTGACAACCAGCGCACAACAGAATTGAGTGTCAGAAGAGAAGGAAATATAGTTAACAAGTGCCTAACAAATAAACACAACAAAAATACTGAAATCTTATCTATTAAAGGAACTATTTCAAGCCTTCTGTCCCTTACCTTGTCCCTTAGCCAATTTTAGAATTTCCAACCTTTCTTTGAGAGTTGTGGCAAGTAGTGAAAGGCTGATGATCTGGTCTGTGAATTATCTGGCTTCCTTCATTTTCCTCATCCCCATTCCTGTCTCTCAGGAATTGCCTTGGCAGAAGGGTAGTCTTGGAGCACGGTAGGCACGAAGCACAGTATACTTGGTGATGCTGAGTCAGGGTAGTCTGCAAACAAACCAAGGGTCTGTGTCTTCTTCGGAAAGTTACCAGCAAGTGCCTGGACAGATGCACTTGTGTAAGGTCAAGGAGATGGATTGGGGAGGACAGTGGTGGTTAAAGACATTGAGCAGAAGTGAAGACAGATTATGAGAGCAAGGAGGATTAAATCTTGGAAGGTC
>NW_004524690.1:4836384-4855736 GCF_000260255.1 Octodon degus
GGACCTGGGCTAGGAATGGGTCTGGGGGTTCCCGGAAGTCGGCAGAAATTGCTACTCGGCGGGCAGGGTGGGGGAGGCACTGCGGAGTAATGGGGAGCTTCTCAAGGGGATGGGAGAGGGTCTGGCCCACACTGCACCTGGCTGGGACTGGTCCCGCCGGTGCAGGGCAGCAGGAAGCTCTCCACACACTCACCAGACCTGGGCTAGGACTGGGGGCTTTACTTCTTATATTTCGTTTTTATACCTTTCTGCTGGATGTTAAGACCAAGGTAAAGCAAGTCCTAGGCAACAAGAGTTGTAGCTTTTGGGTCTGATAAGGTCAGTGAAATCCCGTCAGGATTTATGCTGAGATCCTGTATGGAAGGACTTTTCTTTACCCAGATCCACAGTAGGCAGGTGTCTGTGTATCTGCAAAGGGAGTGAGTAGATGAGAACATTTTGAGAGGTAGTAGGGAGAATTTGTTTGCAGGTTGGGTGTGACATGTGTTCAAGAGGACCTGGCATGGAGTGATGCTCTGACTCTTTCTCTTTCTAGGGAAAGATTGGCTTTCTGGAACATTGTCCTTAAAGTCAGGGGCTCTGAGCACACATCTGCTCTACTGCTGTCTTTCTACTAGGCCTGTAGACATCATTCATCCATCCATCTATTCATTCATTCATTCATTCATTCATTCATTCATTTGAGCAAGAAATATTTCCTGAGCACTGCTTATTATGAGAGTTGGCCAATAGGGAATGCAAGGGAGCCTCATTCATTCTCTGCAAGCTTCCAACTGAGAGAGACCCTGTCCCAGGAGGTCTAGCAAACATTCAGAGTTCAGCATTCAGAGCAAGTGGCATTTGGGCTGGTGGAGGGTAGGGGTGAGGCAGAGGTGAGAGCAGGTAGGGATCAGGGGCCACATGAGTGAAGCCTCTGTCCCAGGAGGATTCAAACTTTCTTGATCATGGTCCAAAGAAAGAAAAATAGTGCAAGAATAAATCAGTCCAGTGATGGCGGCATGCCTTGTGACCTGGAGCACAAATGCATAAGGATGTATGTCACTACAAACAAAAGCAGCGCTCTTAAAACACGCCATGTATGCCAGCAATGTATATTCTGTGTCCCTTTTCATTTCTTTCATGAACACTGATTGCCAACCAAATTGGATCAGCTTGATAAACACTTTCTTGCTTTGTGTTATAAAGAATATGTATATTCTCTTCATGGCTTCAAGGAACCATTAGCATGTCTAAGTAGGGAGTTCCACCTTTATTTGTGTGCATTTTATAAAGATCGCTGTGGGTGTGTGGTTTGAGAAATGGATGTGATAAAGAGGAGATTGGGAGACCCAGAGGAAGTGGTGGCAGGACCCACCATGTGGCAGTGGTTGAAGTGAGGTAGTGCCTGTGGAGACGGAGTGGAGTGGACATGGCTGCTGAAGATGGGAAAGAGCCAGACAGAGAGCAGGATGTGAGTGAGGTCGTGAAGGCCAGGTAGACAGACGCATGTTCTGTTTCCACGGGACTCTTCTCTGCAGTGTCTTTACCTTAATAGTCTCCACCTAGTAAGTGGTACTAGTACAGCTACTCTGCCCTGGCTTTGCATAATGTTCCAAAGAGGGCAACCTTCCTCTGTTCTCAGTTAGAGGTAACTCCCATCTCTGTACTTAACCCTGGAGTGACTTTGTGCACCACACAAAATACAACCTCTCCTTGGTTTCTGTGGCGGTACAGTGAAGAAAGTGGAAGAACAGGAAAATAGAAGTATAAGGAATACTGGTAGTTGTGGGAGTTAAAGGAGAAGACGTCAGTAATGCCTTCAGGAAGTGCTCGTTAGTGGGGTCCAGAAAATAAGAAAAGCTTACCGTGTGTCCTAAGGAACCAATAAATGCCCTTTCCCTTTCAGTGTTAACAGTAGCTGTTTTGTTTTTGTTTTTTGGCAGAACTGAGGATTGAACTCAGGCCCCTGAACTTGCCAGGCAAGCGCTTATTCTACTGAGCTATTTCCGCGGCCCCAACAGTATTGTTTTAAAGCTTGAAAAATCATTCTTGTTAATGTTTTCTGCATTATCCCTGCGTTGATCAGCTTGGCCTGCACTAACAATATACCATAGCTTGGGTGGGTTATGTCTCACGTTCTGGAGACTGGTAAGTCCAAGATCAAGCTGCCAGCTGACTTGCTTCCTCATAGGTCCCCCTTCCTGGCTTGCAGAGGGTCACCCTCTCACTATGTTCTGTTGTGGAAGGAGAGAAAGAACTCAGGTTTCTCTTCATATAGACTCCCCTCCCATCATGGGGGCCCTACACTCATAACCACCTCTCAGCCTAAACACCTCCCAAAGCCCCAGCTCCAAATGCCACCGTGCGGTGTTAGGGTTTCAACATGAATTTTGGGAGGATATAAATATTCAGCTGCAATGCTTTCGGATCTCTTTATTTCCATTTTCAAAAGAGGAAAAGAGCAAAATTGGCATTAATAATATCCTCAGAGCAATGTTGGCTGCATTTGCTTTTCAAAGACCCTACACCTTCTGTCAACAAGAAGAACCCAATTTTATTGTCTCTGAGGTGAGCCTCAAGTTTTAAAGCCAGGAAAGGGGCTGAAAACGTGAAGCCAAGGAAAGAAAGAGCCAGCTAACTGATGTGCACCCTGAAATGCACTTCTGTGGCCAGTTAATGCCCACACAGAATGCTGTATCCTGTGGCTTCTCATGCATTCCTGTCCCCCGCCCCCACCCCAAGTGTTGTTACAGTATTCTTACCGTGGTCATGCCTTGTCAGCTGCGTAAAGTGTGTGTTTCATAATAGCCACACAACACCCCTGCCAAGTCAGCAGGTCAGAGTTGTCACGCGGTGACCTCCACTTCAGAGATCAAGACCAGAAGTGTGGCGAGCTGGGCAACCTGGGCCCAGATCACATCACAGCTCAGCGACAGTGCTGGGACAGAACCCAGGCCTGCCGCTGAAAGGCTGCCGAGGGGCCGTACCGCAGTCCTTCATCTCTGGGGTGGTGAAAGGCGCTTGTCTAAACCTTATCTTTGAGGCTAGATAAGCGTTTCCTGTTTCAGCTTCCTGCATCCCGCCAGCTCTGTCATATTTGACCTTCTTGATATTTTGTGTCTCAATTTAAACATTTTAGAATTTTTGAGAGAGGGGAGAGTAAATCCTTTTTCTTTTTTCTAGGGAGATGTCTCTGTTGCAGTCACCTAAGACCAAGTTCTCTAAGATGTTAGGTTAAAGCGTATGCTGATTAGGAAATGGAAACTGGTTCTTCATTGTACTGGTCAAATATGTCTAACATGTAGATTTTCCTTTTTTGAAATGCTGTTTAAGGCAGAAACTTATACAGGAGAATAAAAGACATAATGTCATAGAAAAAAATAGAAAAGAAATAATGAAACCATCTTTAGTGATAGTAAATATTCAGCTTAATTTTTAAGTTCTCCCATAAGAATAGTGTCACAAAAATAACTTTGTATAATGAATAGAATGATTTGTTCTAATGGTGTTTGTAAATAGGATCACAAGTCCGCACCTTGTACAGCAATTAACCACTAAGAAGAATATATGCAGTGTATTATTTGTTGAAACTGTACTTCCGATTTGATTTGAAACTGTCTCATTGCTATCTGTTTATCAATAAAACTTTGGAAAAAATAACTTTGTAGGTATGAAATAAAATTATTTTTCTAGGCTATTGTTTCTCAGAGTATTTGGAGTTTGGGGATTACATTTGTAGAACTTCTGGTCAAATGTGTTTATTTCCTCAAGGCTGGGAATGCAACTATGTGAACTGTGGCTCAGTTTGTTATGAGTGAGGAGAGACAGAAGGAAATGGTGATCCTTTTGATTTTTATAAGCTGGGAAATGTCTGTCTTTTATTGACACTTATTCTATCCCAAGTACTAGGAAATACAGAAATTGTTCTCATTAATCCTCAAATCTTTTTCAATTTAGCCTAGAAAAATAATTTTATTTCATACCTACAAAGTTATTTTTGTGATGCCATTCTTATGGGAGAACCTAAAAATTAAGCTGAATATATACTATCACTAAAGATGACTTCATCATTTCTTTTTTAGTTATTTTTCTGCGTCCTTATGGCTTTTATTCTCCTGTACAGGTTTCTGCCATAAGCAGCATTTCAAGTAAGTTGCGAAATGGCCAGCTGCAGTGTTCCGTTTTTCTTAGGGTTCCTGGTCTACACAAAGGGTAGACATAGGTCTTCAGGTGTTGCTGAAAATTCCTAGAGTGAGGAACTCTGGGCACCTTCTGTTCTGGTCCCCGGTCCTAAATCGTCTTTGCCCTGTCACTCATTATTATTCTCTACAATCTTCATTTTCCTTATGTATGAATTGAGGGCAACAGAATCCAAAATGGTTTGAGAATTAATGAGAACAATTTCTGTGTTTCCTAGGACTTGGCATAGAGTAGGTGTCAATAAAAGAGAGGTTACTTTCCTTTGTACTCCCATTTCTTCCTCCATATGGTTCTAGGATTAAGTGACCCTTGAGGACAATGGTGGTAAAAGACCCCAGAACTGGGCAGTGGGCCAGGAGCAAGGGGCCCAGGAGCCCATACCTACCCATTCATGCTTTGTGAAGGGGCTGGATTTTGTGCTGGAGGCAGAGGAAGCTACTGGGTGAGCAAGGGACCTGCCACGATGTGACTGCCTGTCTCTGATCTGGGCCTCGCACTCTATCGTCAACATATGGCACTGGAATATTTACAGTGGTCAGCTGCAGTGTTGGATCAGTTTAGTGGTGGAGGGTCTGGTACCATTCTTGGCTACAACTTCCTACTTTATAGTTTATCCTCCCCTTGTGCCTGTAAGCTCTATGAGGCCATGTTAATCTCAGAGGGAAGCCTAGTGCCCCGGATGTTAGTGACAAATTTGACCATCAAATGAATGAGGAGCATAGTATCTCTCACAGAGCTGGGAATACATCACAGATTCCATTAATCCTTGTTGAGTAAGTATACTTTTTCTTATGTTTTAATTCTAAATGTACAGGTCAATAACTTTTTTCCACGTAGGCACATATTTGTGTGTTTGTGTATGTATGTATGTGTGTGTGTGTATATGCGTGTACACAGTCATCTGTTGTTAACCATGGGGGATTCACTTTAGGAACTCTTGTGGATATTCAAGTCCTTTGTATAAAATGGCATGGTATTTGCATATAACCTACACACATCCTTCTGAATACTCTTAATCATCTCTAGGTTATTTATAATACCTAATGCTATGTAAATGCTATGTAAATAGCTGTTACTTTGTATTATTTATGAAATAATGACAAGAAAAAGTCTGTCCATGTTATGTACAGCTGCAATTTCTTTTTTGGAAGACTGTTGATTTGCAATTGGTTGAAACCAGAAATACAGAGTTTGAGAATGTGGACAACCAACCATACACACACACACACACACACACACACACACACACATACTATGTAACAATCACCCAATCAAAATATAGAAATATTGTACCCCATATAGGTTTCATTTTCTATAGGAGAAGCTTGTATAATTCTTACATTAAAGTTTGTTTCCTTAGCTATGTTTTGTAGGATACTTGCCATGGATTCGACACTGTGCCACCAACTAAGGGGATATTCACAAAATGAAAGATACATCCTGCCCTCAGACTGCCTCCTGATTTAGTTTGCAGGTCTACACAAACTGAATGTTTCATGATAGGACTAATCATGAAATAATTCCATAATTGATTATTTACCAGAATTAGCCCTGTAGAGCCATAGGTTCTGAATTCTATTGTGTGTGTGTGTGTGTGTGTGTGTGTGTGCTGTTAGTATCAGAATGCTTTCTTTGAAGAAAATATTCCTGGAGCATAATATTTAACAAAAATCAGCAGGGGCGCATTTTGGTGGAAAATGGACTGAGAGTCCTTCGCTACCCAGACTGGGCACTTTGGAGCTTACTCCAGAACTTTTTTGGGACTCCAGGGGGAAAAGGTTATTGGATGCAGGAGCAGAGACTGGAAAGGAACTGCATGTCCTCCTGGGGCAGCTGAAAGGTGGCAGTTAGCAGGAGTGGGATGAGTCTTCCAGCCTGGGGCAGCAGCAGGAGGCAAAGCCTCATAGTTCCAAGGAACTGATGGCTGTTTCAGGTGTAGGAAAACAGCTACTCTGGCCTGGTGAGGCTTGGAACTGCGTCATGCTGGAGCCAGGGAAGTCCTGCAGGAAGTGAGCTTGGGAGGCTTAGGAGGGTGGAGGAGCCCCAGAGGAGTGGAGAACAGCACAAAAGCACAGCATCCCAGAGGGGTTATTCTGCACCCTTTAGATTATGTTGTGTGTTACATTTCAGATTTGCATCAAAAGCATTTGAGCCATTGTCTTTCAGTAAGTGGCCAGATTAACCCTGGAAGATAACTGAAGGGAGAGGAAGGTGGGTTAGTTACCTCTGTGGCCCGCTGGGATCAGGGACACAGAGTTGCTAATGCCAGGCGATACAACTTCCTTGAGCCACCAGAAGAGTCCAGGACTCGGAAGAGAGTTTAAAATGGAGTTGCAAGGAATGAGGGCACAGACTGAGGAGGCAGCAGAGGAGACACATTTATATTTATAGAATCTAATGGCACCAGCAGCGGTGTGAGTGCAGAGAGGCCTTCTAATTATAAACAGGAGCCTGGTAAAAGGCTCAGATCTAGTGAGTAGATTTCTGCTAGTGCTATTGTTCCCCTCTGGGAGGCACCCATTCCCATGGGCAGTAGGTTGTCATTAAGTGTGCGGTAAGTGACAGTTTACTAAATGAATCCGACTACTTAAAAGAGTTGTGCTTTGAAATATCTGCTGTAGATCAGCAAGGGGAGCTGTCCCGCACTGATTAAAATGATGTTTCATCTGGCCCTATGAAAGGGCTTTGCAGAGGAGAGAGATAGAAATTTAGAGTACTTGTGAAAAATAATTGTTTTTGTTTTTGATAGAAAAACTGGTAACATTTTTATTCTCAATTATTTGACTATTAAACTGAATCTGTTGTGTAGTTCTGCAGCACTGACAACAGGTAGCAGGCGTGGAGTGCCAGCTCCTTGCCTGGCATCTGACTCTGAAGTGGAGTTGCAGCAGTGGTTGTGGCTGCAGAAGCCCTTGCCCTCATGGAAGCCATGTTGTTTTACAGTAATTGCATTTTTTCTCCCCCTCCGCCAGTCTCACTGATAAGATTCCAGCTTAAGGCCTGAGGTGTAGCTCAGCGAGAGTGCTTGCCTAGAGTATGAGGTGCCTTGGGTCTCAGATCCCCTAGCACCAGGAAAAGAAGAAAACGCAAAAAGCTTCAGAAAGCATAAGTAGCTCATTTTGATTGAAATAGAGGTGAATTTTCAAGTTGCAAAATCTGGGGAGGTAAGGATTTTAAGAAAAAAAGAGACATAAAAGTAAATTCTATAATATTCAATAACGGAACTTAGAAAAAATAGGTTATACAGATGAATGTCCATTTTGTATCTGTGTATTCAAAGTGGCTGGGATAGATATATAGTTGCATTCTCTTAATGAATAGAATGATTTGTTCTAATGGGGTTTGTAAATAGGATCTTAAGTCCGCATATTGTACAGCAATTAACCACTAAGAATATATGCAGTGTGTTATTTGTTGAAACTGTACTTCCGATTTGATTTGAAACTATCTCATTGCTATCTGTTTATCAATAAAATTTTCAAATATATATATAAAAAAAGTAAATTCTAACTCAACCCATCGATGAACATTGTTTAGCAGCATGGTAGAAATCTGTTTTAATATGCAGTGAGACTCTTTTCAGAAGTAAAAGCAGATATTTTAAAATATTTTGTTTCATGTAGGAAATAATAGAATTTGGCAGCCAACAGCCAAAGCCAGGTATATGCATGTGAAAGTATATAAATATCAATTACATGAAAACGTGCAAGGCAGCCGTGGGTGGTACTGTATGCCTGTCATCCTGGCACTTGGGAGGCTGAGGCAGGAAGGTTGTTGCAAGTTCCAGACCAGTCTGGGCTACAAAGTGAGCTCAAGACCAGTCTGAACTGCACAGTGAGAACTTGCTACAAAAGTCCTCCCTTCCCCAAATGTGTAAGGCATAGACTAAGATGGTCCCAGGTGGCTTTCAGATTTAGAAAGATGCATCTGTGAATACTCTGGTCAGGCCTTTTATGTTTCACCATGAGAGGAAGGAGGTAACTGAAACCATTAAACATGAAGACACGTATAGAAATAATACAGGGCATTAATGTGTGGTTCAGTGCTACATATTCTTATTTTTCTGTTTTCTTGAAGATGGTAAGGTACTAGAAGCATTTAAGCAAATGAAAGTAAAGTTATTTAGTGTCTTATTAAGACTGTGTACCTGAAAATCAAAAAAGTAAACATGATAGAACAATATGACACGTTTCTCTTATATTTATAAAAACTTCTTAGGGTTATTTAAGAGGAAAAAGAATTACAATCATTTCCTCAACTATAAAACTGCTTATTTTAAAATGAAAAAGAAAAGATTAATTACCTAGCATTTTATTTGGAATTTTACTTCTAACTCAATAATTCATTATTTCCAAATTTGGTTCTTCAATTAAGACTCAGGACATATGAGAACTTGTACTGTAATGTCATGTAACTCAGTAGTGTCCCAAATTTTCTGATCAAGGAGATTATGGGGCCAAAGAGGAAAGTGATCGATGATGTAGAGTGTGCCTAAGGAGAGTCACATGGAGAGAAAACATTCTCTCAGGCTTTCACAGAGAGCACATTGGCCAAGCAATGGTCATGACTCATCCACATGGCTGACACTGACAAAGGATCTACAATCTGAGGTACGGGATCTGAGGATAAATCCTGAGGGGATTTCACTGACCTTATCAGACCCAAAAGCTACAACTCTTGTTGCGTAGGTCCTGCTTTACCTTGGTCTTAACCATCCAGCAGAAAAGTATAAAAACGAAGTATAAGAAGTAAAGCCATGCTGTTATGTTGAGCTGTACGGGACTCAGGTCAACAACTTCTGACATTGCCAGTGAAGCGGAAAACCAATACTGTTATGGACTACTGGACTCTTTTAGAATATTTTGCTGAGTTTACACACCTATAATATTCAAATAATGGAACTTAACAAAAAAAGGGGATACAGATGAATGTCCATTTTGTATCTGTGTATTCAAAATGGTTAGGATAGATATATAGTTACATTCTATTAATGAATAGAGAGTTGTTCTAATGGTGTTTGTAAATAGGTTATCATGTCTGCATCTTGTACAGCCATTAACCACTAGGAAGAATGTATGCAATGTGTTAATTATTGAAACTGTCCTACCAATTTGATTTGAAACTGTTTCATTGCTATTTGATTATCAATAAAATTATGGGAAAAAAACCCCAAATTTGGTCCTAAAGCATTTTTTTTTCTGTCCAAATTAAAAAGAAATACAGAACATGACTTGTCAGTTATTTTCACACTTGTTATATTTAAGTTTTAGCATAGAGAAAAATAGTGACAACAAAATGTAAGAACTGTTTATAATATTAGGAGAGGAAAATAAAATTTTCTCAAAGTTCCCAACACATATACTCTTAGTTGTATTTAAAATAGCAAAAAGAATACACTAGCTCTGATTCTTCACTTTCTTTTCTGGTTTGGACAAAACAAACAAACAAACAATGCTAAAGTTTTCTTTATTCATTTGAGTTTTAATTACCATGAAGTTAACAACATGAGAGAACGTTTCAAAAGAAAAAAAATCCCCATTCTGCAATCCATTTATTTCATTTTCCATTCTTCATATGTCAGTGTATTTTCTAATAATTATGACTGATTCATAGTTCTGTATACTTTTTAATGTATTTCAAGTGGTACAGGTATAAAATTCTGAGATTAAAATTATACTCCCTTTTTTAATCCCATTTATACCCCACTTTTCAACTAAAACCCAGATTTTTGAATCCAAAAGCAATAACCCTTTTGGTTTAAAAAAAAAGTATTCAACATTTATGTTTGCTGGTATGCTCAAATTTGAGCCTCTGAAAAAGGGATGCGCCATCACAAATTGTTACTAGAGGGGCAGTTATGATTTTTAAAAAAACATAAAATAGTAAAAAAAAAAGCATTAGAAATGATACAAAATTTCATTAAGCAAAGTAATAGTAATTCAACAATGGTTGATGTATTGCATGGTATTATCTTCAAATTAGTTGTTTAGGTTGCCAGATACAAACCTGCAAAATTGGTTTAAAAAATGAAACAAAATGACATCAACAAAAATTAAAAATTAAAAATTAAAATTAAAATCAAAACAAAAAGAAAAAAAATGTAAGCATTAATTGCTCCTTTCAAAAGACTGGCAGAAATCACCAATAGAGTAAAAAGGAAACCCATGAATTGGGAAAAAATTATAACTGACTGTCCCTCCGACAAAGGACTGCTATTTAAAACATATAAAGAATTAGAAAAAATGAGGCCTCCAAAATTCAAAGACTCAATCTAAAAATGGGCATCTGGATACACATTTCATAAATGAAACAATACAAATGGCAAATATATGAAAGAATATTCAATACATTGGTCATTCAAGAGATGCAAATTAAAACGATGCTGGGATACCATCTTATGCCAGAAGGTGCACATGAGCCTTAAACACTGTGTATTAAACGCAAGCAGGTATGAATGAGGAGAAGAGAGTCTGAAGTCGGGGGATTGGGCTGTTCTAGCTTTGAGTACCAGAACATGCTGGACTTCTAGAACTTTAGGTAGTTCAGGAATCTTTTTTACTGGGGACATATTTGGTTGCATATAATAGAAAACTTGATGCATTCTGACCCACATAAGTAGAAATTTGTTTGAGTTATGTAGCAAGATATCTGAGGATAGATAGATAGATAGGTAGGTAGATAAGGGTCAGAGAAGTAGTCCAGTGGTTCTGATAAGAACTCAGGCCCTATTGATCTTTCTCTTTCACTGTCATTAGAATATTCCTTCCTAGGGCTGGGGAAATGGCTCAGATGTCTAGGTTCCTCTCTGGCAAGCACAAAGACCTGAGTTTGATCCCTGGTACTACATATTGTGCTGACCCCCCAAACCAGGTCTGGTGGCACACATCTATAATTCCAGTGCTGGAGAGGCTGAGATAAAAGGATCACTATGATTCTGAGCTGTGTAGTGAAACCCTGTACCACATAAATAAGTAATTTTTTTAAAAAAAAATAATATTCCTTCCTGTAGCCTTAGGCGTTGCCTCTTCATATCAAAATGGCTGTTGTGATTCCCTGTATCTCAGAAAATTTGTAGAAGTCATTTTCTAGGTGATTATTTCTAAATCAGAAAACTCCCCCAAGAAACCTTATTTTATTATCCAAAACAGGTCACATGCTCATCCTTTTATTAATCAGTGGCCAAAGGAAGATATTACCATGACAGATCATGATTCCTTAGGGGTACAGAAGGGCCTCCAAAAGATAAAAGAATAAGGGTTCTATTATCCAGGAAGAAAAAATAACTATGAAGCAGGCAGTTGAAGTAGTTGCCATAGCCAGAGGCCAGGAAGAATGGTGGGAATGGTGAGGGGTGGCTGCTCAGAAGAACTGGAGCAAGCTGCCATCTTTATTGGGGAAGTGGAGGATTAGAAATGGGGATCCAAAATACAAAATGTCCAAATGGTCATGTAATAGGGGTAAAACCAGAAGTGTCAACTCAGAGCCAAAGCAAGCTGAAGCTTGTGGTGTGTCTGAGGCTGGAACAGGAGCTCAGAGCCATGTTAGGGCCCAGATGGAACAAATAGAATTTTGCTGAGTGCCTGGTTTCTGCCTCTGCCCTTTGCCTGCTGGGAGTTTAGGTTCTATTTGAAGCAGGCGAGCAGTTTCTGGCAGGCACAGTGAGCTCTAGGTTCTTGGATGACAAGTTAACTAACTCTGGGTATGAGCACAGTGTTGCAGAGGGCCAGCAGATTCCAAAGCACTGAACTAGAGATGGGGGAGGGCATCTCACAGCCACACTGGGAAGTTGGCAAGAGTCCCAGACCCAGGGGAGCCAGCTTTACTGGGCAGTTCCCCAAACAGGAGCTTGGGAAACATGGCTTAGAGGTGAAGCCCTGTTATTTGGAGGTTGGAGGCAGACTGGTATTAGGGAACCAGGAACTCTTTGATTAAATTGGGACTTTGGGGAGAGATGACCAGTCAGTGCTACCTAAGGCAAGAGCGTTGGCCCAGGTTAAGGGCCTTGGGCCTCGAGGTGGGATTGGTCCTGAGGGTTGAATATTAAGGCAGGTCGACCCCAGGTGGGTCAGGTTGTCCCTTTTGAGGGGGTGTTGAGAAGAAATGTAACTTCACGAAAAGAGATGCAAGAAGGTGTTTGACAGTAACATTTACGGGACTTGGCAGAGAAGACAAGATTGGATGTTGAGGTGGCTGGACTGCTCAAAAATATGGGTTATGGAAGCAACAATAATTTCTGAAGCTAGAAAACTTTGTGTTTGAGTAGTACTGAGGACATCTAGGTTCAGGTGTTAGACTTTGATTAGATGATATTGTCACATGGAAGAAAGAGGAAAGCTGGAAACAAACACTGGGCTCATCCACAGGAGGAAGAGACAGAGTGAGATGGCATGGGGAGACACCAGTGTGCTGGTTCTGTGTGAGTACCAGGAAGGAGGTGGCTGAGCTCATTTCTAATTCTTTTATTTGCCCATGAATTCTTTTTCCAGATCCCTCAGATAGCCAGTTATTTCTTCTTTCCTCATGTTTTTCAGGTATGTCCAATTTCCCTCAAATCTTTGCATTTTCTTGTCTGAAAGGACTTACTAGTTTTTTTTCTTTTCATCCTTAGAATTTCACAGACAAAAAAGGGTAAACTGTGGAGAATACCGTTTCCACCATCTCCAAGACAAAAATCATGCTTCTTTTCATTATTATTTTGTGGTGGGGGGGGGGGCGTGGAACGCAGGGCCTCGCACATACTCTGAGCACTCTGCCACTGATTCCCCCCGTCCAGCCCACTCCCCAATACCTCTTAAATGAGGTTTGTTTAACAGCGAGTTGGAAGAGAATGTGTGGCTGTCTTATCTTTCTCCTTTGAATCATGCAACAGGTGAGAAAAAGGAAGATGCCGTCTTATCTTGTCCACACCAAAATTGTTGAAAGTTCAATAATCCAGACACTGTACCTGAGAGGGAGTATTTCTGTATGCTGTTTGATTCTTTTTCTCTGTGTTACACTGAGTGTGGGATATCTAAGATTTCTATTAGTAAGGAAAAGGAAATGAAAGCCTCCATAATCAAGTGAATGGATTCATAAATTGGGGTAAGGAATAGGAGAAAACCGTAAGTTCTCGGCAGTCAAAATGATCATTTTACTATTTGAGTGTATGATTTGGGGCTATAGATACCATGCTTTTTTTTTTTTTTTAAAGCACACATGGAAAATATAAAGAACTTTTCCAGACTTCGGTCAAAGCCATAAATAAAGTAAACAATTTATTGATGACACTAGAACTGTATAAGAGGGAAAGGCAATATTAGGAAAATTTCTCAGTGATACTTTTCTGGACAAAACTTAACTTATGACCACCCTGCTTTGAGATCTTGTAGTGGTTTACAGTTCATATGATTTGAGGGGAAATAAAATGAAAACAAGTCTTTCCTCCTGGTCTGGCATCTAAATTGAAAGACGGTTTTCTTGTGTAAAATACCAGGTGCTTCAAGGTTCAGGAAATGCCAATATAAGATTGTCTTCACTGTTAGGCCTTTCTGGTTGCTTTGCAGGTCAAAGTGACAGTGTTTGGAGACTGCTGAGTGGATTTGGGGCCCTGCCCCACAGGTCCTTAATGACTTCAGTGTGGGTTTTTAATCTCCTGCCCAAGTGTTATCGTACTTGTCCAGGCAAGCCGCTCACCGGTATGGGAGAGTGTGGGAAAATTAACACTGCCTGAACAACCAGGGAAGGAAAAAAGTGTCTCAAGGAAGAAATGAATTGCATTAGGATTTCTTTTAATGAAGACTGGAAAAGTACAATTGGAAACCTCTGGACTGCTTAAGGAGAGCCCACACCTTTCCTTGGAGGGAGAAAGCGAAAAGGATTGAGAAATGTACAGAGCATAGCTATCTTTAATGTTTGAGTTAGCTATCAGGAAACCCGAAATGCTGAATGTAATAAAATGTTGACAGCACTTTCACTCAACATGCGGTAACTCTAGAGTACAACGGCATCTTTGGCACCAAAGGAAATCAAGAGAATAAAAGCAGCAGTTGCCAAGATTTGAAGTAAGCCACAGATTATTACCATCTGTACGTTTTACAGACGCCTTGCAAAAACAAGAAATCCAGGAACCAGACTGGAGAGTAAGTATATTGAACTCTGGGGTGTGTTGTTAGATGTAAGAAACTCAGAAATTGGTCTGAATTTTTAAATATAATACTTCATAAAACCTGACACTTTATATTTTTGTAGTGATGGTGGTGCTAATAGTTCATTTGTCTAAAATCTGGACACGAGGAAATTACTCATGTGTCTCATGTGGAAAGTATTATTGTTAAAAATTTTTATTGTACTAGGTCTTCCTACTTTCAGAATTCATCTGTACTTGTAGAATTATTTGTAAATAGCTCGCCAATTTCAGGTTGTTCTTTCTAGAAATTTGTGGAAAGATCATCCTGAAGCACACTGAAGTGTTTTGAATAATGCGTCAGTGTGCTGCTGTTGTACATGACTCAGCTTAGACTTCTTATCCAAGAGATGATTTTCTTGGATGAGTCCACATTAATTGTTATTAGATAAGTGTTTTGGTCTATGTTTGATTATTTTAACATTATAACTTGGTTAGATTATAGATTATAGATTCCCTGTGGCTTAAACTTACATACAGAAACCAAAGAGAAAACCCCCAAGTTTCTGATTTTGTGCACATATTTTAACAGGGTTTGTTCAGAGGTACTTGAGTTGCATTTTTAAACTGTAGCCTTTGAAAGCTATAATGGACTAGGAGAGGGACTAGTCGATCAGGTTATGGCATGTGTATGGGGCAATTGAAAAGTACAGTGAATGTGTGAATTTTAAAAATGCATTACAACAAAAGACATATTGCTCCTAGCACCCTTCACAATAGCCCCCTCACTTGGAATACACTTATCCCTTGGTTCTTGCCACTTTCTGAAGCGGTTCTGGATGTTAACCTTTGTGAATGTCTTTATGAGTTATGATTAAAAACTAGGCTGAAGGCTGCTGCTAACCTCCGTGCAAGGAAAAGTCAGATTTGTAAAAACGTGTGTGCCCTCAACCAGCTTGTTCACTGGTTCTGGCACCACACAAATTTTGACACTGTCCCAGAGTCAGAGTAACTATGAATGGTGACTATTTTGATTCCGTTGGGTATCAAAGGAGTGCAACCAAGGACTGTCCTGAAAAAGGACTACCAGCTTGCTTTAGAAAGTGTCAAGAATGATGGGGTTAGTGTGTTCAAATTCAGGGGGACCATTCTGAGGGGTCTTAATGACAAGGTGTTTTTTACTATAGTCAATTTTTTAAAAAATGTAAACACACATGTATTTGTCTCTAGTTGCCTTGTCATGGATGCCATAAGGTCCCAGATTGACTTAATATGTTTACCTGTATGATCATTTGACTTTGCTAAGAGCCAAAAGTTGCACAGCACCGGACTGAGTGAGCAAGGTGCACGAAGACACACTGTATTGTTTGTGCAAGCCTGCCCTTTCATTGAGTGGCACTTGGTAGCAACATGTACCATAGTTTTTTAATCATACCTCATAAAGACACTCATGAAAGAGGACTCCCAGAACTGCTTCAGAAAGTGTTAAGAATATAGGATAAGTGTGCTCAAAGTGAGGGAGAATAATGAGAGTGTGTCTTTTCCTGTAATTATTTCTTTTAAAAAATTTAAACATTCATTGTATATTTTGATCACATTGTAAGTAATAAGAGAGGCCCATTTACCTAAAATGTTTATATAAAAGTAGTTAAATGCTGTGTAAACAGGGCCATTATGTAAATTATTTGACATCTCAATGAGAAATAGAAGCTTTCTTATAAACAAGCTTGAAATAGAAGCATGAAAATAAAATTTAATGCAATCATTTTAACTGGAAAATAGCAATTAATGGCAGATTACAGAAGCCAGCCAATTAATTGTCATTTAGTACTTTTCTATCCAACACATATGGAGGAATGTTTATAAACAGAGAATGTTTTCATTTTAGTGTGTATCTCAGTGTATTATAATACTTGGCAAATCTTGGGTAGCTTGGCACCATTAAAATCTGAGATTTTTGGTACTTAGACTACCAGTTTTCTAGATATGGAATGTTCCATGGGTATATTTGTTTCTTTTTCTTACCAACCCTGACTTGTTAATGTTTAAACAAGAAACTCTTTACCCCAATATTTTTCTTTTGTAACCTAAACTTCACAAAGTGATCCAAGATAGAGAATGTGGCAAATTAAAGTGAGTGAGGGTAGGAATAACAGAATTACTTCCCGTACATGTGGAACACTAGCTTAGCAAATAAGTGGAATCACATGCATTAGCTTAAGTTTTTGATTCTGAAAGTAACAATTCCCAGTTGTACAACTAGCACTTCCATCATGTGTGTGAGTCTTCTTTGGCTGAACCTACAGGCACTGGTGCAGCCCATTGCCTTCCTGTAACACTTGATACAGACCCGTTTAGCTCATCAGCCAGTCTTGGGAGAATCACGAAGAGAAATGTGCACGGGATTTTGAGACCTGCTGGACACTGGGGTCCTGTTGGATAAATTATTGCCTCAATATGCTAAGTGGACCTCTGTGTCCTAAAGATGTTTATGAATTTCCCACATATTCACTTTTTGTTGCTGGAGGTATAACCCACAGCAAAAGTGGCTTGAAAATCCGAACTTGTGATTAAACTAATGGTTAAAAGTTAGCATCCCTCTTGAAAATATCTCAATGTGGGAAAGTCTTGCAAAGTTTATGACACATGTGTTTATAATATACTTTAAAACTTGTGTGTATAAGCATTTTAAATCTCAAGAAAAAAGTGCTAAGTAAGCACAGTTGATTTGCCTTTTGCAAAATACATGTGAGCAGGCAAAGTTTTATCTAGTGGAAGGTATGGTTGGGATTATATTTTGAGAGTGGTCATGATTTGTCTGGAGGTGTGCAAAATTGGGACAAGTGCTGGCCCTTCACCTCTGTCTTGCCTTGTTTTTGAAGTGACATATGACATTTCAGCCACCTAGTGTGCATTTTGATAGGAATCTTTAACCTATAATGGTGATCCTTAAAATGCTGGTGTCTCCCTGTTGCAGATTGGGCTGAGAGCAGGGCAGCTTAGCCCCGGCAAGCAGATGTCTTGGCCGGTATCTTCTGAGTCCACTTTCAGTCGGGGGGCCTCATTGCTAGCCTCAGTGGGGGCTTCTTGACAGACTTCCGGTTTCTAGAAATTCTCAGATATGCTCTGAGGGTGCAGATGGGCCAGTTACAGGGCATCAGTCTCCACCCAGTCTGAGAGGCAGGCTGTGGATCTGCCTGCAGATACCTTGCTTAAACAGTCACTGACCTGTAAACTCAGCAACCTGGAAGTCTTGGGTGAGAGGGCCGCAGATTCAGGTCTACTTGGGGCAACTTAATGAGACCCTGACTCAAAAGAAAAAATAAGAACTGGGGATATAGGTCAGTACAGTCCCCAGGAATACACACACACACACACACACACACACACACAGACACACACACAGACAGACACACACACACACACACACACACACACACGGAACAATCACTGTTCTTGGCCACCTGTCCTTGGCTTGCTGCACTAATTGTAGGGTGGTCTGTGTGAACGTTGACTTGTGGTTTACCTGGTATGGATCCTGGGAATGATAACTCCTTCCCTTAAGAATTAGGGTCTGTTTGGTGTTAGGAGAAAAAGGCAGGACAATATCATGGTATTTCTTTAAAAAGTTTTTATCCCCTCCAGTGGTGTCTGTTTAAAGCTATTATATGCATATTAATGCTTGTGGCCTTATTCTCTTTGGTACTTATCCTATGGGATTTAAACAGTCAACTGTGAGATCTCATCTAGAATTTACTGTGGGAAGTGCTGAGGATTTGGTCTGTCCTGTCTTGATGAGAGGAGGGGACCCATGAACAGCAGTGAGTGATGTGTATAATTGGAGCTAGATTGTGTGGTTAGGCTGGCATTGCTGCAGGGTTAGAGGACAGGGAGATCACACGGGCCTGCCCGCCTCCCCAGGGTGGTGCTCCTGCCATGTGACCGGCTATGCTGTGCAAGTCAGCTGCTATCACCACCTCCCGTCCCTGCTGACTAATATGTACATCCTCCAACAATGTCGGAGTCTACTCTGATATGGTTGGTTCAGTTCTTAAATGTCACCCAAAGGCCCAACTGCTAAAGGATGGGTTGCAGCCTTTGGGAAGAGGTGGGCGTGGTGAGGGGAAATTAGCTCATTAGAAATGTGCTCTGGAAGGGGATAGTGGGTCCTGGCCCTCTCCTTTTTTTTTTTTTTTTTTTTTTTGCTTCCCAGCTGCCATGAGGTTGGCAGCTTTGCTCTGATTCACAGGGCCTAGCAATGGGCCAACCAACCGTGGGTGGAGACCTCTGGAACTGTGGGCTGAAATGAACCTTTCCTTTTTATAAGTTGTTTCAACCAGGTGTTTTGTCATAGTAATGAACTGTCACATGCCCCAACTCAGCTTTTCCTTAACTATAAGTATTTTACCTCACACTTGCATAATGCATGGCTTCTCTGCTTTCGTTTATTTGCTTTCTTACTTTTCACCTTGGCAGTCGGGCTGGTGTGCCTCCTATGCTCCTAAAGTCACTGTCCTATGAACCCAAGAGTCAAATAGTCATCATTTCTTTGAAACTATCTGTGCTTCATACTGATCCTGTTATGGAAGTGACACATGCATTTTCATTGAGAGTCACACTGGATTTCTGATCTCCCCTAAGTTCTTCACCCAGGTAGCCACCACCTCTGTGACTGGCTCTCAGTTCTGCTCTGTGCTCTGTCCTCGCCATCACTGCCTGTGGCCTCCCTCTTCTCTGCACTACTTAATATTTATAGATGGGCTGTTACTTATTCAAAGGAGAATTTAAAACATTACCCAGGTGGTTAATATGCATGGTTGAAAAGGTTAGAAAACACAATAAACAGAGAAAGAAGAAAAGAAGTCAGGAAAGAAGGGAGGGAAGGAGAGAGAGGACAAATGAGAAAGGAAAGGAGGCAAAGGAAAGGGAGGAAGGGAGGGAGAAAGGGAAGGAGAAAAGGAGGGAAATATCTTACCTGTTAGATCATATTCCTGTTGATACTTATTTTCTTTCTCTTTCTTTCTTTCTTTCTTTCTTTCTTTCTTTCTTTCTTTCTTTCTTTCTTTCTTTC
>NW_004524690.1:4855836-4865259 GCF_000260255.1 Octodon degus
TCTTTCTTTCTTCTTTCTTTTTGCAGTACCAGGGAATGAACTGAGGACCTTGCGCTTGCCAGGCAAGTGCTTATTCTACTGAACTATCTCCCCCGACCTGTGATACTTTCCTAATTATCTTTTGACTGGTTCTGTGTGGCATACACACACACACACACACACACACACACACGTGAAAAACCTTACAAATTATAATTGTGTCATCTATATTGTTTTGTAGCTTGATTTTTGTACTTAACCCTTATGGTTGTTTTTCCACATCTATAAATCTAATTGTTATGATTTTTCATGGCTGCATAGTAGTTTGAAATAATTTGCTCCTTAATCTGCATATCAATTCAGTGTATTGTGTATACACCACTGCTAAATAATCGTCTCAAAACTTGATTATTCTTGCTACATTTCTGAAAAAAAATGTAGATAGTTTCCTATTATTTGCAGCCTCTTTGTAGAGGACTGGTTTCCTGGCTTTCTCAGTGTTCAGTATTTCTTCCCTTGTGCAGATTAAGCTCTGTTTTCTGGAGTACAGTTTGGTTTGTTGTTCGTTGGTGATGCCCAAAGAGGACAAGAGAGGACAGTCCCCAGGGGCGCAGTGAGCCGGGTAGGCAGGGCTGTGGAAGGCCGAGGTCCAGGGCGAGGCCTCAGCTGCAGCCTGAAGAGCAGGGCCTGCCAGGCAGCCTGCTGAGCAGAGGCCACACCACCCTTGACGGTGTGGGACAGGTAGCAGGCCCTGCATGTCTCATTAACCCAGTGTGATTAGCCTAATTAAGAGGTGAGAACATTCGACTGGCACGGGCCTTGCTCCCCAGAAACTCAGGATTGAACCATGATCAATTTCTATATTTTTATGATTTTGAAGTTACATGCCAAATCCAAAACTTAATCCCATTGAGGCAGTCCAAATTACACTCATATTTTATTGAATTCGCTAGATCTTTTTTTAGTATACCAGAGACTATAGTGCCTTTCTGGTACCTATGACTTTGCTTTCCTTGTCCCAATAGTCGATTAGGATCAGCCCACGCCAGTTATGTTGACTGATCTAAAGGCACATTAGAGTATGTTCATGGGTGCATTTACATTTTTTTCAATGTATTAAAGCTAGTAAAAATGCATATCTTTCCAGGAATGGCTTTTTACTTCTTAAAGGTCATATATAATTCTATATATAGTTAGGTATCTGTGTTCCTTTAACATCACATTCCTTTTTACTGATGTCTGCATCTATTTTGGGTGGAGTTCACTGTGCATTTTTAAATCAAAGAAAATAACTTGCTCCAGTTTTTGAATAAGGAGACAAGGAATTATTCAATCTTCACAAATAGAAGCGTAGTGTTCAGAACTGCGAGGGACTTGCCATTTAGTCCGGCCTCATCATTATACCAGCAAGGGAACTAGGGCTTCAAAGGTGAAGCAATTTGCCTACAGTGACACAGCTAATTAGGGGCCCAGCCAAAACCCAAATCCAGGACTTCTGGCTGCCAGTCCTATGGCCTTTGCGCTACTCCATGCTGCCTGCTGGTCTGAAAGAAGAAAAAGAGAAAGGGGTGAGAGAGGAGGGGAGGGCCAGAGAAAAGCAAAAGAGAAAAAAGGAAGGACAAAGGGAAAAATTCAGCTGACATACTGTTTTAATTCTTCTACCTTTATAGAGTTTGAAAAATCCTGATGTACTGTAAAGGAAACATTTAAAAATGTTTTTAGCGTTTGTCAAAAGAAAAAAAAAAGGACCAGGAATATTTGTGATATGCTAATTAGTAAGTATCTCATTATAGGAGACACAGGAAACTTGGCAGGGGGAGATACTATTCAGAGTAATTTAAGGAAACTTCAAAGGTAGGACAAAAAAAGAGTGTTCTTTTTTATTTATTTGATAATGTGTGGCTGCCGTCAGATTTCTGATAGGGTCTGACACCTTTTATAATAAACTCCATAGAAACTGAGGGAATCTGTCAGACATATGGAAGGAAAAGCAAACAATTTGGTTTCTATCCGAGGCTTTTTAGTGGGGCCTTCCCTCATAGTACTAGCCTGCCAGACTTCTCCTGTAGAAACTTGTCAGTGCCATCACTAGTCGTTTGTCGAGGGATCATATTTTGGCAGCCACCCTAAGCACTCCAAGGTGACCCTCTATTTGGAGAAACAAATCCTTTGCAGTTGCTGTTACAGTATATTAATCTAACAATGCAAGTAGTTATTTGAGAAAAGAGTCTAAGCATATTTTCCTCCCTAGTACTGCTTTCTACTCCAGATCTCTCCTAACTAGAAGTACTGTTTCCAAAGATTTCTAATAATGGAGGCACATACCAGCACCCAGTCAGATTTAAAATTTGGGAGCAGAGGAACCCCACAGATTGTATCTCTCCCTGCTGAGGAGTCCGAAGAGCTCCCCTCTAGACTAGAGGGACTGGCATTGACAATCTGTTGACCCTTGGCCACGCCCTTTCTAACCACTGTGTTTGTGCCAGACTAGATCGTTGCTGATGTGTTTGACTACAGGTGACCTTCATCCTCCTGTGGTGTTCACAGGTAGCCAGGAAGATGTAGGGCATGGAGCATATCCAGTCACTTGCAGTCTATGATGGGCTGTAGCAGAGAAGGGTGTGGGGAATCCCTCAAAGGGTCGGTCCAGACTTTGAAAGTGACTTTCAAGTAGGTTATAGTGAAATACTTGGATTTTGCAGTTAGAATCAACTGTTTTGGGATTCCAATTTTGCTTAGTAGCAACGTAACCATGAATTAGGTACTTATTCTTTGTGCTTCTGTTTTCTTCATCTGGAAGATAGATCATGGTGACTCTTGGGCAAGATGTTTGAGGATGTGGCGTGACAACACGCATAAATGCCTAGCGCAGAGCAGGCCCTCAGAGCTAGTAACAGTTATCATTTCTTTGTTTTGTTTATGTAAATGCTAATTCACTGGCAACTGTTTTAGTTTAATAAAGATGCAAAAGAGACCCCCCAGTTAATTAACAGCTGTAGCCAGATGTGGTGGCACAGGCATGCCATCCTAGCACTGGAGGCCGAGACAAGATGATTGCTATCTTGGACTACACCACAAGACCTTGTCTAGAAGACACAAAAAGATCCAACCAATAAAAAATTTGAGCAGTATATATGTATATACCTACATAAGCACTGTCAAGGTAGAAACTAGAACATTGCCAGAACCCCAGCAGCCTCTCACACCTCCCAATCCACAGGAGTCAAAGCCCTTACCCCCCGAAGGCACTCTTTCTAAGGGCTGCCTAGTCTCCACACACAACAGACAAGGCATCTTGGTAAGTTCTTGTTCCCAGGGAGCTTACATCCCAGAGAGCTAGACTGCAAAGATATATGTGGATAAGTTAATGAGATGATTCCATAGAAGGTTGAATGTTATGAAGAAAACAGGCTTATGGGCTGGAGCCTTCCAGAAAGCTAAGTAGCAAACACCCTTCTGAAGAAGAGGTGAAACCAGACAAGCAGCAGCCCATGCTCAGGGAACCAGGAGATCCCAGAGGGGGATGAGCCTGTGCTCAGGTCCATGTTTGAAGAACAGGAAGAAGGGCAGAGCAGCACAACAGCATGATACCTGACGATGGCTGGTAGGCTTTGGACAAAAACTAGGTTTTCATGTAACTGACAGGGTGATGAGAAAAACAATGTAGTGAGGATATTCAAAGGATGCAGAGCTTGCTTCTGCTCCGCTTCCTTCTTACAGTGTCCTTAGGAACAGGGGATGATGTTTTCCTTTTACATTCAAGCTCTCAGTCATCCTCATGACCATGTGGTGAGGTCTCTGAGAAAGATGTGGGCATGTCCTGTTAGAGAAACATCAGTGTGAATTGTGAGGGTTTTTGGCTTGTTGAAGAGCTCTTCCTACCACCCCCAGAGCCCACTGGCCCTTGTAGCAAGGATTTGGTTAGTAATAGCACAGTGGTTCAGAATCTCCCTGCCTAAGCTAGTTGGCTTCTGCAGGGGACAAGCTGTCTGAGTCTTCCTAAAGGTCACCTGTAGAATGTCAGTGCTGTGGTTTGGAGGTGGTTTCTTCCCCAAGATTGCATGTGAAGGCTTCCATCATGGTGACACTGGGAAGTGGTTAAAACCTGTAGCAGTTAGGGTTTAGTGCAAGGTGATTGGGTCATTGGGATGCTGGCATTGGCAGAGAATAATGCTACTCTGGAGGAGTGGGTTAGTTGTTCTTGTGAGGATCAGTTGTTAGAAAGGAGCAAGACAAGCCTCGTCCTGCTCTCTGGCTTCCTGTCTCACCCTGAGCTCTCCCTCTTGCATAAACCCTCTGCATCATCCCATCCACTGTGGAAGATAGTCAGGAGACCCATGTGAGGGCTGGTGCTATGCCTTTGCCCCTTCAGCATCTAAAACTGTGAGCTACATAAACATCTTTCCTATGCAAATTACCTAGGCTTGGTTTTTTTTTTTTTTGCACATAAATGGACTAAAACAAAGAGTCACATCAGTCCTCATGAAGGAAGCCCTGGTTCCTATGCAAATTACCTAGGCTTGGTTTTTTTTTTTTTGTAGCACATAAATGGACTAAAACAAAGAGTCACATCAGTCCTCATGAAGGAAGCCCTGGCAGGCTCAGTGCATGTCTAGTCCATACCTCTCGCCAGCCCCAAGCCCACCTCAGAGTGGGTGAAGTTCCATAAACATTCTGAGAAGCTCCACAGGAAAGCGATATGTTAACCTCGCCAGTTTTCACACAAAGTCATAGAATCCCTTTGATACGCAGCTTCCATGGCCATCCCAAGGAATGCAAGATCTGGAAATGCCATTTGGAAAACACCAGCCCTGAGTGCTGCTGTACAGTGTTTACTAAATGGTCTCTTGAAAGAGTTCAAGTATGTTCTGTGCCTGAAACTCTTCTGTGTGTGAAAGGATTAGAAACAACATTTGTAAAGTACTTCCATATGTTTAGAATGAAGAACCTGGGTGAATGGAGATTCAAAGTGCTGAAAATCATAAATCCACTCCTGTTTGAGCACTGATGTTAACTACTTTGCCCTTTGCACTCTCAGCATTTTCATTATTATTGTGCAGTGATTTGCTTATACTACTGGATTCCAGCATTCCAGTGCAAAAGCCAGTTTTACCTGGTTTAAAGGATAGCTGTTCTAAACTAGGCCTGGCTTTGATTTTTGGATTATTATCTAGTAGGATATATATTTACTTATCTATAAGTATATTTAAGTCCATTTGTCGATCCTCTGTGTGCATCCCTACCTTTTTTCCATGCAGCTTGCTCTTCTTTTCTAGGGATTCATGCAAGTATATCTGAACTTGGAGGACATGTTTTTGGTAGGGGTTTACAGAAACCCCACTGAACTCTGGCAGAACTTGTGTTAAGGTGCCTGATTGCCTTCTCACCCAGCTTTATCATTCCTCACAAAATTTCCACATCTTTTAACACCCTCATCTTTCTGCACTTCCCAGCCCCAGCTTCCGCTATTTATTGTCTTATTTATGTTCTTAACTTTGTGGTCTGTGCTTTAAAAAGTGTGAATGTTGCTTTATTTTAATACTCTCTATGGCCTGGAATTCTAACTTTTTCAAATTATGTTTTTAAAACAAAAGTTCTGAAATACGAAGAAGCAGAGCTATAGAGTCTTTACTCTATAGCTTTACTATAGAAGTCTTTACTATAGGACTTCTCAGTACCTTTAATAATGTAAAATGTAGTGTTACTTTCCAAAAGGGAGATGAAATAGTATTTTCCAAATTTATTTACTATTCACTGCCTACCTTACCCCTTAAAAATTGTATCAAACCCAAGTCGGTTATGTTGATCCTGCTAAACTATCACACTAGCATTATGTTCTCTTACCACTTAAATTATTTGTCTCAACAAAGCTGTTTTATAATCCTTCTAAAATACTTGACATTTCCCTAATCTGAGTCTTTTCTCATGATATTCAGTCTCCCTTCTCTCATTCTTTTCTCATATATCTGGACTGTTTTTCTTTTCTCTGTGCCTTTATGAGAGATCATTGTTCTCCAAATCTAGGTTCATGTAAGTAAACTTTCCTGGCTGCCACAACCCTCAACGAAGTGCTCTTAGAGTTGTTATCAGTACCTCACCTCTAACTAGCGTTATGAACAACATCGGCTGCCTGTGGTTTATACGCTGTCTCTGCTGTGTGTGTGCGCGTGCGTGCATGTGTTTTGTGTGTCTAACCCCCATTTCCACTTTACATACAGTGGAAACTCCATTGATCCCAAAGGACAGTTTATATTTTGTTTTGAAGACTGATTATTCTTTCTCTTCCTAGATACTGGGTTTGAAAGTGACTGGGGTGCAGTGGACAGAGGCTATAAAAAAGGAACAAATATTCCTGTAGCAATTGCTGCAAACAAACATATTAAGCACTTAGAGGGTGCTCTACTCTTGGAATAAAAAGCACTCTTATTTTCCCTAAATGAACTAACAGTCTGTTTTGGAAGATAAATATAATACAGTTTAATGAAAGGCCATCCTAGTAGCATCAAAAGGCATTATACGAATACAGAAGTGAGGCCAGTTAATTTAATGTGCGGGGGCTGCAGGGAGGCAGATAGAAAGAATCTAAGGGAGGGAAAGAGTCACCAAAGAGCAGATGGTGATTAGGCTCAAAGAACAAGATGGAGTTAGGAGTTTGTGATCGGAAGCAGAGGTAAAAGAGATCATAAACAGAGGAAAGAAAATACAGCATGGAGGAAGAGTAGAAGGCAAGAAAGCCTTGGAGTGTAGGTTGCACGGGGAAGCACTGTGGAGACCAGCGAGGAGTTTATGTGGTCCTCATGTGGTGGAAGATCTTTCACCACTGAGGCATAAAGAGACTGTTAAAACAAAATCAAAGCTGGTAAGTGAGGTGATCAAAATTTGTGCTTTGGGGAAAAATGGAATAGGGAGTTGATACAGAGGAATGAAATTGAAGTTCATCACAGATTGTCACAGATCTGCCGAGCTTGATTATTCCCAGCTGACCGGGACATAAGGAGTAAAGGGAACTCACAGCCATGTTGAAGGAGACAAAGATGCTTATACTGGCAACCATTGTATTTCTGCGTGTGTTTTAGTTCTTTGGGGTGAAACAAACCTGATAGGCACCATTAGCCCTTGCTGTCAAGAGGCCACCCATGAGGTGCTCTGGATTGAAAGTGCTCATCTTAGTCCAAGAAAAGAAAACTCTGCGCCTGGAGTTTACTTGCCTGGAGACCTAGCTGCTGATTTTCCTAGTGGCTTTTTTCTCTAGGTTTCTCCCGCTGGAGCCTCTAGGTATCCTATCATAAAGAGTGAGAAGTGGGTGTTTCCATGGAGAGCCTGCCCTGACACCCTGAAGATGATTTTGTTTGGGGGAGGGGAGTACCTCAGTATTCAGAGCTTCAGGGCATCTGATTTAAGAGCCATCTGTTTTAATCAGGCATTTTGCCTGATTTACAAAGAAGAGGAAGATAGGAAGAGAGTGGGCATAGACTACACTGTATTCTCCTAATTAGGATTATTGCACAAGTGCCAGAGGTTCAGGCACTGATGTGCTTGCATTACTTGAAGTAATTGTGGTTTTCTGTAACTGCTCTTCAGCTTAAAGTTTTTAAAGCTCCTTGTTAGTGTTCCTAAAACTCCAAATTTTACTTTTCCAACTTCTAGAGGTTTTCTTTAACATAAAAATCTACTGGATCTTTTTTATACCACTTCTTTATTTTATGCATATACTACCTTCTTAATCTGATAAAAGGAGCTACTAATTTATGGTATTTATTTCAGGAATCGTTCTGCACACTAGACATAGGAAGATTCACCTAATTGTCTTTGTAGAGTACTAAAGTAAGTCCTCTAAATGTTATCACTATAGATTAGGAAGCTTAAATATAGAAAACTACAAGTTGAATATCCCTTATTCAAAATATTTTGGAAAAAAAGTATTTCAGATTTGTGGTTATTTACATATTCAAATGAGATGTCTTAGGGATGGGATCCAAGTCTAAACATGAAATTCCTTTATGTTTCATATACATCATATTCACATAGCCTGAAGGTGATTTTGTACAATACTTTTGGTGCACCTGTGTTTTGTCACATGAAGTCAGACGTGGAATTTTCCATTTGTGGCATTATGTCAGCACCCAGAAAATTTAGGAGCAGGCATTCTTAACCATTTTTGGTTCGGACTGCTTCCCAATTCATGAATCTTAAATAAAATGAATTAAGATCTGAGAAACTGAATTTGGTATAATTTTCTTCTAAGAGAATGTACATTCTATTGTTCATCAGTCAGCACTCAGTTCAGCTCTGGATATATTGTTTTCTGGAAATTTAACTTGTTGCAGACTAGATCCAAATGCCTGTTCCTTGTAGCTCAGCTGGCTCCACTAGCTCCAGGAGTAGGGTTTTTCCTTAGGCTTTTGCTTGGGCTCACAGAGCTGTTCATAAAGAATGAAATCAGGCTGGCCAAATAGTTCAGCGGACTAAAGCCCCTACTTAGGCAGGCACAGGGATGGGGGTTTGATCCCTGGAGTGCTGTGCCAGCCCTGCTGGGGTGTGCTGAGACAGGGACTGAGACTGCATGTGGTGGTGCACGCCTGTAATCCCAGAGCTTGGGAGGCTGAAAACAGGAGGATTACTATGAGTCCAGTCTGTGTAGTGAGACCCTGTAGACCTTGTACTACATATATAAACAAAAAGAATGAAATCATCATTTGCAGGAAAATAGACAAGAGAACACTGTGTCAAATGAAATAATCTTGAAACAGAAGAGTTAAATATCTCATATGGGGAAATTATAAAAAAAGACCTGAATGGTGGGGGAAGGAAAGAGGAGATGTCTAGAGAGCGTGGATACCATCAAAACACAATGTGGTATTTGTATGTATGGGAATATCAGAGTTAAATCCATTAATTTGTAAAATTAACATGTGGTAATAATTATAGTACACAAATTGAAAAGAAAAAGTCTCAGATTTTCCAGCATTTTGGATTTTCGGATAAGGGACAGTGCTAGAAGTGATACATCTGAGACTTGAACCCGACAGTATAGGTTTGCGGTCTGGGGCACAGTCTATGCATACTCCCTGAGCCTTAGATTGTTTTCCCTTGCTGTGACAAAATAGCTGAGAAAATAGCTGAGAAAAAGAAGAAAAGTTTATTTTGCCTCAGGGTTTCAGTGATTTCTGCCCTTGGTGAATTCATATCATTGCCTTTAGGCCTGTGGCAAAGCAGAAACATTATGATAGGTGGTGTGGCAGAGGAAAACCATTCACCTCAGGGTAGTCAGGAAGCAGAGCCAGAGAGGAAGGGGCCAGGGACAATATATATCCTGCAAAGACATGCCCTCTGTGACCATCATCCGACTGGGCCCCACCTCCTCATAAGCCCAGTCAGCTAAGGTATTCATCAGTGGATTAATCCACTTGGGAATTTATTTATTTATTTATTTATTTATTTATT
>NW_004524690.1:4866739-4883752 GCF_000260255.1 Octodon degus
TATACCTTTCAGCAGTTGATTCTTTACTGTCAACACTATTATTTCAGAGATATCAGGTGTGTGATTTCCAGTTTCCTCAGTGCTAGTGTCTTCTGCATTTGTACGGGGTAGACTCAAGGCCTGAGACTGCATTTTGTTCCTTCTCTTTGTCATTTTGTATACCACTGTTTTCTGACTTTTGGTGTAGAGCTTAGATAGAGTTATTACCTTAGGACCAGGTCCGGATCAAGAAGTTCAGATTCCTCCAGGTGGGTGTTCGGATCTGGCTGCTGTGCTCTACTTCTTTCTGCTGCAGCTGTTGAACCCTTTGTGTCTCTCTGGCAAGATGTTGTGCTCCTGAATCAGCTGGGTGGGTCTTGCCTCTAGCCTCTTTGCAGGGAGTTCTGCTGAAGAGTTCCCTGCTGGGCCTGCAGCCTGGGTCGAATGAGGATCCGCGGGCCCGGGTTGTCTCACTCACTCACTGGGCCTGCGCTCCAGGTCTGTTCAGGATTCCGTGGTCTGGGTTGTCTCACTCACTCGCCAGGCCTGCGCTCTGGGTCTGTGCAGGATCCCACATCCCTGCGTCGTCTCACTCACTCTCCGGGCCTGCACCTTGGGTCTGTTCAGGATCCTGCGGCCTGGGTCGTTTCACTCCCCACTTGGGAATTTAGAAGCCTCATGATCCAAGCACTTTCTCAAACCCATTCCCATCAACTGGCAACTAAGCTTTCAACACAAGGAGCTTTTTGGGGGAATATCTTGAATGCCAAACACAGCACACTCTATTATATTGTCTTTTCTCAGGTAATTTTTACATTAGTTGTGTGTAGAAAGGTGTGTGAGATAAAAATTAATGCATTTCCTATTAAGTTTATCCCTTTCCTTTCTAGTGAATCTTGTGGATAATACAAATGGTAATAAAAGTCTGCCAAATGGGCTTGGTATTTAGGAGATAGTAGTCTAAGTGCAGTGGCTTGAAAGTCAAGAAGGAAATTACAATTTTGGCATTGACTTGCATAAGCTGTATGGCTTTGAGCTAGCTACTTATGTTTTTTCTGAGCCTGTTCCACATGTATAAAATAATTTCAACTTTAAAGTTCCTTGACTCTGTAACACCAAACAGTAAAGAGACAAGGTTTGGCTGACTGGGAGGGAGGAGGAATCAGAGCTAGTTCCTATCAGAATATTCAAATCTCCCAGAACTTTGATGGAAGGTGTGGAGGTAGGCAGAGCAGGGCTGGAGGGGTCTCTCAAAGAAGAAACATCCTTCAGATAAGACTCAGCTTGTACCACATGCTGCTTTTATGGCAGGCTTTCTGGCATGTCATTTTGATAGAATTACGTCGTCTTTCCAGATTATAAATTTTTGTTATTTGGAATTTTGTCACTATTTCCTGTTAGCACAGGCATAATGATCACTTATAGGAGGAACAAAGGCAAAAAGGAGTTTGCATTTTCTTCAGGTATTCTGTTTATGAATCAGATTTAACCTAACTAACCCCAATACCTTGACACCATCTCAGGGTTAACCAGTGACCATTGTCCTTTATGACAATCCTGTTAGACTGGGTCTAACTTTTGAATCAGATTGTTCTGCCTGTTCTGACTTGAATTCTTGATCTACGGTATTTCCCTTTGGTTTCTCATTGCTAACTGCACCATGCTGTGGTACAGAAAGGACATCAGAATATAATACACACATAATTTTCATAGAAAAAAGATGCACTTTGCGGTATGGCATTTTGGACTTTCTTCAAGATCCTCTTAATTACTTGTGCTAAATTTTATATCAACACTTATTTAATATTCTTGTACAAGTTCAGTAACAGAGTAAATTTTAGACCTATATAAAACCTTTTAATCACCTAGGTTTTCTAGTTGGCAGTAACAAAAATCTTTGAAATTTGTGTTCTTCTGGTTTGTATAGTAGGGCTGCAGTTTGTTGTGTTGAAAGGAAAACTGATAGCAGTTAAATATAACCGACTCTCCTTGAGCAAGAAACAAGATTTGGAACCATTCTAGAATGATCTGACACCATTTCAGACCAAAGATGGTTCAGAAAGCTTCACCCTGTAACATATACAGGTTATACTTAGAGCCAGAGAAAAGCAAGTGACATCCAGAAACCATCTGACTCGCAACAGTCAGCTTTTGCCTCATGTGGGCATGGTCTGGCCAGCTGGCAGCTTGTGATTGGGTGATGCTTGACTACGATTATTAGCTGAGACTCAGTTGCTTGATTACAAGGGTATACACTTAGGTAAGGTTACTATTTGTTTACACATCAAATTAGGTTATACTTTAGGCCAAACTTCACTACTCAAATACAGAGAAAAGTATGGGCCAAATTTAGTTCTGTATAACAATTAGTTAAACTTCTTTCCCTGATTTTATAGACTCAATTGATTTTATAGACTCATTTTTCACATACATTAACCAAGATGGTTAAAAGTTAAAGAAATTCACCCTTCCTATTTGATACTCTGGTACAAATGAGAGAAAAGAAGAATGGCTATCATTCATGTATAGCCACCACCCCCTCTTTGTAGCTTCTGATTTTTCTATGTCCAGGGATCGGTGATGACTTTAGCTGTGTGATTCAGCTCTGGCAATACCTGTAAAAACTTTTTATATTTTTAAAGTAGATCAAGGTGGGTATGCCGTGTTCACCATCTGTACAGTTTATATTTCGTGCATCTGAAGTATTTAGAAAATTGGTTTTTCTCTAAACTATATTTTCTTTGCTGATAGCACTTTAAAAAATTTCACTAAAGTTTGGGTTGTGTTTGAAGCACACATATTATCTTTAAGGTTTCAATAATATGACATGAGGAGAAAGGGTGAAAGTGTAGAGCTTCTTGAGCCTGGAGTAGAAGAAGGCTGCAATGATGAAATGCTAGATCTGCCGCTTCCTAGATGGGGCTGGACAGGGAAAGCACATGGCACCAAATGAGCTTTCCAAGAATGCCAAATGTCATTTTCTTTTTGATCACTTCATCTTTAGAAACACATAAAAATGTCACAGTCTCTTGGAGTATTGACCCACCTAACCAAGCTCTTGCTTTACTATGGGATATGGGAACAGAGACTTGTGTTTATCTGTCCTTTTTCACCATGAAAAGCATTTTCTTCAGTAATGCCACATCTGTTTCCCATCCCAGCTCTTCTCCTAGAGGACACAACACATTGCAAATGCTCAGTGTTAGAATCAACCACCTCAAGAAACAAAGCATGCAAAGGAAAGAAGAGCAGATTCAAGACAGGGTCAGAAATCCATCAGCTTTTTATTCATCTACTGCAAAATGTATTCAGTAGAGAAGCAAAGTAATGCGCTATCTTGACTGATGGCCTGCATGCATTGGGGGGTACTCTGGACCTTGGACGAACTTGGGCACTCTCCCTACAAGTCCGTCATAGTCCTGGATGCTACAGCTTCTTGATGGCATCTAAGGGGAAATGTTAGGAAAATATTTAGATATCAGGTCAAGAAATCACTGAAACAATATTGCTATAAGGTTTAGTGACATTGTCTAGACAACACTAGAATCCAAGATACAGAAGATGATCATTTCTGTACTTGGGAATCGAACAATGGAAATCATGTGGATTTTACTCAGGTTATCTAGGTGTGGGGGAAGATGGCAGAATGTACTCCAAAGATGAGTGTTGTAATGTGGGTGGGCATTGCTCAGGTGTACTTGAAAAGCCTGGGGAATGGAGCACTTCTGGTTAAACTAGAGAGAGGCTGGTGTCGAGCCCTGTGACTCCTGGATGCTGAGGGGTGATCAGAGGCTCAGTTTTTCACCTCAATTAACTCAAGACTGTATGGGATACAGCAAGCTGGGTCCAGCTACTGTGGCAAAACCCCAAATAAGTGGAAATAAAATTCCTGATTTCACTGAATTCTCCCATTTATAAAGAGTAAATCTTGGAGGCCAGCTTGATAGCTCAGCTGACTAAAGCACCTGCTTAGGTAGAGCACGGTGGCCAGGGTTCGATCCCCAGCATGCCATGCCAGCCCCACCCAAAGGGTGAGTTGAGACAGTGATGGAGACTGGGCATGGTGGCACGTGCCTGTAATGCCAGCACTTGGGAGGCTGTAAACAGGAGAATCATTATAAGTCTGATCTACATAGTGAGACCCTTCAGACCCTGTAGACACATAAAAAAAAGTAAATAAATACATAAATACTAAATACATAAAAAAAGTAAATCTTTTTTGTTAAGATTAAGCTTTTTAGGAGCTGGGGAGATGGCTCAGTAGAATAATTGGCTTCCCTGGCAAACACAAGGGCCTAAGTTCAAACCCCTGTTCCGAAAAAAAAAAAAAAAAAAAAAGAGTAAGCTTTTTTATTAAAAAAAGAAAAAGAATATGCCCTTTTCTTTTCTTCCTTGCTCTTGTCCATGAAAATATGTCTTTAATGTAATATAGAAAGTATATGCTTAAATCTTATTTTTGGCTTATTTGTTGTTTTGAGGATTTCCCCAGGTTCATTTGACTTTGGTATTAATCCTCATAGAAAGACATGAGAATAGCTCTGGGAGATTCAGATTATTATCTGTAACTTGAAGCAAACAAATAAACATTAATCATCTAGTTATTTGCTGTGTGAAGGCTCTGGTTAGTGAAATTAAAGCTTCCCAGTGCTAGAGAATATAGAATATATTTTGTATACACGATAAGCACAAGAAAGTGAGATGTGGATGTGCTGTCTTACAACACTTGTTTGCTGTGAAAAGCAAAGAAACTAGACAATAAAAACAATGTAAACCACTGCTTCATAGTGCTGTCGTAGTTTAAACAGGCCTAGAAGCTGCCTGTCGTGGCAACTCTTCAGAATCCATGTAGGCATCAGTGCTGTGTCTAAAGAGAAGGGTAGGAGAAGCTGTTTCTATGATAGTCCTAAACTCTTTTTCTGTAGCGACTGGAATCACACACAAGGTTAAAAGTTGCAAGGTATCACCTTTTCAACTTGCTAAGTTATATTTTCATCATTGGCTGTAATGTATATTCATAGATCTATAAACCACATGATTACACAGCTTTTAAAATTAGAAATGTTTTTAGTCCTTAGACTAAATCAATAAAGGTGGAATTAGGCCTGTCAGAATATTTAGAATAGTCATTTATCACCTGATTAGCTTGTCAACTCAGAATTTAACTAGATTTTGTGATTATTTAGATAAAAAAGTTGGACTAGGTTTACTGGTGAGATTTATTAAAAAAATCCTGTGTGAAGTTATATAACTGTATAAATAGAAACAATCAGTGACTATTTAAAGGTGTTTAAGGGACAGAGTCTTTGGAAATATGCATATAATTGAAATGTGTGTGTGTGTGTGTGTGTGTGTGTGTGTGTTGTTTGTACTAGTTATTCAACCCAGTACCTTTGCCCTGAGCTATATCCAAGCCCTTTGATTTTTTAATTTTGATTTTAATTTAAAAAAAATTTTTTTAAGACAAAGTCTCACTAAGTCAGTAAGTGCAAATGGCTCAGCTAGAACTCGGACCCTTTTGCCTCGGCCTCTCACAGTACTAGGATTATAGGAGTGCAGCGCTTCTGGCTTCCTTGCTTCTTTTTTTTGATATATTAATTCCAGGGTATATTGTGGCAGGGCCAAGGAATGAGCCTCTAAAAGGCAGCCATAATATAACACATGTGTCCTTCCCAGTATTTGTTTATGAGCTGGTTTGGGGCATCTTAGAATGAATTATTCCATTCAAGTCAGTGTAAGTAGTGAATAAATTTTTAGACAAAACCACCAAAGCCTATTCCATGGCTGAAGCAGTTGTGATATTCTCAGACTTTTTTTTACCAAACTATAATACTATTATATGGTTTACTAGTAAAATATTATAGCCATAAAATGATTGCTTTGGTGGCAAACTTGGGCACTTGTATGCTGCCTTTAACACTAACTCTAAGTTGTTTTGAATATAAGTTAGTTCTGTTCTAAGAGTTTATCTGTGAGTAAATGACTATTTTAGTATCTGAGAGCATTGTTGAGCTGTAATTTTGTTTCTTTCTAGCCATCAACTATGTTTACATGGATTGTTTCTGAACGGTTTTAACTCCCAATTGTATATTAAAATTACAGTTTTAGCAATTTAACCAACATTGGAGATTGTGTGTTGGTTTTTGTATGGCATGACTTACATTTATAATAGTATCTTTTAGGACAATATATTGTAAAACTAATTGTGATTTATAAGTTTTACCTCAAGAGATCCTGTAATACATATTTGAATTGTAAGACAGCCAATTTTCTGTAACTGATACAAAATACTAGGCAAAAACCAACTTAAAAGAAGGAACGTTTTATTTTGGCTTGTGATTTCAGAGGTTGAGTGCATTGTGGTTTTGGGTCTGTGGTAGCACAGTGTGTGGTAGGGAGTGTGTGACAGAGGAGCTGCTCCCCTCAGGGTGGCTAGGAAGCCAAGAGAGAGCAAGGGGTCGAGATTCCTCTATTCCTGTCTCCCAAGGCCCTAATTTCCCTCCAGGAGGGCTCACACCCTAAGGGTTCCACCACCTACGAATAGCACATCCAGCTGGCCACCAAGCCATTATCAACACATGGGCTTCTGGGGCACACTTAGCCAAACCATAACAAAGACTGAAAATAGAATATATTTTGTAACAAAATCCTGATATTTAAAACTTCCTTTGGATGATTTTCAAAACATCTTCTTATATAATCAATTTCAGTTGTCACCTTAAACAGGGTAGTGGGAATTTCAGCTATGACTATAGTGAATAGTATAGGGCACAGAAGGGGTGCTCAACAGAGTCCTGCTATTAATAGGACTGTATTCTTAAGTATAGAAGGTGTACTTTTTTTTTTTCCAAAATTTTATTGATAAACAGATAGCAATGAGACAGTTTCAAATCAAATCGGAAGTACAGTTTCAACAAATAATACACTGCATATATTCTTCTTAGTAGTTAATTGCTGTACAAGATGTGGACTTGAGATCCTATTTACAAACACCATTAGAACAAATCATTCTATTCATTAAGAGAATGCAACTATATATCTATCCTAACCACTTTGAATACACAGATACAAAATGGACATTCATCGGTATACCCCATTTTTCCTAAGTTCCATTATTGAATATTATAGGTGTGTAAACTCAGCAAAATATTCTAAAAGAGTCCAGTAGCCCATAATAGCATTGGGTCCTCTGTTTAACTGGCAATGTCAGAAATTATTGACCTGAGTCCCCCACAGCTCAACATAACAGCATGGCTTTACTTCCTATATTTCGTCTTCATACTTTTCTACTGGATGGTTAAGACCAAGGTAAAGCAGGACCTGTGCAACAAGAGTTGTAGCTTTTTGGTCTGAGAAGGTCGGTGAAATGCCCTCAGGATTTATCCTGAGATCCTGTACCTCAGATTGTAGAACCTTTGTCGGTGTCAGCCATGTGGATGAGTCATGGCCATTGCTTGGCCAATGTGCTCTCTGTGAAAGCCTGAGAGAGTGTCTTCTACCCATGCGACTCTCCTTAGGCACACTCTCCGTCATCGATCACTTTCCTCTTTGGCCCCATAATCCTCTTCATCAGAAAATTTGGGACACTACCGAGGTACATGACGTTACAGTACAAGTTCTCATATGTCCTGAGTCTTAATTGGCCTTAGAAGGTTAGGGCCAAAATGTTGGTTTTCCTTGTAGCCCTCCTTTTCCTCTAATTTTGGTCGGCAAACTTAGGTTGTTAACCATCCAGAAAACAAGCTTATTGTTATTATTAAACGATTTAGGCTATCAAGCTTAAACTCACTATCTCACTGCATTTCAAACATCTTAGGCATAATAAGGAACAGGTATTTTTCATCAAGTATTGATATGTTGAACTTTAAGTCCCTACATAATACGATAAAAAAACATTTAAAAATTAGCTTATATTTTAAAAATAGGATAAAGAATTCTATACTTCTCATGTTTGCACATAAGTCCAAAAATCTCACCATATACAACCTTGAAGCAGGACCCTCCCAAAATATTCCTTTTCCTGTCTCTTGCTTTCATTCACAACCCCCTTAGAAGGTGTACTTTCAATGAAGACTTTCTACTCCCACAGTGTAGTAAGCACACATTCAGGGAGCTTACTAAATACAATGGTTCTGTGTGAAGTTTGTATGATTCTGGCCTGAAAAATAAATGTAAGAACCCTAGAAAGCATGTAGATACAGGTTGTGTGTGGCTTGATAGATCACCTGTGATTATTTATATGTTTTAATCTTTGGTTCCTTGATCTATTTTAATTGATAGGGGAGCACAGTGAGTAGTGTTCTGGTTATTTTGCCACATTCCTTCTGGGTTAGCAGGAGGACAATATGTGAACCAAATCTACCTTGAGGTCAGATTTTCTCAGGCAGGCCCATGGTTTTGGGGGGTTCCCCCATCAAATGTCTTTGTGTCTTTTTAATTTTTATTTATTTGTGTGTGTGTGTGGCCAGCTCAGCCCACCAGGGGGCGGGCTGGCTGGCATGTGGTGCTGGGGGATTGAACCGTGGTCCCTGTGCTTTGCTAAACTTGTTCCAAGTAGGTGCTTTAGACCACTGAGCCAGCTCACCAGCCCCTGTCTTTGTGTCTTTACTGCAAAATCTCTTTAGGGAATAAGAATTTTTGTCTTCTTCTTGGCTGCCCTATAGAAGGCATGTCTTTTTGAAGCACCTTCGATGGGCATTTGCTTTTCTGTTTCAAGTCTTGTTGAACTGGAAAAAGTTATTGAACCTTGTATCCCGATTTGCTTTCAGTACTAATGCCAGTGAGTAAAATTATACTAATTGCTTTTAATCTCTTAGTCACTTTAGTTTTGGTATGAGAACATTGTGGTATTTGTGAACAGGCTTTTGTGCCAGAAAAAGAATATAAAACCATTGCTCAGAAAAATGGTGCCATTAGGAGCCATCAGCAGCACATAATAATGGCAATTAATGACAATCAGGGGCCAACTCATTGCCTCCTGTATCTGACATTTTTTTAAAGGAACAAAACATATGAAGTTTATTTTATTATTATTTTTTCTACTTTGTGCAAGTATTTTTACATCTGCTTGTGATTATTCTGCCTTGTAACTACCACCTCAGGCCCAATTCTCTTTTAGGGAAAAAAATGAATTCCTTATGTAATAAGTTATAGTTTGAAAAATTTCTCTGACAGACCATGAGCTCTTCTTATGAAACATTCAATACAAGAAAAAAGTGCAGCTATAATTCATTGCAGAAATATGGATTTATAATAGAAAGATAGGGATCTTATGTAACAAAGTTAGTTACTTTTGTAAGGACGAAAATTTGTACCTCCTACATTACTGTAATAATTTAATATGAGGTATAGCAAAATGAATAACAAATTAATCAACCAACCCAACCCTGTCACTCGATAACCTGTAAGTTGTACGGAGCCAGCATGGCGTTACCCAGAGCCACTTAAAAAAAACCTGCTGCTCAGTGACTTACATCTTAGAAATGCCTTCAAATCAGTATTTTGCTGTCGCAAAGACTCTAAAGTAAGTTTCAAAAGAGATTAAAAACTTTGTATGTACTTAAAATAATTGCAAATGTGTTTAAATATAAGGGAGAAATATCAAGGGTCTGTGTTAGAGGCTTGAAATAGCCTATCTAACCCTGATAACCAGAGGGCCTTCTTGCAGATTGTGAAGTGGTAGCTGTTAAAATTAGAAGCAGGGTATGTTGCAACCCAAGAAGCATATGATGGAACTGTTGCTGCGCTAAGTGTACTGCTTGTGCCAATTGCTGAGTAAATAAACAAGTTAAACCCACATAAACTGATGGCTCTGGTGCTTATAATTCATTGTCCATCTGTTTATCATTATTATTTTTTAAATCCTGTGTTTTCTCATCCTGTGTATCTGGCATTTTGGAATTCAGAGATGCTATGACGAGATTAGTCAGTCGTCTTTGTGGTTCTCCTGCTTGCTTTTTAGGGAAAGTTTGAGAACCCATGAAAACTGTGGAGTCAGTGATAAGACAGAACACTTTCACAGAGTCACATTCTGAGACTTGTGGATAAATTTCTCAGGTTTTTAGTGTTATTTTTCAGAACCTGTCCCTTTATTTTTATAATAAATGCAGTCCTAAGTTTTCTCCCTGCTTGTTGCATCCTGTTTGAATGTTCAGATTTGTTTATAAGCTTTTCTGTATTGTGTTCACATAAAAATTAAGGGAATTGGTTGATTTTGGGGAAGCATTCCTTTCTAACTTTTTTTTTTAAGTTTATTTTTTATTTTTTTTGTGTGTGTGTGTATGTGTGTGTCCAGCTCAGCCCACCAGGGGGCGGGGCTAGCTGGCATGTGGTGCTGGGGGATTGAACCGCGGTCCATGTGCTTTGCTAAACTTGTTCTAAGTAGGTGCTTTAGACCACTGAGCCATCTCACCAGCCCCTCTTTCTAACTTTTAAAAGGGTGTTGAAGGCTGTCTTGACAACTTTTAAACAAAGACTATGCCAATAATATAACATGAAACCTTTCTTCTGGAACTCTAGGATTTGGGATGTGATTTATTATTTATTTAATCATTTTTGTTTTCACAGTGCTGGGGGTGGAGCTCAGGGCCTTATGTGCGGTAGGTGAGTGCTCTGCCCCTGAGCTACATCCTTGGCCCAGTGATTGTTTTCATAGATCCTGTGGGAATGGTGGGGCCTCCCCTTACTACAGCACAGGTGTTTTGAAAGAATGAGGGAACCAAGCCTGTGAATGGACTTGGAGTTCTTCAGCAGAAAGCTATTTAGTCAAGCATGTAATTAGTTTCATCATCATCATTATTTGTGTTCCTCCAGAAAATTTCCCAGGAAAGCTCCACGTAAGGCAGAGAGACGGCCATACAAACACAGAGTTCCCAGGGCTGCCTGCTGGGATGCTGTTTTCCCAGAGAATGGCTCCAGTGTTCTGGCATGAGTTTGGAATGACATCTTCCCAAACTGGAGTGCCTGGACAAACTTCTCTCCACACACACTGCTCCCTTCAGCCAATGTCCAGAGGCTTAACTTGGTGGTAGGAGAGCCCGTCGACCCTTTCTCTTCCTGGGTCACATATCTGAGACAGTTTTGCTATGGCTCCTGTGAAGGGAATGATGAGAGGACTGTCATTCTGTCATTTGAAGAGAAGGGGTATTTTGGTGCCAGTGTGGTTGTACCAGTAACCTAGCAGATGGTGAGAAACACTGTGGATGGCAGATTTGGAGAAGCAAATGTCATGGATATGTGCTGTGGCTTAAACAGAATGTCCAAAACTCATGCTGAAATTTCATTGCCATTGTGATGTAGTAAGAAGTGGGACCATTAAGAGGTGACTAGATCGTGACAGCCCTCATGAATAAATTAATGTTATTGTTAGTGATTTGTTTTAACATGGAGTTTGGGCCGTCTGCCTTATGCTCATTCTCTTGCTTTTTTGCTTTTCTTTACGGTAGCCCTGGCCATATGTCAGCACCATGCCCTCAGACTTCTTGGCCTCCATGACCATGTACTAGACAAGTATTTATTCTTTATAGATTACCCAGTGTCAGGTACAGCAGTCTTCCCTCTCCCACGGTAGGCACATTCCAACATCCCCAGTGAATTCCTGATAGTGCAGAGAGTTGTACACTGTGTTTTTCATATATATGTGTGTGTGTGTGACTTGTAAATAAGGGTTGGTCGTGATTAGTAATAGCTAATAATAGAAAAATTACAATGATACACTGTAACAAAAAGGATGTGAATGTCTTCTGTCTCAGAGTGTTCTACTGCCCTCACTCTTCTTGTGATGATGTGAGACGATACACAGCTCATGAAATGTAATGAAGTGACATGACTGGCGTAAGCACCGTGACTTAGCATTAAGTTGTTATTAACCTTCTTACTTGAATACAAGCCATGCAAATAAATATATGAAAAAGTGTTCAGTGTCACGGGTTGTTCAAGAGATGCAAATTAAAACAATGCTGAGCTTCTAAGAAATCAACCAATAACAAATGAATGCTAGTGGGGCTGTGGAGATAAAGGAACCCTTTCTGCTACTGGTAGTGGTATAGACTGGTGCAACCACTGTGGAAATCAGTATGGAAATTCCTTTTTAAAAAACCTAGTATTAGAGGTCCCATTTGAGCCAGCTATTCCCTTACTGGGTACCTTTACAGAAGGATAAAAAAAAAATCACATCACAGCTATATATGTACACCCATGTTCAGAACAGTGTAATTTGTCATAGCTAAATCTTGGAAACATCCCAGATGCTCATCAACCAATGAATGGATAAAAAAGGTGTGGTTTTTATATAATGGAGTACTACTTAGCTAGAAAAAGAATAAATTTGAGGCATTTCTAGGTAAATGAATGTAACTTGAGACCATATTTTCTGTCTTTTGGTACTAGGAATCAAATTCACAACCTTGTACATGCCCAGCAGGTGCTGTGCTGCTGAGTTATATCTCCTATCCTAGAGGTCATACTCTTAAGTGAAATAAATTGGACTTACATGTATGAACATCACACTACCTCTCTGATATGAGAAACTAAAAGAGTAAATAAGAAAAAAAATGTACAATAGATATGGTGAAATGGGAAGAAATTATTCAAGAGGAGAAAAGAACTAGGGTGGGATAAGAGGAAAAGGAAGGAAGGGAAAAGGAAACATGATTAAGAAAATGGAATAAAATAGAAATGAAGCTTTGTAAACAGGAGAGAAAGGCTGAAAGGAGGAGATGGAATTAAAAAAGGGGAATCAAAATATACCATGTATGGGTCCAAATTCCCTATGATGAATCTGATCATTATGTATATCTAATATGTACCAATCACCTTAATTAATAAAAAGAGAGAGGCCTTTCCTCCTTTTTTCGCCTCAATCTGTTTCTAGAGAGCTTTCATCTAAGACAGTGGTGAGTACCATGGACAAGAGCTTAGAGGCTGGGGAAGAAGGAAAGAGGCTCTTGTAATTCTCTTTGGTAACACTTTCCAGAGGTGGAATGGCTTTTACATGGCATATCTGTGCTCACCTGAAGCCAAGTTTCCGTTCAGGCACTAGGGCTGTGTTACCTAGTGTGTCCTTCACCACAGGGCCTGTGATAGCGCCTTTCAGGGCTGTGTTACCTAGTGTGTCCTTCACCACAGGGCCTGTGATAGTGCCTTTCAGGGCTGTGTTACCTAGTGTGTCCTACACCACTGCACGTGAGCCAGAGGCCTCCTGCCGTGGGTCTGTCCAGCCTCAGCAGCATTTGCCCCTTACCTTGTTTATGCTGCAAGAGTCAGCACCTCGTTCCCAAGGCCCTCTGAGAAATTTAGTGCTGGCCTGTGTTTTATCAATAGAGGCACTGGGAGCAGAATGAACTTAAATCCTGCCTCTTGGAAGTGATAGAACTTTGCTTACTTTAGTCTTACAACAACACTTTAGATCCTGTTGACTCAGAGTTCTGACATCAGCTAGAAGCACTTTGCTCACCTTGAAGCCGTGTGTTCAACAAGAGGTGTAGATCTGTCGGTGGCCCCAGTTCTATTTCACGGGGACACCTGAACCCTGTCTGTGACACAGTTCTTTGACAGGGACAATTGCCTGTCATTGAACTCAAATGGGAGCCTCCCAAGAGAGCCAAAGCATTGCCCTCACCTTGCTGAGGTTCCACACACTTGGCAGCCACCCAAGCTGTCTGCAAATGCTGTGTGTGATGCTGGCCAAACCTCGCCGCAGACCTGCGAAGTCGGCAGAGTTTCCTTTGGGGAAATGTCAGCTTTGACCCAGTATCCTGGTTGGCTCTCAGTAGTAAATGGATGACTAATAGGCTTCTTGGTGTTTCTTGTTTATAGTATTAGTAACCAGAAATGGAACTCTATCAGAAAGGAGATTTTTTAATAAAATGAAGTACTTAGTATTGTGATGTTGTGCTGGAGAGAGGTGGCCAACTCCAAGTCATTTGAAAGATGCCCAAAGCCTGCTGCTGTGCAAAGCCTGCACGTTCAGAACACCTGCTGAGTTGTTTGTAATTGTCATTGTACATTTGGGGACCCAGAGTCCTGTACCTTGTCTCGGTGGGCCGGCTCTGTCCTCTGATCCATGTCATGCCACCACTGTGGAGTTCCCAGCCAGGTAATGTGAACTAGTAACGTGGGCTACATGGACACTTTTTCTCTTATTTCTTGAAACCCATAGCTACCTATATTACTGTTGTAACCTGGGAATTGAGAAGCATATTTCTAGGGTGAGAAGAGCAGAGCAGTGTATGCACCGTGTGGATGCATGGCCACTGCCATGTAGCCTATGCATTGGAGAGACCTGGAGAGTGTTGGCAAGGGGCTTGGAGTACCTGTGGGCTCATCCCTAAGGTCTCTGTCAGTTTCAGCTTTGGTTGCCATTTGGGGTGGGGAGAGCCTATACCATGATATCTGTAAAAACCTCTCAACCATGAGGACCAAAAACTGAAAAACTTACATGTGGGTAACATTTATTAGTTTTGTTTTTTTTTGTTTTTTGTTTTTTTTTTGTCTTTGGAATCAAAACCATCTTGACTTTTCCTTGACTTTCAGTTCTTCGAATCTCGGCTCTTTGTCACCTTGTGGACTAAAACTGTACTCAAAGTGTGGTTTGTAGACCAGCACGTCAACATACCCTGTGAGCTCAAGAGTAATGAAAAAAATCTCAGGCTCAGTCTCAAACCTACAGGCTCTGCATTTGAACAAAATCCCACACAGTGTAGGAAAGATGCTGCTGAGGTCTCAGAGTAGGGACAACATGAATATCTGTTGGTAGGTCAGCATGAACCCACCTTCAACTTTTATTTTTAATAAAAGGATGAGTAGGACAGAATATATGAAGATTAATTTTGATGAAAGGAGAAAAATTCAGGCTGTGACTTTTGTCGTAATGTTTTGGAGTCTCTGCATGGCAAGAGAGGAGTCATGTAAGATTTGAGCTTCTGGCTAAGAATAAAGTGTTATTAACTTAGTTATGAAATTTACCACCTGTCATCCTAGCTACTTAGAGGCAGAGACAAGACGATCATGAGTTTGAGGCCACCATGGTCAGTTTGTCTCAAAAAGAAAAGGAAGGAAGGCGGAGAGGGAATGAATTAGGCACTTACCTGATGCCACACTTACACTTAATTTACCTGGAATCTTTGTAGCAGTATTCTAAGGGAAGAATTATTGCTTGAAGTTTTTAGATGAAGGAACCGGTTTGCAAAAGGTTTAGGTAACCAGCTGTGGTCACTTGCCAAGAAGCTAAAGATCTGTAGCTCCCAGCCAAGGGAGTTGGGTCCCAAGAGAGAGATCCAGTTTAGTCTCCTTTTCCAAAACTTTGTCATGGCCTGCCTTTGTGGGGATAACTTCAGATTTAGTGAGCCTGCCTGGTAAAGGTGGCATTTGTAGAATTTCCAAGAATGAGAAAGAGTAAAATGTAGGATTCTTGTTGCTTCTTCAAAATTATTCTTTTTGTTCTTTAAAACACCTATCTCATAAATATTCAGTTAGTATGTTTGCCTGATAAAAAGAGAGGGCAACTACAAAATTTAAAAAAATGCTTGTTATTTCATAGGGACCAATTATTATGTTTTAATCATTATTTCCTGCATTTATTTTTTTATTTTTATTTTTGTTAATTCTGTTGCCTCTGATCTTTTTTTAACATTTATTTATTTATTTATTGTGTGTGTGTGTGTGTGTGTGTGTGTGTGTGTGTAGCCAGCTCAGCCCACCTGGGGGCGGGGCTGGCTGGCATGTGGTGCTGGGGGATCGAACCATGGTCCCTGTGCTTTGCCAAGCTTGTTCCAAGTAGGTGCTTTAGACCACTGAGCCATCTCGCCAGCCCTATTGCCTGCATTTAATCCAGGAAGGTGGTTCTTGATTTTCATTTTGAACTAGAATTATAGACTGTAGCAAATTGGGAACATACATGTAGTACTGGTGTTGAAAGAAAACTGAACGAGTATGAATCTAAAAAGCATGCTCATTCTATACATCGTAGGAAAAATTTTCCTCTATAACGACTTCTTCAATTTAGTATTTAACATTTCAAAGGATTTTGAAGGACTCTGCCTTCTCAAGAGTTGCCAGAGATTTCAGCTATTGTCATCATTAGACTTCAAAGCAGGAGCAGCGGCTATTTTAATGCCAATGCTTTTAATCCTAACCTTTGTACTGAGATTAAGAGCACAAAGAGTAGCTGGCAAGGGGTAGGATGAGTTTTTCTGTTTTATTTTGTTTTCTCTTCCTAAAAGAATTGTAGTGAAAGCTCCACTCACTAGAATTGTTGTTTTCTCACTGATAGGTTTTTTTTTTGTCTAAACTATGATGAAATATGCACAATGGGGTCTGTCATTAAAAAAAATAGCTGCAGTAATGAAAGGACTTGGCACTTATAGATCAACTTCATGTGCTCACAGGCTGTTTCCATAAAAGATAAAGAGCCATAAAGCTCCCTGAATTATGTTATATGTGCCATTATTTTAGTGTTTAAAGGGCAGATATGTGTAGGGGGTGAAAAACTGGCTGTAAATTAGCTGTAATGAGCCACTCAGGCCATCTATTCTTGCCCAGGACAGATGCCTTCCAGGTCTTTCTCACCATCTCATCCTGCTACACCTCCTCAGACCCTGCACACTTTCCCTCGCAAGCCTTCCCACTTTCAGGGAAGGCATGGAATATGGACAGCCTTTGTGCAGGGTCCCCAAAGAACAAAAGCTCCCAAACTGTCCAGTGGTGCTAGCCTGGCATCATGTGGAAGAAACTACAGAACTTCCTCAGTGGGTGGCTTCTCAGATACACTACTTGCACATCTTGTATGAGTTGGAAGTGTGAACAGGCTGTGGCATGTAGTTTGTGCAATCAGCTTTGATATTTACAGTTAGGTTCCAGGAACCCTGCAGATACCAAAGTCTGAGCATGCCCAAGTCCCTTATGTAAAATGTGTAGTATTTGTAGGTAGCCTCTCTCTCTCTCTCTCTCTCTCTCTCTCTCTCTCTCTCTCTCCTTTTGAGAAATAAATAAACCTTTAAAAATATCTATTGTACCATTTAGATCTTATTTACTCTTTCA
>NW_004524690.1:4883852-4888800 GCF_000260255.1 Octodon degus
TATTTGTAGGTAGCCTCTCTCTCTCTCTCTCTCTCCCCCCATCCCAATTGTTCTTTCCTTTTGAGCAGTTTCTTTCCCTTTCACAATATCTATTGTACCATTTAGATCTTATTTACTCTTTCACTTTCTTATACTAAGGAAACACAATAATGTTTACACATGTGAATCTGGTTTATTACACTTATGAGTATGATCTCCAGTAGCATATCTTTGCCTATAAAAACTTCAAGTTTATCTTTCATTATTTCTGAATAATATTCCAATATATAAAAATACCACATCTTGTTATCCATTCCTGGATGAATGACCATTTGGGTTCTTTCCAAGGTTTAGCTTTTACAAATTGTGCTGTATAAACATGGCTGCACATACATCACTGAGTTATGATTTTTTAATTCTTCTGAGGATGGGAAATAGCTATGTAGAATGGGACCATTAATCTTTTTTTTTTTTGGAGGGGGGAATCTCCACACTGATTTCCACAGTGGTTATACTAGTCTATATTCCCAGTAATAGTGGCAAAGGATTCCTTTTATACCATAGCCCTACCAACTTTTGATATTCGCTGACGTATTGATGATAGCCATTCATTCTCAGGTGAGATGGAATCTCAGTGTCGTTCTAATTTGGATTTCTTGAATGACCAATGATGTTAAACATTCTTTCATATATTTATTTGTGATTTGTATTTCTTTATCAGAGAAGTGTTTATTTATCTCAGATGCCCATTTTTGGATTGGCTCTTTAAATTTTGGGTGTCTGTTTTTTTAAATTCTTTTTATGTTCTAGATAGATTTGTCTAAGGAACTGTTAGATAATTTTTCCCCCAGTTTATGATTTTTTATTTTTTTCTACTCTGTTGGGTATTTCCTTTGCAGTTTGATTTCTGTTCAAGAATTCTTTGCCTGCTCCCATGTCTTCAAGATTTCTACTTACTTTCCCTTCTAGTAGATTTAGTGTTTCTGTTTTAATATTTAGATCTTTGATCCATTTTGAATTTAGTTTAGTGCATGGTGATAGGCATGGGTATAGTTTTAGTTCTTGGCATGTGGAAAGCATCATTTATGAAAGAGATTATCTTTTTTCCTATGAACATGGTTGGACTTTTTCTCAAAGATAAGGTGGCTAAGTGTGTTTGCAGTTGTGCATGCATCTTCTAATCTTTTCCACTGATCCTCTGGTATCCTTTATTGACAATATCATGCTGTTTTTATCACTGTAACTGTATAGTATAATTTCAAGCCAGGGATTGTGATGCTTCTTGTTTTGCCTTTGTTGGCCAGCAATGCCTTTGCTATTCTAGATCTCTTCTGGTTTCAGATGAATTTTAAGAATGTTTACTCTAGATCTGTGAGGTACGCTAATGGTATTTTGATCAGGATTGCATTAAATCTATATAACAATTTTGGAAGTATGGCCATTTTTACAATGTTGGTTCTTCTTAACCATGAGCAAGGAATATCTTTCCATTTTCTGATCTCTTTTTTTTTTAGAGTACTGTAATTATCATTGTATAGATCTTTTATACCTTCTTTGTTGGATTGATACCTAAGCCAGCTTGCCTTTCTTTCTTTCTTTTTTTCTTTCTCTCTCTCTCTCTCTCTCTCTCTCTCTCTCTCTCTCTCTCTCTCGGACAGGAGCTTTCTTTCTCTCAATAAATATATTCTGCTAATAAAAAAAAGCTTTTTCTGCTGCTCTTGAGATTATCATTTGATTTTTGTTTTTGGCTCTGTTGATATGGTGTATTACATTTATGAATTTATATATATTGAAGAAATAAGTTTTAAAAATGCTGAAAAAAATTTATATATATCGAACCATTCCTGCATGGTGTATACTCTTCTTGATGATTTTCTTCTGTTTGCTAGTATTTTATTGCAGATTTTTACATATGTGCTTATTGGGGAAATTGTCCTGTAGTTTTCATTTTTGATTGAATCTTTCTCTGGTTTTGGCATCAGGGTAATATTTGCCTCCAAGAATGTGTTAGGGAGACTTGCTTTCTTTTCAATTTCTTTAAAGAGTTTGCAGAATATTGGCATTAAGTCTTGTCTAAATTTCTTGTAGAATTCAGCTGTGAATCCATCAGGACCTGGGCTTTTCTTTGCTGGTAAGTTTTTAATTACATGTTAAATTTCACTGCTTGATACTGGGTTATTCAGAATTTTTATGTCTTCTTGATTCAGCTTTGATAATTCATTTGTTTCTAGGAATCTTTCCATTTCATTTGTGTTTTTCATCCCATGTGAGTTAACATTTTCAAAGAAGGTATTGATGATCTTCTGAATTTCCACATGGTCTGTAATAACTTCACCCTTTTTTATTCCTTATTGCATGAATTTGGTTTTTTTTTTTGCCTCCTTTTTTGATAAGGTAGGCTAGAGAGTTATTAATTTTATTCATTCTTTAAAAGAACTAACTCTTAGATTCATTAATTCTTTGTATTTTTTTTTTAGTCTCCATTGTGTTAAGTTCTACTCTGATCTTTATAATTTACTCCTTTCTTTGGGCTTTGGGCTTGACTTGCTATTCTTTTTCTAGAGCCTGAGGTATAGCAGTAGGTTATTTGTGCTCATTCTGTTTTCCCAATGTGAGAATTCTCTACTATACATTTCCCTCTGAGGACTAATTTCTTTGCATCCCACAGGTTCTGGTAGGTTGTATTCACATTTTCTTTTGATTGTAGATGCTATTTTATTTCTTCTTTGATTTTATCTGTGATCCATTCATTGTTCAAGAGGGTGTTATTTCATTTCCATGTGTTCATGTACTTTAGTCGTTTCTTTTATCTTTGATTTCCAATTCAATTTCACTACGGTCGCATAATATGCATGGGAGCATTTCAATTCCTTTGCATTACTTATATATGTTCTATGGGTAACATATGGTCTATTTTTGAGAATGATTGTAGTTTTCAACTGAGATGAATGTGTGTTATATTGTTGGGTAGAACACTCTGTAAAGGTTTACTTAGTCCATTTGTTGACAAGTTTGGATCATTGTGTTCTTTGCTGATTTTTAAGTGCTGGGGATATAGCTTAGTGGCACAGTGTCTGCCTACCAAGTTTGAGGTCATGAATTCAATTCCCAGTACCAGAAAGAAAGAAAGAAAGAAAGAAAGAAAGAAAGAAAGAAAGAAAGAAAGAAAGAAAGAGCTCACGTCTGATTTTTGTCTGGTTGATCTACTACCTCTGTGTGACAATGCATCATTAAGGCCCTCTGTTACCATTGCATTATTTATTTGATTTTTTGTTTCTATTAATATTTGTCTTGTATAGTTGTATACTCCCATATTTAGTGCGTATACCTTTATGATTGTTAACTCTTGCTCTTGAATTTTTCCTCTAACAAGTATATGGTGACCTTTTAAATCTCTTGATCATTCTTAGTTTGAGGTTCACACTGTGGAAACAGAATAGCTTGCCCCTGTTTTTTCTGGCTTCTTGTCACATAGAGTATATTTTTCCATCCTTTGAGTTTCAGTTTGTGAATTTCCTTTTTAGTTAAATATGTTTGTTGTTTACAGCATATTGTTGGATTTTGTTTCTTTTTTCCCTGTATTTTAGGGAAGGGTCTACAGAGTGTTCAGGGTCTTACTATTAGATTGAACTCATAGTGATTCTCCTGTTTACAGCCTCTGCAGTGCTGGGATTACAGGCATGCGACTCTATGCCTAGTCTCAATTGCTATCTCAGCATGGCCTGGGAGTGAGCCAACATGGCATGCTCGGGGACTGAACCCCCAGCCCCTGCACCTGCTTGCAGGTGCTTTAATTTGCTGAGCTATTTGGCTGGCCCTTGGATTTTCTTTCTTTTTTTCTTTCTTTCATTTTCTTTTTTTCTTTTCTTTCTTTCTTTCTTTCTTTTTTTTTTTTTTTTTGAGAAACCAGGGATTGAACTCAGGCCCTTGTGCTTGCCAGGCAAGTGCTTATTCTACTGAGCTATCTCCTGGGCCCCAGATTTTGTTTTTTGATCCATTCTGCCAGTTTGTTTCTTTTGATTGATGAATTGAGGCCTTTTACATTAATGGTTATAACTGATTTGTATTGGCTTATCTTTGTCATGTTAATTTCCTTCTGTTGTTTCTCTACTTTCCTATGTGTTTAATTGCTTGCTTGGCTTGGTGATTTCTGTTGTTGTTCTTGCAATTGTGGTCTTTTTAAAAATAATGTATTTGGCCCTAATTGTGTTCTTTTTTATGTATTTAGTACGGGGTCTACAGGGTCTCATTGTGTAGACTGAACTCGTAGTGATCCTCCTGTTTTCCAGTCTCCCAAGCACTAGGATTACAGGTGTGCATCTCCATGCCCAGTCTCAATCACCCTCTCAGTGCATCCTGTGGGCGGGGCTGGCATGGCAGGCCAGGGATTGAACCCCTGGTCCCTCAATCTGCCTAAGCAGAGCTATCTGGAATATCTGCTGAGCTATTTGGTATAGTGAGACCCTGTACCAAATACATAAAAATGAAACAAAAATAATTTTAATTTTCATTTTAGCTCAGCTCACTTGGGGGCAGGTTCAGCCTGGTTTGTGGTGCCCGGGATCATACCCTGGTCCCAAGTAAGTGCTTAGTCTGCTGAGCTATATCACTAACCCTAGTGGAAAGAGATTTTAAGAGACCACAATTAGGGAGTCAGGGTATGGTAACACATGCTAGTAATCTCAGTGCTGGGGAGTCTGAAAACAGGAGGATCACTATGTCCAAGCTGCATAGTGAGACCCTATACCAAGTATATTAAAAAAAAAATATCTTTCTACTATATCTTTCAGTACTTTTTGTAGGGCTTGTGTGGTGCTCATGAATTTTTTCAGTTGTTCTTTGTAATGGAAGCACTTTATTCCTACATTAATTTTGAAAGTTAATTTTACAGAGCACATCAATCTGGATGTGTAATTATTTTCTTTGAGAACTTGAAATACTTCACTCCACTCTATTCTTTTTTTTTTTT
>NW_004524690.1:4889280-4904222 GCF_000260255.1 Octodon degus
AACTTAACAGCATGGCTTTATTTCTTATATTTCGTCCTCATACTTTTCTACTGGATGGTTAAGACCAAGGTAAAGCAGGACCTATGCAATCCAATCTATTCTTGATTTGATGGCTTGTGTTGAGAATTCTTCCATGATGCTGATGGGCTTTGCTTTATATGTTATCTGTTTTAATTTTTTGTCTAAGAGTTGTTAATGTTCTGTTGTTGTGTTGAATTTGTATGATTTAGATTATTGTATTTATCTGGTGTAGATTTATTTTATCATAGCTAATTGGAGTTCTATATGCCTCACTTAACTGTATGTCATATTCTGTTCCCATTTTGGGGAAATTTTCTGCTATTACTTCTACATATAGTTTTTTTTTTTTAAGTACTTTTCCTGTATTTTAGGGAAGGGTCCACAAGGTGTTCAGGGTCTCATTATCAGATGGGAATCATAGTGATTCTCCTGTTTACAGCCTCCCAAGAGCTGGGATTACAGATGCGCACCACCATGCTCAGTCTCAATCACCATCTGAGCATGTCCCAGGGGTAGGGCTGCCACAGCAGGCCTGGGGATCGAACCCCTGGCCCCTGGTCCTGCTTGCAGGTGCTTTAATCTGCTGAGATATTTGGCCATCCCTTGCATACAGTTTTTAAAAATTTTTTTGTGTTGATTTCTGCTGTTTCAGTGACACCTATCAGTCAGATATATTTTTTCTTTGTATCATCTTACAGCTATTGAATTATTCTTTGTTCCATGTTATTTTCAAGAGTTTTTTTTTATCACTAGCTGCAATCTTGTCTCCAAGATCTGAAAGTCTATCTTCACTTTCTTTACAGTAGTTTTGCCAGCTTTTAATGGGATTTTTAATTTTCTGGAGATCTCTTTGAACCTGTTTCATGCATTTTAATTCTTTCCTATGTTTTTCATTTAAAGTTTGCATCATTTTTTATGTTCTTCTATTTTTTTAAACTTCTGTCTCCTTTAGAAATACTAAACAGTTCTTTCATTATGGTTGTTGTTCCTTGTTTACCTGAGATTTTTTCTGGTATGATTTCTTATATTGCTTTCTTGAGCTATTTCTTTCCATCAGTTCCTATCATTTCAGAAATTTCAGGCATGTGAATTCCATTTTCTTCTATGTTGATGTCTCCTGGCCTTGTTCTAGGTGAACTGGAGGTATGAGATAGCATTTTGTTCATTCAACTTAACATTTTCTATTTCAAAAAAAGTTTTTTTTTTTTTTTAAATTTTGTTTTCTGTGTTGATCCTTGTGAGTTTTGATAGAAGGTAGCAATATCACTGGTATCAAATCCTGTCTGGGAAACATCTGTTCTCCAGTGATATCTTCTGTTTGTAGGAGATTCTTGGTTTGTGTCTGTTGTGAGTTCCTACATTCCCAATCAGGAGTGGGATATTGGTTTCTGTTTGGCTCTGTCCTCAGTACTTTGGTGCAGTGTATGATAAGGTTATTATTCCATAGCTTCCCAGTATTATTACACATGGGAGAACAATGGAGTGTAATAGATGTGACATCCTATCTACACTAGTATAGTTAGCATTAATGGTAGCATCAAGCACAATTTACAAATTGACAAACTGTGTTAACTATTCATTTTGTACTTTAAACCTTAGGGAAAAGTCTATAGTTATGTAACAGTAACAATCATACATTAGAAGTTTTTATGCAAAGTGTTTCCCTAGTAAACATTCATACCTTTCAGGGTATGAATGTAGCCTGGGTTCCTCTGGATGAGCTGTTTCCCATGTCCCATGTACTTCTCATGCTGACTGGTTGTACATTCTGTGGTGTAGGGGATGAGCCAGGCATTGAGATTCCTCTTGAAGGAGGCTCTCTGACTGCAGGTCAGTGGGCAGGATCTTTCCTCTCTGATGTGACTCAGCAAAGTTTGTCAAGGCTTCCTCCACAGTTGGATGCAGTGGCCAGGGTCTCTCCTCTCCCATGTGGCTTAGTGTGGCTCATCAAGTCTCCCTAGGTGGCCTTTCTTTATTGTCTTGCAGTGCTGGGAATTGAACCCAGGGTCTTTCTTATGAGCCATATTTCAGCCTCACCCTCTTTTTTCCTTATGTATTTTTTATTTTGTGACAGGCTTGTTACATTGCCAACTTGCTCAATCCAGGGTTGAAGATGACAATCTTCCTGCTTCAGTCTTCAGAGTGCTAACACACCTGGCTTCCAGTGTACTTTGAATCATCTCTACTTTGCTGATATTATCTATTAAAAATAAATGTGTTTTTTTAAAAAAAAATATTTATTTTATTTATTTATTTATGTGTGTGTGTGTGTGTGTGTGTGTGTGGCCAGCTCAGCCCACCTGGGGGCGGGGCTAGCTGGCATGTGGTGCTGGGGGATTGAACTGCAGTCCCTGTGCTTTGCTAAGCTTGTTCTAAGTAGGTGCTTTAGACCACTGAGCCATCTTGCCAGCTCCTAAAAATAAATGTGTTTTAAATAGAAGCTATACTATAGCTTAGAGAAAAAAGGTCTCTGCATGTTTAGTATAGTGCAGCTTTTCCCCAAATGTTTTCAGATCTACAGTTGGTTAAAACCACAGATGCAGAACATGCAGATACAAAGAATTGACTTTGATAGTGACTAAGGTTGGTAAGCCTTGTGTACCCACCAATCAAGGTGAGATACACCTCAACTATGTCATTTATCATTTATAATTTTGAATCTTTTGCTTTTATGTGGCTCCTTCCACCCTTGCTCAATGAATGGTTACATATGTTAGCTTCTAGGAGAAATTTTGAGTGCAGTTTTGAGGGAAATAGTTGATTCACTGTTGATGAGCTGAGGGAAAGCTTAGTGGCAAGCATGTGCAGGCTTCTATGAAGGCTCATGGGATGGGAGTGTGATGGCAAATAAGGAGAAAGGGGATGCAGAATACTTAAAAATTGAGGGACATTGAAGAGGGTGTGAAAGTGATATATAATATGGGATAGGCAGCACTGAACAGGAAGCCAGAGACCTAGCATCCAGAGTGCTTTGCATTGTCCTCTTCTTAGGTGATCTTAGGAAAGTCATTCTGTGCCTCAGTTTCTTCATCCATGCAATATGAATGTAGGGGCAAGTAGATTTAAAAGTCCTCTTTTCGGGGCTGGTGAGATGGCTCGGTGGTCTAAAGCACCGACTTAGAACAAGCTAAGCTAAGCAAAGCACAAGGACCATGGTTCAGTCCCCCAGCACCACATGCCAGCCAGCCCTGCACCCTGGTGGGCTGAGCTGGCCACACATACAAAATAAATAAATAAATAAATAAATAAACAAATAAAATTTAAAAAAATAAAAATAAAAGTCCTCTTTTCAATTACCTATATCACCCTATTTGATTTTCAGTCTAAAGTATCTGTACCAAACCTACCTACCAGTAGATCAAAACAGCCACACGTCTTATAGTGGAGCATAGCAATATTGTGCTAAGTTTACAGAGCAATTGCAATACATTGTTAGACTTTTATAAGGAAAATGTCCCAATCAGATTGGGATGAGATAATTTTATTATCTATGTTAAATATGTTCAGGATAAATATGTTTGGATGTTAGGAGAATGGGAGAGGTGGGACTCAAATGTTGGGTTCGGGACTCACTTGGAATCTACATCTGATAACATAAAAGCTGGAGAGAAAAGAATGGATTCAGAAAAGATCTTAAGGGCTGGCCAGATAGCTCAGCACATTAAAGCACCTGCTTAGGCAGATACAGAAACTGGAGGTGACTGAGGCTGGGTATGATGGCATGTGCCTGTAATCCCAGCACTTGGAAGGCTGAAAACAGGAGGATCACTATGCGTCTGATCTGTATAGTGAGACCCTGTAGGCCCTGTAGACCCTGTACTAAATACACAAAAAGAAAACAAAACAGGGCTGGGTGATGGCTCAGTGGAATAAGTGCTTCCCTGGCAAATGCAAGGGCCTGAGTTCAATCCCCAGTTCTGCCAAAAAACCAAACCAAACCAAACCAAATCAACAAAAAAACCCTGCAAGACTTTTGGGGCCAGGGAAATGGCTCAGCAAAATAAGTGCTTGTGTGACAAGCACAAGGGCATGAGTTCAATCCCCTGTTCCACAAAGCAAAAACAAAAACAAAACAAAACAAACAAACAAAAAACCAGAAAAGATCTTAAGAAAGAGAGCAGAAAGGTTTGATAGTTTCTGTTACTTTGGTATTTCAAAATTTGAGCAATCAACACATGAGATTATAACATCTCATCTCAGATGGATGAAAAAACTTGGGAATAATACTTTTGACTGCTTGGTATCTTATTTATGAATTGGATTTAATGACCTTTTTTACCTACATACAGAATTTTAGGAGGGCATTTTCTTTTTCTATATATGTGTTACTGTTGGAGATTTAAAGTTTAGGATGTTTATAACTGTTAATTTTTGTCTCATTGGTTGGGTTGTTTGTTCCTCAGATACTAAGAGAAGAGATAATGGTGGAAATTGCCAATTTAGAAAACAAAATTATAGTGTGTTATAGGCCTCTTCAAGATCCTTTCTGCCTTCCCATGAGACTCAAAAAGTTGCTGAAGTTCCACAGAAGGTTTAAGACCATGCAGCAAAGAAGTACAGCCTCAGTAACAAGGGTGTCGGGGTAGAAACTCTTGAGCCCAATCAGAGAACAAGTAGGGGCCTGGTCATGGAATGGAAGAATGTCACCATGCTGCATTTTAGCTTCTTAAGCATTTGTTAAGTGTCTGAATGGAACTGGTTTAAAAGCTAGAATTCAACATATATTATTATCTGAAGGACATAGAAAAACCTGTTAAAATACTGAAGTCTTTGTATAAGATGATACATAGATAGAAGAGCACAGAAAGAGTAACTTTCTTATGCTTAATTATGTTACCCTCATCCCAGTTAAGCCTAATTCAATCATGATTTAAGTCTTTCATTGGGTTTAATTCTCTTTATGGCATATGAGCCATCTTTCAAATAGCTCTGTAACACTGACAAATAATGAAAAGAATTATAATTGGTTGAGACGTCTTTGGGCATTCTCCATTGGAGGGATGGATGGAACTTAATATGAACTAACAACTTAAAAATAACTTACTTCGACTGATTTGAACTTGAACTGACCTAGAATTGAATTAATTACATGTAATGAGCCTCCCATCTAAAAACATTCTGTAATATGTTTTATGACCAACAGGGCTATGTGAGAAATATGGGTAAGTGACGGCTATTAGTACTTCTGGTCTAATATGCATAAATACACAACATATCATTCTGAAAAATCACAGTGGGAATGCTTGCCCTAAAATGTATTCTGGCTTGATTTTTTGTTTGCTTGTTTTGTATTTTAACAAATGTTCTCATAGTGGAATTTAGGAAACTGAATCCATGAAATAAAATAGTATTCTCAGTTAGATTTTTTCTTGTTTTTCTGTATATGGAATTTTTTGTTAATTGACCCATATTCAAGATATACACTGGTCTTTATGGGTTCCTGAGTACCAGGCTCCCAATTTTTAAAGCAATTACAAAGAGAAAACAGGGCACCTTCAACATGTAAGCCTGTTTCTCATTTCCTGGTGGGTTAATCTTAGACTCTTCTAAGCATTCAAGGAAACCTAATTCAATTAAATGCTATCATTTCATTGTATCCTAATTCTGGAGTTGACTTCTGGTCACATGAAAAGATCAAAGGTAAGACTTTTTCAGTGTCACACAGTTACTGTTTTCTAGCATTTATGTTCAGTGCTTAGTTTGTAGCTAAACAAATGCGCTGTAGAGTTTTAGTAGCTGCTGAGATTTATTATTCTTGGGTTATACTTTAAACTGTTTGTCTGACATCTTTTGTTCCTCATTTTTAAGTGGGCTCCATATTTCATTGATCTCATGGCTGGGAGGGACTTGGAAAAGGTTCTGGTCCAGTGCACTCAGTTTATATAAATGAAACAATGAAGCCCACAGAGGTTGAGAGACATGTTTAAGGTCACAAAGCTAATACATAGCAAAGCCAGGGCTGGAATACATTTCTTAAATCCTGTCCCAGTGTTTTTAGTTACTCACTTCTGAGTAGGATCTTACGATATTCTTCACCTCTATCCACACTCTTACTGGAAAAATTTCCAAGAAATGCATGTTACTGTTGGATATTTGAAATTTAGATAATTTTGTCTAGCTGTGGCTTTTTTCTTTCTAGTATGATCAGTTTCTAACATAGACAAAACCAGAGAGAGTAGAAAAACAAATTCAATAGCCAGCTTCAACAAGTTTCAATTTATGGCTCATCTTGTTTCATCTGTAGCCCCATCTCCTCCCCTCCCATCAATGATTTTGAAGTGAATGCAGATGTTGTGTTATATGAACCAAAAATGTTTCACTATGTATCTCCAAAAGATGAAGACATTTAAAAAATAACAAGAAGACAATTAATCTAATAACCCAAATAAGTTAGTAATTCCATAATATTATTTAAATATTTATAATCATCATTTTTTATCTATTATAAATATTATATAATCATTTAATTTTCAAATGTTTTTCCTTTCAAAGGAAAAATGAACTTTGTTAAGAATAGTGAGTGTATTGGACCAAAGGAAAGAGAGAAACACTGCAAAGGCCCCTCACCATCACTGATAAAGCATACCATGGCTTGGTAATTGTTGAAGAATTTACTTGAAATTCGGTTAATCTTGGAGTGTTGTCATTCTTGGAGTGTTGTAATTCAATTTTAATATCATGTTTTCCTAAGATGCTGCAGGCATTAGTTTCGGATTTTTTTAAAAGTAAACATCAGGATAGTAAAGAAATTTGTCACCCCAGGAGGGGAGAAAGCCAGGCTTGACTTCTGTTGGCAGGTCCTTCACTGACTGGTCCTGGTGGAAGCAGTTAGGCACACCCTGCCCTGCTCCAGCCCAGGACTAGCCCAGGCGACTGCGTATTTCCCGGTTAGGGACCTGCAAGTGGTGTTCCAAGGAAGCACTGTAGGGAAGATAAGTTGATTATTTTGTGGCATGGTTAATAATGTGTTCCTTGTTTCCTCCATTTCTTCTTTTCACTTTTAGTGATGGAAGCCCAGGGCAGGTTTTGAATGAACATTATATCCCATTAGTATTCTTAGAGTGGCATGGAATTTGGGGCTGCCAAATACGGGGGGAGAAACAAGAACTTCCTCATAACTGGTCTGCGTAATGCAAAAACTATGCCTTTTTTTTTTTTGTCAAGTTGGCTAAACCCAGAAATGTTCATGAAGACATTCTTATTCCTTTAAAGAAAAGGTAGGAAGAATTGGGATGTGGGAGCAAACATCAGAAAGCAGGACTTTCAGCCCCTCAAGCCATCTGTGGTGAAGGGAGAAGTAGCCACATCAAGCTCCTGGGCTGGGCTGCCAGGCCCTGTCTTCAGGACTGACTGGAATGGTGGGCAGAAATGGGATGCTCTTGCCTTGTTTTCTTCCATTTCTTCCCCCGTCACAATCATTGTTGTCCCCCTGTTCCCAACTTTTTGAATTTGGAAACTGGCCTTTCTCTTCACTTTTCAGAATCTTGGCTATTGTTGTGTTTATTTGCCTTTTTGTTTTCCTCTGTCACAGGCTTTGTTGCGTAGAAGGGAAAATATTTCAGAAAAGAGAGAAAGTGGGGTAGGGGAAGCAAGAGGGAAGTTTGAGGACTTGCATGTTGTGGCCCTTGCCTCCAGACTATGTAGAAATATGATGATGCTAGCTTGGTACAGGGAGGCAAATGGGGCTCCTAAACCTGAGTGAGCGATCCTGGGGCCTTACACTGCTTCGTTATGGTTCTGAGGAGGGCAGGGAAAATACCTCAGTTTCTGAAAACTAAACTGTGGCCATCCAGCCTGATGGATGCATCACATTTCTGCAGCTCTCTTTACTGATGGCCCCTTTATCCCAAACCTGTCCTCCTACTATATTAACCCTCTGATAATGGGAGTTGTGGGAAATCTGCCTTTAAAATGTGTGTTTAAAAGTTCATTTATTACAGTTGGTCAGTAGTCAAATGCCACTAGAGAACTTTAGCCCTCAGCCTTTTTTAAAAACCATGTTTGTGTAGAAAAATGCTTTCAGAATTTCAGAATTCACATATATCTCCTGACTTCCCTTGTCCTCCAAAACTGCTGACCAGGGGCAGAGAAGAGTTTTCTAGCTTCATCCCATCTGTTCCCAGAGATAGGGGCTGAAGTGACAGGGTAGACACAGAAGATTTTGGAAGGGAATAAAGAACAGGGACAGAAGCAGGAATTTCACATGGTGTGAAGTATAGAGGACCCTTAATGAAGTTCCAGATGGAGCTGGATGGTGTAGACAGATGCAAGATAGGGTCAAGGGGATTAGTTGTTGCGAAACAGAAAGGATGGGAAATCAGAAGGCATCCTTGGAGAGAAGTCTTATAGGGTCTTGAACCTAACACATGTAAGTGGAGTCTTTCTATCCTGTTCTTTTGAGTAACACAGCCTTTGAGATAGGTCTACTCTGAGTATCTGTGAATCCACTGAGGACCACTGGGGACTGAGAGAAGAGGGCTGATGTTCAAGTGGTTGTGTGTACAGCTCTTGTCATTGCTATGGCATGTCCCAGTTTCATAACGAAGAGAGAACCAGGCTGGAGTTGAGGAAGTATCAGCAGGGTGAGAAACATAGGAAAGGAGATGGAATGGCTTGGGATTTTTCTGACATCTGGGCACAGAGCAAATGTCCCTAAATGACAGTCTTCCCCATTCAATCCTTTTATGCTAGATTCTTGAAGGATATACTCCTGTCCCCTCTGTGGTCCTTTCCTGTGGCCCATCAGCTCAGGACCACTGTATTATCCAATCCTGCCCTGCACAAGGGTACCCTAGCTGGGAGGATGCCATTTACACCAGTGGCAATGTCAAATGGACCAGCCACTGCCAGGTTGTTGGAGGTAAAGAAGTGTGTCTTTGGAAAGGGAGATTCTTTCTCCCTTAATTGTCACAAAGATACTATATGAGCTACCGGAGGCTCTGAATCTATCCACCTTCCCTCTTTTATAATCAGACATATCCTACTAATGATTAAGCACTGAACCAGTTGTTAGCAGAAGCCCTGCTGAGAGCACTTTATATCCAAGTTCATATTTATTTTTCACACAACATTAGGAGAGACTGTTTTTCCCATTTGACCTTGGAATGATGGCTTAGCAAAGATTTGGACCTTGTCCAAAGTTTTGCATCTAATAAGTGTTAGTTCCAGGATGTACATCTATGCTGTAAAGCCTGTGCTTTTAAAAATACCAATGGTAGCCAAAACCCAAGGGTTCCCAGTGGACTCACAGATACTCAGAGTGGGTCTATCTCAATGTCTGTGTTACTTGAACAGACTAAAAACATTCCACTTGCATGTGTAGTTCAAGATCCTGTAAAACTCCTCCAAGGATGCCCTTCCTTTTCCCATCTATAATCTTCTACCTTGCAGAAAAAACATGGTCTTGGAGACTTCCATTTTTCTTTTCACCTGAGACAACTTTAGTTTTCTTTCTTTCTTTTTTTTTTGTTTCTCCTTTTTTATTTTATTGATAAACAAATATCAATGAGACAGTCTCAAAACTGATTAATAGGACAGTTTCAATAATTAATACATTGTACATTGTTATCTTCTTAGTGGTTATCCATAGTACAAGATGCAGACATATATCCTGTCCAAACACCATTACTACAAATCTTTCTTCTCATTTAATTAAGCAAAAGTAGCTGTATATCTATTCTACCTATTCTGCATATACAAAATGGTCCTTCCTTTGTATCCCCTTTTTTTGTTTAGTCCTGTCAGAAATGGGTATTCCATTGGCATCTAAATACTATAGGTGTGTGAATTCGGCAAAACAATCCAACACAGTCTAGCAGTCCACAATAGTAGTGGGTTATCCACAGAAGTTGTTGACTTGAGCCTTTCACAGCTCAGCATATTAATATGGCTTTACTTTATATACCTCATTTTTATACTTTTCTGCTGGATGGTTAAGACCAAGATAAAGCAAGACCTGTACAATAAGCAATGTAACTTTTGTATCTGATAAGGTCAGTCAAGTTTAGTTTTCAAAGGATGAAATTTCAAGATTTCAAGCAAGAATTTCCTTTGTCACTGTCTCCCAAAGAGTACTAATACAGGGTTAGTATCCTTATCTAAAATGCTTGGGACCAGAAGTATTTGAATTTCAGATTTTTAAAAAATTTGGATATTTGCATGTGTGTCATGTGATATCTTGGGGTGGATGCAACATAAAAAATAGATTTATGTTTCATATATACTTTATATGCATAGCCTGAAGGTAATCATGTGCTTTAATAATTTTGTGCACATAACGAAGTCTTAGTGTGAAATTTTCTACTTCTAGAATCATGTTGGTGCTAAAAAAAAGTTTGGAGTTTGGGATTTTTTGGATTAAGGACAGTCAACCTGTAATAGATATCATTGATAGACATTGTCTCAAACAGGTCATATATGATGACTTGTTTGAGTCTTACAGCAGCCCTGAAAGTCCTGTTGCCACCTTCATGTAACTGTGGAAGAAACTGAGGACCAGGGATGATCAAACCTTTATTCAGTGGCCCAGCGCATTTTACCTGGGCAGGCTAGTTCCTGCTTGTTCACCCACTGCCTCCCTGGATGCCTGGAAGTCCCAGGTTCTATTTCCTTTTGCCCTTGAAGGGGCCCTCTGTGAAGTCCAATTGCCAGAACCCAGATGGCACAGCTTAACTGGGGTTGGGATGCATTCCCTTGCTCATTTCTTGCCAGTTCTGTGGTTACCTCTTATTCTGACTTGCTTTTTTTCTGGGTTTGGGAGATTGGCAAGCAGGAGCTGAAGGTTCACAGGTCTGCACAGGAATAATACAGCCTCTTGCTCTTGTTCATGAGCATTTAAACATCTTCAGTGTGGATCTCTCTCTGCCTTTCCCCATGTTGTGCTTTTATGTAGTGTGCAACCAGTGTGGTTATGCCAGTGGTCCTCACTACTTACTCCTTCAACTCACCAGGCTTTATGCAAAGGAAGGAGGAAATACTGCTTTTCTCAGGAGCATGGACAACAGGTTGGGTTCTTCTTGCATCCATGTTTGCTTCCCACAGAAAAGTTTTGTTTTTACAAACTGCCAAAGAAGGACTTGATACACTCTTAGACCATCTCTTGCTTGGTTTACTTTTTTTTTTTTTTTTTTTTGCAGAACCAGGGATTGAACTCAGGCCCTTGCGCTTCCCAGGGAAGTGCTTATTCTACTGAGCTATCCTCCCCGCCCCCCTTTTTTTTTCTTAATGCAATGAATACAACATTAGTCTAGGAGTGCAAAAGAGTTAAAGGATTATCTTCAACAGCACTGCTATGGTTTGAATTGTGTCCCCCACAGATTCATATGCTAAAGTCCTTGAACACAATAGCTCTGAAGAGGGCTGTATTTGGCCATAGGGTTGTTGTGATTAGGATGAGGCTATATGGGAGTATGGCAGTATGACAGATATGCTTATGAAAGGGGACATATGAAGATAGACATGCACAGAGGAATAACACCAGGTGAGAATGAGGGTTATAAAGCAGAAGCAAAAGCACACCAAATACTTCTCAAAATGGCCAGAATGTGTAAAGTAGGTATGGAACAGATTTTCCTTCATAGTCCTTAAAGGGAACCAGCTCTGCTGACACTTTAACCTTGAACTAATTTTTTTTTTCTTTAAACTATCTGATTTGCGGATTTTGTTATAGTAGCTCTATCAGACAAATATAAATACTTTAACCGAAGAAATAAAGACAAAAAAGTAAGTAAGAAGTTGTGTTTCATGAACTTGAACCCTTCACAAAGGTGGTTTTCCCTCTTTCTAACATTGTATCAGAATCAGAGGACACAGGCTATGGAAAGGCCCTGGCCAGGGACCCATGTACGGACTGCAGGAGCACCTTCAGGTCGTGGTCTAGTCACCTTGGCTTTTCTCCATACCTCTTTTCCATTGGACCCCAGGTCTTTCACAAACCCCAAATCCCAGGCACAAACTTCTCTCAGCCTAATAGTTGTGCTCTCTTTTCCATCTCTTCCTTAAATCCTCCTAGTTTGAGGAATATATATGGACTGCTTCTTTTCAGCATTCCCAGCCTGAAGGTGAAATTCCCACCCACTCTCTCACAGAAGAAATTTCATCCTAACTTTATATTTATCTCTTTCCTTAGCCCCACAAGTGCTTTACCCTGTGTGTAGGTTGAGACATCACTATCTTATGTCTTACTGTCTTGTGCCTGTCTTGCTTACACAATAGGGTGGGTTACATTGGATCTAAGGTAGGGGCAGGGAAGCCAAGGATCAGAGTAGACTGAGGTTGGGGTGACAGGGAGAATCAGTATGATCTGAACATGAAGGGGAGAAACACAAGCTAACCACAAACCAACACTGGGATATACAGCCAAAAATCAGAGACCTAGGGAAAGAGAAATGACCAATCAGGACTGACAATATGGGCCTAAGAAAGCATACGGATTAGACAGTCTCTGGACAGTGGCCTGGTGTGCGGGTGGTGGGAGGAGCAATTACATAGAAGCTACAAAGGAGGGCAGGAGACCTTCATCCTCACCATGTGCCTGTGTGTATTTCTGTTACTGGTCTCTATTTCTTCTTTCTTTTGGTGAGGAAATTGGTTTTATATTTGCTTTTGGGGGGATAAATCCTGGCTAGCTGCCAAAAAGGAAAAAGTTAGCTGTTTGTTGCCGTTTCTAACAATATAGTAGGCATAGATCCTGAAAAACTCTCAGATTAAAAAAAAAAAGAAATTTCCAAGTGAAATATTACATGTTCCCCCCCTCCTTCTGTCTCATAAAACACAAATCCAGCCCTGTCGATCTTACAATGCCATTAAGCCAATAACACAGATTCAAGGGAACTGATTTGCTTGTGCTCAATAAGAAAACTGATAAAGTTCTATGAAACAGGGACTGACTATTTAAAACAGCAAGACAATAAAATAAGATGAAGAAAGAAAGAGAAAAGGAGGAGGAGGAAGGGAGGGAGAGAGGAAAGCAAATAAAACCATAGGCAACCATTACCTGTGAGCCAATGTGTGTGTCTGGATTGACTCAATCCAAGATCTTTGAATGGAGAGAGGGATTAATAGATTTTCCAAAATTAAGAGTACTTGTAAGGATAATCGTTGAAAAACTAGGAAGAGAAAAAGGTGGAACTGAGAGAGAGGGAGAAGGGGGGGGGGAGAGAGAGAGAGAGAGAGAGAGAGAGAGAGAGAGAGAGAGAGAAAGAGAGAGAGAAAATTATTCAATGTGGCAAAGGATTTTAAGTTTTCCAAGGGTTAATCATCTGACTTGGCAGTCAGAAGGTGTGTTCAGACCAGATAAAAAATAATTAAGTTAACATTTACCGATCATTAATGGTTTTCTGGCCATTCACTATTCTAAGTTCTTTATGAGCATTTCTTAATTATGGGAAAACCAGAAGGGGCTGATCGTTTATCTTCTTCTCATGGAGGAAAGGTGAGCGGCTAGGACCTGTCCAGGGCTGCCCAGCTGGGAGGTAGAGATGCTGGGTCCTGACAATAGCAGGGCTACTGCAGATGCTCTCTTTAACCCTGAAAGAATATGGCTTTGGAAGAATCCTAGGAGGGAAACCCTCCAAATTTGCGTCTGCAAACTTCTGGAGGAGAGCACAAAAGAATCGTGCCCCTCCAAGGTAGTTTGAACCATCCCTCTCATCTAATTATCCTGTCCCCGGCCTGTCATCTCCTCCTGGAATCCTGCAGGAGAGTACATCTCCACAGAGCTGCCCTGATGTGGCACAGCTCTGGAACCTGATCACAGGAACTCCAACAAGGGCATAAAACCACTTCCTGTTAATTGTTCACATTCTCCTTGCTGAGGCTGCAGTGGCATGGGGCAGTAGTTTGTAGTAAAACAAAAAGCTAACTGATCATTCCTGTCATCATAGATTCATAGTTAGGGCATATTTAGCTTCTCATCCAATTGTGTTTGCTTGCTACAAGATCTAAGTTAAAGAGAACACATGTGCAGTTGTCACCTGCTCATTAGCACATAGCCACCAACCTTGGATGGATTTCTTATTTATTTATTTATATTATTATTTTTAATGTATTTAGTACAGGGTCTACAGGGTCTCACTACACAGATCAGACTCATAGTGATTCTCCTGTTTTCAGCCTCCTAAGTGCTGGGATTACAGGTGTGCGCCAACACACCCAGTCTCAGTTGCGTCTCAGCATGCGCTGGGTGCAGGGCTGGCACAGCGTACTGGAGATAAAACCCCGGTGTCTGTGCTCTGCTTAAGCAGGTGCTTTGGTCCACCGAGTTATCTGTCTGGCTTGGATGAATTTTTTTAAAAAAAAAATTTTTTTTATACCTAAGCTGGAATAGTTTAGGTTTAAGAATGTGTCATAACTCTGGCCATGAAGATGCGTGAACACAGAGTAGGTAGAGACAGGAAGCCACATCAGATACCTTCTAGATTGTAGTCTCAGAGATTTTGGACCAAAACTTGGAGCCACCAAATTTCTGGGTTTAGCTTTCTTTTCTGGCTGTTTCTTTCTCCGGGCTTCTAATTCAGCTTTGGGCTCACGTCATTTCTAGAATATTTACCCTCCTTTCTATAAGAAGCCACAGAAGTAGGTAGGAAGGGCACCCTCCTCTCACAGGCACAGAAACAGAATCACATGGAAACCCGTGCTAGGTGTGGATGGAAGATCAGGTATGGTTTGCATTCTGAAGCATGTTCGCCTGAGAAGTGTCAGGACTTGCCCCTTTCCTTCACTGGTCTCTTTGGAGCCCTCCTCTTGCGCTCCCATGGGAACAGGAAAGCAAGAAAGAGACAGCTCTGTGGAGACTTCGTGTTCTTGTTACTTGAAGCATTTGCCATCATGTGCAGTTGCCTGAGTGAGCCAGCCATCCAGCCTGCGGGCCTGCTCCCCTCTCCACCTCCCTCCCTGCCTCCCTCTCCAAATCTACTATACCC
>NW_004524690.1:4904427-4912278 GCF_000260255.1 Octodon degus
CTCCTCTCCTCTCCTCTCCTCTCCTCTCCTCTTCTTTCTCTCTCTTTCTTTCCTTCCCTCCCTCCCTCTCTCTCTTTTCCTTCCTCCCTCCCTCCTTCTCTCCCTCCCTCTTGCTTTGGTATCACAATGAAGCCAGTTCAGTGTCTGTCTGCTTCCAGTTTAATTTTTTGCCCTAGACCTTGGAATCTCTGCTGTCCTGCTCAAGAATGAAAGATGAGTAGCTAGAGTTACCTGAATCACTAAGATTTTATATTTAAGACTATCCGATCCTACTGGCAGCTGTTCTTGTTTCCTAGCTTAGTTATTTGCTTGTTTTCCTTACTGGCTGCTCACATGGCCCTGCCTGCCCAGCAGATCTCTGTGCATTCCCCATTTCTGTGCTGGCAAGAAAGTATCTACCTACCCAGCTCTGTGGCTTGTGAGCAGAAAGAAGGAAAACTATCCTGGGAAATTCATAAGCCCAACCCATGCTAGAAGCTAGTGAGAAAAAGATAGAGCAATAAAAAAAAGTTGAACCTGGAGATCCAGTGAGCTACAGTTTATTATTTATTTATTTATTTATTTATTTATTTATTTATTTATTTTTTGTGGCCCACTCAGTCTACTCTAGGGGCAGGGTGGGAACAGCATGTGGTACTGGGGATCCCACTGTGGTCCCTATGCTTTGCCTAAGCTTGGCTACACAGGACAGGCTCTTTAGACTACTGAGCTATCTCACTGGCTCCATGGGGCACAGTTTTGTTCCAAAATCTCAGGCTAGTTTAGAAAAGATACCTACTCAAGTTTATACATTTTTGTCCTGGTGTAATTATCAGCATTATTAATTTTTTTAAATGTATCTTAGCTAAATAACAAGTAATATAGCAGTCCTAACAAAGCTTGTGAACACTCTTGCTAGTTTGCAGCTACCCTTCTGTGTTAGAAGGTTCACAACACCTTTAGTATGCCAATGATTAATAATAGGCAGACTTAAAGTTATTATCCATAAGCCTGATTATTTAAAGTGCTAAATAGTGAAACAAAGTTTAAAAAATTCAAATGGTCTGAAATGAAATTAATCCTAGCACTCTGGGAGGCTGAAGTAGGAGGATTTCAAATTTGAACCCAGTCTGGACAATTTATTATTGCAAGTGTTAGTAATTGTTAAATGGTATCATGCAAAAGTCTTGTAATCCCTGGGTGTAAAGAAGTCATTTTTAAACAGCTTGGAAATTAAATATTTAGAGCCTTTTTCTATAATTTGATAATATAAGAAATATTTGAGATTTGCTTTTCTTGATGTATGATTTTCATTGTTCATCTATAACTTTGCTTTAAATTATGGAACACTCCCTCTTTTTTAAAAAATGTATTTGGTTGTTACAGGGTCTTCCTATGCAGCTCAGACTCATAGTGGTCCTTCTGCTTTCAGCCTCGCCAGTGCTGGGATTATAGGCATGAGCCAGTAGCCTTGACTCTGTGGCCAGCTCAGCCTGCCCTGGGAGCGTGGCTGACACAGCATGCGGTAGTGGTGGTGGGGAATCAAAACCACGATCCCTTTGCTTGCCTAAGCAGGCACTTGAGTCTGCTCAGCTATCTCACCGGTCCCAAAATTCCCTCTTGGCAAAGGATCACTCTTTAAAATCCGTCCATATTTTATGGTATGGTTTTTCATTGGCTTGGGGGAGAAGCTCTGTGGTGATCTGTAAACAGAGCTGAGAAAAGAAAACTTCAAGATTGATTGGTCTGAAGGTGATATGTAGATTTAAGTCACAGTCTCATGCACTATCTGTGTAAATGATCTGGGTGAGTCTTTCCAGGCAACTGAATAATTTTGTCTTTTTGTTTACCTGCATGTGTTCATAGTAACATTAATAAAACAACTTAAAAATTAGGGAAATCTTTTATTGATACAAAGATTTAAACAGATTTAATTCAGACTACACGGAAAATGAACAAGCAAAACTCTAAACCTAATAATTGTTCTTATCATCAGTTATAGTGGGAGGAGGAGTGGGGCAGAAAAAAAAATCCTGGGGTAGGAATTCTGTTTCTTTAATCTTTGTAGACTTTGGGAAAATTGTCTCTGAGCCTTAGATTTTTTTTGAAAAAAAATTTTTAGTTCTAAAAACAACCCTGCCTTGATTATTAGGCTCAATAAACTGTAAAGTCAAGACTGAGTGTAAAGTCCTGTATTATTTTGGTTCATGGTTTTGGAAGGTCCTGTCCATGATGAATTGGCCTCATTGCTTTTGGGACCCCTGGTGCAATGGCACATCATGGTGGAAGCTCAGGGTGGAGCAAACTAGCTCAACTCCTGGCCAAGGAGTAACAGAGAAAGAGGCTGGGAACCCGTAGTCCTCTTTGGGGCAGCCCTCCATGAGCTGAGGATGTGTCCATGGGGCTCTACCTCTAAAGGTGTCACCTCCAAAAAGCACCTCTCTGTGGAACAGGCCATATTAGTGGATATGTGGGACAAGAGGGAAAACAAAGCAGATATAGTATTCGTTCCTTTGAAATCCTAAATCTGTTTTTTAAATACATGGACATGATGTACCTCTGCTAGGAATACAGCCCTGAAGAGGGCCCAACATTAGTGTGTTGCAGCACATATTTATTAAGGGCCAACTTTTAAAAAGTGCTAGATATAAAATGATTACCTGAAATCTTCTCTGGCCAGCCCAGTTTTATTTTTACTTTTTATTTTATGTATTTGGTAGAGGGTCTCAGTACACAGCTGGAGCTCTTAATGATCCTCCTGTTTTCAGCCTCCTCACTGCTGGATTACAGGTGTGTACCACCACGCCCAGACTCAGTCACCGGCTCAGTGTGCCCAGGGATGGGGCCAGGGTGGCATGTTGTACTGGGGATTGAACTGCAGTTCCTGTGCTTGCCAAAGCAGACTCTTAGTTCGCTGAGCTATCTTGCAGGTCAGAGTTTTGAAATCTCCAATCTACATAAAATGGCATTATTTTCCATCTGAGAAAATGGTATTTGTTTTCATTATACATATCACCATTTCTTACTCTATACAGTGTGCTAAGTCATATTCTTATTGTTATTTATTGTTAGTGCCTTTTATAAGATTTTGTGTTGTTTCATTTTTAAATTCTTGTATCTTGGTACCTGTTGCCATTGTTATTCCATGGAAGGGCTCTGTGAACATTTGTTCAGGACACAGCGCAACATTGCCTGCAAGGAACTCACAAGCCAGGGGAGCAGACAGACCTTATGTACAACAGTGAACTGACAGGAAGGGGGCGCTTCCTGTCATCTAAATAGAAAACACAAGGGCTTTGAACTATAGTGAAATGTAAGGGAAAAGAGAGGGCAGTGGAAGGTTGTCAGAGTTTTGAAAGGTGAATGAAAGTTTCCAAGGGGGCCAAGGAGACCATCAACATCCTATGTAACAGGACATGCAATTTCTGAGGAATGGGCATAGTTTTATAAGCTATGTATTTTATATACATGGCAACAAGTGCCCAAGATGTTTTTTTTTTAACATCAAGCAAAAAATCTATAGAGTTGTATTTATAATGATCTTGTAAGTCAAAATTACAAATAAAGTTTTCAAAATGAAAACTGATGCAGGTAGTGTGTGTCCGGTGGCTGTGTGTTCCATAGGGGTGTCTGGCTGTTGCGCTGGGTGGAAGCCATTTCTGTGTGGCTCCATGCTGTCTTCACTTTAGCATGTCACTCCCTATTGCAGATAATCTTTGTTCATTAAGTGGATCTATAGTTCCCATGATGTTTGTGCTTTTGTGACAAAAATGGGAGTAACCATGAAAACGTTTTCTACCACAAAAGAGCCCACTGGTTATGTTGTGGCAAAACATATCAGGGATTTGCTCAACATAAGATACGACGTGCATTTTTCTTCATAAGATGATGAGAGTGACATTTCTTGTTCACCTTTTCTGAATACATCAAGTTTGGTACCAGTCACAAACCTCTGAGGAAACCATCAATGTAATGGTTTCAGTCTTTTGGGATTAGGGAATGAAGAAGCTCACGGAGTCATCAGGGCAAGAGCCTTGCTCTACCTCCTGGAGCTGGCAATAGAGGCAAAAACTAATCATTGCTATGTATGTAATGTAAACCAGCTATGTACAGGGAAATTTAAAATAGTTACTTAGGAAAAGTTAAAATTGTTAGCCATGTGAGTGAGGCATCTAAGTTTCTTCTTCTCCTCTCAATTTGTGAAGAGGTTTGGTTACTCAGTCTAACAGTTGTTTCACTCAAAGTTGTCCTGGATTTCGTGAGAGGAAGCTTGGCCTTTGTCCACTTGGGTTTCAAACAAAGTTGGGTCTTCCTGAGAGTCCTTGGTTGTGTTTGGCTTTGTAAATGACCGTGTTTTGGTGCCGTCCTTGCCTGATAAAGTCTTGTGAATATAATATGAGATCCCTCAAGTGAACAAATGCAGCTGCAGCATGTGCTACGTGGCAGGATGAAACACTTTAAAATGGGAGGTTGCAAAGCAGGATCGATGGGCTGTATGATGGGTCATAGTAGGCTTATTTCTTCAAGCTAGATGAATAGCTTATTTATGAATTCTCCTGATATTTCTTTCTTTCTTTCTTTCTTTCTTTCTTTCTTTCTTTCTTTTTTTACGGAGCGGGGGATTGAACTCAGGCCCTTACACTTGCCAGGCAAACGCTTATTCCACTGAGCCATCTCCCCGGCCCCGAAATGGTAGAAGGTTTTTTTTTGGAGGCCTGAAGATGCCTTTAGGGCATTTCTGGTTTGCCGTGACTATCTGGGATCGAACCACAGAAGCTTGAGCTTGAGGGCTTTCTTTAAGCAGGCACTTAAACAACTGAGCTATTGGGCAGGCCCCCTCTCCTGATATTTCTGAAAATATTTTAACCATTTTCAATTAAGACTCAAAAGCTGGATGACAGAGCCTCCAGGATGCTTTCCCATAGATGGTGCAGCTATTATTGAATAAACAGCACACGCAGAGTAAGAGCAGGATCTGAGGTTCATTCCTGGTAACAAGCCAATAATGGACCAAAGTAAGCTGCTTCATTGTCAGTGCCCAACCTCGTCAGAGAAAGGGGTTGTCTTTTTCATTTTCTCTAAATACATTTGCATCTAAACTGGGTCTTCTCTGTGCTAGTTAATATAAAAACTGAAGCATATAATCATTTTATTATACAGTCTGATCTTTGCCTGAAACTATTTAATATTTAACCAAATTACATCTTCTCCAGTTCCATTTTTTAATTGAAAAGCTTATTTTGAAGTAAGCATTTTAACAAATAAATTACATTCATTTGCATGATTGCATGTAACTTATCACATATTTTATTTTAATTTTAAATTTTATAACACTTGTATTTCATTGAATGTTTCTAATGTTACTTTTTATGTATCTGTGGCAAGTGACCGTGGTATTCTGCTTATGTCCTCCTTCTTCCCCAGTCCTTGCCTCAGACTTTCAGAGTGCAGGAAGGCAATAGCAACACAGAGTATAGTGATGGGTTGAGTAGCATAGTGGGTGCGGCGGGATGGAGAGGGAGCTCTGAGACAGAGGATCCAGCTGGGAATGAGCTGCAGGTTTTTGCCACCCATCGATGCCTGCAATGTACACTAAGACCTGAGAAGCTGGGAGCGTGATAAAGATGATTGACTGTATAAATGGACAGCTTGAGTTTGACCCTCATGGAAAGTTCAGGGAGTGTATTCAACTAATAGTAGGAAATCAGAACTTGGAGATTCAGGGGAAAGGGCTGGAGTAGGGAGCGGTATTTGGAAATCATACCCTTACTGGCTTTAGACAAAGCATTGGAGGGCTGACCAAATAGCTGAGTGCATTAAAGTGCCTGGAAGCAGGCACAGGAGCTGGGGTTCGGGGTGTGATCCCAGGCCTGCCTTGCTGGCCCTGCCTTCGGGGCGCGCTGAGATTGCAACTGAGAGTGGGCGTGGTGGTGCACATCTGTTATCCCAGCTCTTGGGAGGCTGTAAACAGGAGGTTTACTACAAATCCCATCAAGGCATAACTTGTATGAGACCCTGAACACCCTGTAGACCCTTCCCTAAAATACAAAAAAAAAAAAAAAAAAAAAAAATCCCAAAAAACCAAAACAACAAAGCAGTGGATGCTGCTGAACACAGCTAGAGAGACTGTGAATGTAACAGAAGGGTGATTGGGGATGAAGTTCACAGAACATCCACTTCAGATTAGGCAGAGTGATACAGTCCAAAAGCCACAGAGGTAGTGGAGAGTGAAAAGAAATGAGAGGAGGGAAAAATTGTAGCAGGAGAGAGCAAGCAACCGTATCAAACCCAAAACTGAATGAGGACAAAAGTCCTGAATGGATTTGGCAAGGGACAGATTGTCAGTTATGGTAACAAGAGTAAAAATGTGTGCATATAAAATTAGGAATTGCTTAACACAATGAAAAGTAAGTATATAAAAGCAAGGGCCAACATAAGTAGCATCAATAATAAGTAAGCACTACAAAGTTCAGGAAAGGGAGGATATAAAATTAAACCGACCTCCCCGTTTCCGTGTGAGGAGTCACCAGTCCATAAAGATCGGTGACCTCGCTGACTCTGTGACCTCTGCCCTCCCGTCTCCCTCCTCTAGTGTGATCAGAGGTCAGGTTCTGCAGGCTTTCCATTGGCGGTGCTTCCTGTCCTTCTCTCCACTTTCTCAGCTGGAGTCCAAACTCAAACTTGCATCACCTGAGTTGCATTGCTTTGTTCTCTGGATTATTCTTCACACTATGCCTTGGGAAACGGCTCTGTTGGGGCATAACTTGTGTGGTAAATACCGGACAATTAATCCATTTTAAGTGTTTGGTGTGTTCTAATAAATGTATATAATTGTACATTCATTACCACAGTTCAGTTTTATATCTGCTTCACCCTGGAGTTCTCTCAGAACTGCAGCAGCTCTCACTAGATTGAGTTTTTAAATGCTTGTCCAATTACTATGTCTCTCCCTTGCTCAATATTCGGTCTGCCCCTTTTCCTTTTGAATTATATCCTACTTGAAGCTTTCAATATGAGAAAGAACAATCCTATAAAATAGTATCTCCTGATGTTCTAGAAGCCACTGAAGGTAATAGGCTAGTTTTCCTGTCCCAAAACACCCCTCTCTCCCGCCTTGTGATGAGCTGTAGGCTACAGAGTGTGAGCCTGGCCTCTGAATGTGCAGTTCCTGCAAGTAGCGCAACCACAAGCGGCCCTCGCTGGCCTCTGTGCCCCCTGTTACTATTTCTGATGATTTTTTTTCTCTTGCCAATTTACGTTACTTTAAAAGTTTTATTTTTATTTTATTGGCTTGTTGTAGTTCTGGGCATGGAACCCAGGGCCTCAGGCCTGCTGGGCAGGCTCCCTTCTGCTGAGCCACACCCTCAACACTTCCTTGCTGTTTTTAATCCCCAAAGCAGTATTTAAATTTCACAAGATGTCATAGATCTTTCCCCTCTCACTGCCTCCCTGTTTACTGCAGTTTTCCTCACAGAGCCCTGGCATAGGGGAAACCGGCATCAGTCCTGAAGCAGAGGCGATGCAGGCAGTGCTGTGCACCCAGCATAGCTGGTATTTACCAGTCCGTCCTGGAAGGAGGAGGGAAAGACCTGGACTGCAGTTAAGCTTTGGGGCCATGGAGGACTCCAGGCTGAGCAGAGAATTTCTTCCCCTTTTTTACTTAACAGGTCACAGGTCATGAGTCTGAAAGCATGACACACTTACAGTTATCTTGACCCATCTGGAAATGTCTTAAGGACCAGATTGACCAACAAAGGTACAAATGGCCACATTTGAAACTTAGCAGATGGGGACCGGAGAGATGGCTCAGTGGAATAAGTGCTTCTGTGGCAAGTGCAAGGCCCTGAGTTCAATCCCTGGTTCCGCAAAAAA
>NW_004524690.1:4912423-4947282 GCF_000260255.1 Octodon degus
GATGTGGAGTTTTCAGTTTGATTTGGGTTTTTAAATAGAAAATGAAGATTTAGATTTAATTTAGCTATAAAAATTATTGGTACGTTTAGTAATAGTACATTAAAATTAGGAGCAATGTGCTTTCCAATGCAGCATTTGTTAATATAAAATTTAAGCAGTATTACTGTCAGTATGAATAAATTTTAAGAAATTAAGAAAGAAACTTTTCTATACCAGGTCTCTTAAAATTCATATGCAGATTGGAATGATCCATTTTCGAAGAATAGTGGGGCCAAACCTGCCTCTGCCAGCTTGATTTTGAGTTAGCTTTGTGCTGATGAGCCGCTCTCAGCTTTGTGTCCAGCGGTGATGCAGACGACACATCATTTGCAAGCAAGACTAGAAAGCTCAATGCACGACTCCCCCTCCGTCCAGCACACATCGCCCCTTGACTGGGACTTTGTTCTTTGGACTTTACTCTTCGTATTTTTCTGACTCTGCTAAAATATATCCAACACAAAATTTACCATCTTCATCACAGCTTGGTGGCATTGTGTGCACTTCCTTTGTTGTGTGACCATCAGCTCCATCTCTGCAGCACTTTTGCTGTGTCCCAGACCTACACTCTGGAGCCACAAAGCACTAGCTCCTCCAGCTCTTCACCACCACCATGCTTTTCTGTGTCTGATTCGAGCTACTTTGGTTCTCTCATATAAGAAAAATCACACAATGCTTATCCTCTTTTGATTGGCTTATTTCACTTAGCAGAAAATCTTCAAGGATTATCCATTTTTGTAGCACGCACCAAAATTTTCTTTCTCTTGAAGGCTGAAAAATATAACCTCTAATGCTATATTTTTCCCCATGTGTGTACATTTATATCTGTTTATTCATGTATACTTGTGTTTTATTTCCACTCTTCAAATAAATCTCTATTCTTGATTCTTACTGAATGTCATAGCTTCTAAACACATGCTAGCTGGACAAGTTTTTGTTTTCTTCTAGCTTTTTGTAAACCCAGCCTGTAGATACTGTGTATTTCCACTTCTAACTCAACATAGGCTCAATATTACTAACTTGGAGTATTTCTGGACCTTCTGATATATGGTACTGTGTTAGCTTTTCATTGCTGTGACCAATATGGGAAAATTTTTGGATCATAGTTTCAGGCTACAGTTACTTGGTTCTTTTGCTTCTGGCCTGTGATGGCACAGAGCATCATGGTGCAGAGAGCTTCGTGGACTAAGGGTGGCAGCCATGAACCAATGTGACAGCAAAAATGGTCATTAGCGAGACATGCTCTTCAGAGGCAGCCGCATCCCCTGACCTCCTTTCTTTTTCTTTTTCTTTTTCTTTCTTTCTTTTTTTTTTTTTTGTTTAAGAGTCTCTTAGGCCTTTATTTTATTTTTTAAATTTTTTAATAGATTGCAAATTGAAAATGAATTAATTACAAACATAACTGAATATAACAATAAAAACTGTCCAAAATAAAAATGAAGAAAGAATTTACAGATCAGTCATAATAGTTCACTGTGTCAAAACCAAGAAACTTATATTCATATAATTAGAATTCTCAAAGTAGAAAGGAGTAGGCAATAACTATTTAAAAAATTTAAAATTTCTGAATTTAGTTCAACTTATAATACCATATTTCCAAGAAAAATGAACCTTTTGCAAAGACATTTAAAGTGTGTAAAAAAACTAGATTTATTAAAGGACTGAAAGAAAAGATCTGCCCTCTTTGAATTTTATACTTAGCAAACATACCTTTGAAAACTAAAAGTAAGATTTTCTAGTTATACAAACTTGAAATATTTTAATATCTCCAGAAGTAGCCTATAGGAAATAACAAAGAGCATAATTCAAAAGGCAAGAGAAGTTGCAGCATGCTCTTGGATGAACAATAAAGAGCTCTCAATACGATAGTTATGCAGGACTATATAAAAATATATTAGATGGACCCTTATTTAAAGGTCATTCCAGATTTCTATGAAACAGTACCAATCTTATGTTGGGTTATACACATATTTTTTCCCCCATATATATGTGTGTATGTGTGTATAAAAGACAGGGAAGAAATAGTCAACAGAAAATGGAAATATACTTTTTAAAGTTTCTAATACTAGAAGATATCATACAATGTCTTTTAAATAAATTCGAAGACAAAGATACAGTATAAATCTTAGAACAAAAATTAAGATTAAGCAATATTCAGAAAATTAAATGTTTCAAAACAATTGGACTAAGAAAAAGTTTTCATGATAGCAAAGAAGTACTAAGAGTAAAAAATAAGATAAATACTGGAATGGCAAGTAAATGACCAGCACTTCTAACAGTTTGATGACCTCCTTTCTTAAACCGTGTCCCTCTTCTGATAGTCTCCTAATAGCCTACTCATCTGTGAGTGAGTCCCCAGTGTCAGCACTCTCACAATCTGGATCCCGCCTCTGCATATTGCTACAGTGGGGATCAGGGCTTCAATACACAAATCCTTGGGCACATTTCTTATTTAAACCATAAAATAAGGGGCCAGGGCAATAGCTCAGTAGAATAAATGCTTGCCTGGCAATCACAAGGTCCTGAGTTCAATCCTCAGTACTGCAAAAACAAAACAAAACAACCAACCAAACACCCCCCCCCAAAAAAAAAAAAAAAAACAGGATATAAAATGGGTCTCTCTTGGGTGAACAAAAAGGACCTAGATACAATTTCAATTTTTAAAATATTCTTCCCTCTTTAGTCATCAATGGTAATGAAATTGGCTATTGTTCATGGTGTCTTTTATTGGCTAGCACTGAATTGGGTCATTTATATATTTACCTCAAATTCTCACTAGAATTTTTTAAGCGAGGCATTTTGCCATTACAGTTGAACAGAATGACACAGAGACTGTTGTTTGGCAAGCCCAGGAGGATATGAACTCCTGCCTCTGTTGGCATCCCCAGACCTTTCTGCCCTCCTCTCCTCATGACTATGTACCAATCTACCCATCAACAGTCCTCCAAAAGACTCAGGTACCTCAGGAGTCATTTCTCCTTTGTAAATCCCTCCATTCTTGAACATTACTGTCTTTGGGAACAGAATTCACTGTTACCCATTGTTCCTTATAGCACTGTCAGGAGAGAGGTCGAAGTGATTATGTTCATACTGACAGGACAAAGAGAAAATCAACTGGGATAAATGACAGGGATGCAAAGAGCAATATACAGACATTTTCATCATCCTACAGCATTCTTTTTTCCCCCAGTGTTCTCTTGAATGTATTTTATCCTGTGGATGTTTCGACATCCACCTGCCTAGATCTATTTCTCAAAATGTGGTCCAACAACAAGTGGTCCTGTGATCAGAGTTTTATTAGTATTTTTGGGTAGATTTACAATGTTTATTAGCACATTACGCATCTGAACACATTTTCAAACTTGCTCGAAAGGTGCATCATTGAACGGTACATTTAAATGCCAACAGTGTGACCACAGTCAGGTGCACTGGGGTCCACCCAAGTGCTGGGCATCTTCTTGGAAAGACTGCCAGTGCTAGAGCTTTCTAGGATGAAACTGTAGCCAGAAGCTGGGAGGCTGGGTTAAGGAAGATAACAACCTATCTTCCAGATGTGCCCTGGTCAGCTACCTTAGCAGCTGCCTTAGAAGGCTAAAATATCGTAGGCCAGCAGAGGCAAACATTTTAGAACTTTCAGTGATATAAACAGCCTAATGTGGCATGTGTGTCATAGGTTTCTCACTACTGTCCTCAGCCACAGTATGAACATATGTATATATACATGATTATGTAGATACACATTTTTTTTTTTTGTGTGTGTGTATTTAGTACAGGGTCTGCAGGGTCTTACTACACAGATTGGACTCCTAGTAATCTTCCCTTTTTCAACTTCCCAAGCACTGAGAGGAGTACACCACCATACCTCGTCTCAATCTCTATTTCAGCATGCCCAGGGGCAGGGCTAGCGTGGCATGCTGGGGATTGAACCCCCACCCCCTATGTCGGCCTAAGTAGGCATTTTAATCCCACTCTTCACCTGGCCCAAATTTGCTATTTTTAAAATGATAAAATTAAAAATGATAACTTGGGGCTTTGCAAAACATCTGATCAACTCAAACTGAAGAGTAAAGTCACTTTACTCAAGTTAGTTCCATTTAGAAACCCAAAATACATTCTGTTAAATACTTAAATTACATTTGTAAATTGGTATATTTAGTTTTTACCAATCAACTGTGTTTTTTATTGAAGTAAAATACACTACACAAATGTGTCATCTTAGCCAATGTTAAGCATATAGTTCAGTGAAGTTAAATGTCACCATGTTAGCATTGAACACCACCAGCTATCTCTATAACTCTGTCTTGTAAAATTAAAATTCTCTGCTTAGCCCTCCTCAACCCCAGCAACCATCATTCTACTAATCTCTCGTCATTTTGACTATTCTAGGTACATCATATAAGTAGAACCATATAATACTCATATTTTGTGACTGATTTCATGTATCATAATGTCTTCAAGGATCATCCATGTTGTATCATAATTCATAATTTTCCTTCCTGTTGAAGGCTGAGTGATATGCCCTGGTATACTACATTTGGTTTACTGATTGATGAACATTCATGTTGCTTCAGGTTTTAGCTTTTGTGAATAATGGCAGTATGAACATTAATATAGAAATATCTCTTTGATACCTTAGTTCACTTCTTTTAGGCACATATCCAGAGGTGGAATTATTGGATCATACAATAACTATATGTTTTTTGAGGACTCACTATACTGTTTTCCACAGGGGTTGAGTTATTTTGCCTTCCTGCCAATCATACACCAGGATTCCAATTTCTCTTATTACCATCAACATCTATTATTTTATAGCCTTCCCAATGGGTATGAGTTGGTATCTCATTATAGTTTTGATTTGCATTTCTCTAATGATTAGTGATGTGGAGCATCTTCTCATGTGCATATTTACCATTTGCATATTGTCTTTCAAGAAATAGTTTCTCAAGTTCTTTGCCCATTTTTGAATTGGGTTGTTATTTGGGTTTTTTGTTATTGTTTTGAATTTTAGGAGTTTTCTATGTACTCTACTTATAAATCCCTTATTAGAATTCTGATCTGTAAATATTTGCTCCCATCTTCTGGCTTGTCCTGTACACTGTTAACAGTGTCTTTTGACACAAAAATTTTTACATTTTTAATTAAGCTCAAATTTATCTTTTTTCTTTTGATGTAATACCATATCTTTCATATATTTAATTTTTTAAAAGCAGTTAATGTGTCAGAGTGGGATGGCTTCAACCTAGTTTTTTTTTCGGTACTGGGGATTGAACTCAGGACCCTGCGCTTGTAAGGCAAGCACTTATTCTACTGAGTTATCTCCCTGGGCCAACCTAGATCTTTCCATGGACATAAAAGCCTTGGTTTATCATCAAATATACACTAGGCTTTGAAGCCACCAAAGCCACAATAAAGACTAAACTAAGAACAATGAGCCACAGTGAATAGAGCAGCATATTTTTTACCCTCATGAGTTTACATTTTTATAACTTAAATTAATTTAGCTGTTTTAATTCTAACAAACTAACCTTTTGAATGAATTGCATTTCAAAGTAAAAAATCCTTATCTTTCAAGATTATAAGTCTAAGATCAGTTATATAATTAAATTAGAATTATAAAGCAAATCTAATTAGTGGTACTAATCTGTCTGATGTGTAAATACCAAGCATACAAATTGTTCATAAACCTGACTAAAGAACATTATTGCTAAAAAATCAACTTGCTTTATCATTTCCTTATTCAATCCTAAATTTTCCCAATATTAAACACTGGGGTCACAAAACTGAGTGTGCTGGATAGGCAGTCCAAGTCCCAGATACATGACTGGCTCAGGTAGGCCGAGTATTGAACTGGGACTAGGGACCTGTGGGTCCAGACATATGACCAAAGGCCATTCTCCCATGACACAGGTGGATGCCCTGTGTTTGACTTTAGCAGCGGCTCGGCATTTCCATTCTCTTCTCATGAGATTGGTCCCAAAGTGTGCTGTTAGATTGGTGCCTTTCCTTTATAACCATTCAACATCATTACCTGGTTTGGATGAATAAATGACTGACCAACTTTACTCTACAGCCTGATCCCAGTCAGCTGACCCAGCCAAAGTTAGGCTGAGGCTTTTGTCGGCTGTTTGGCCCTGGCCACTGCATGTCTTCTTCTTCCTATTGTGATGTCTGCTTCCAAGGCTGGCTGGCTGGAACTATAACTTTTCTCCGACATCTGACCCAGCCTCATGTTTTCAAGTGAACAGTTAACTATTTTCTTTTTAAGTCAAGTGTGATGCTAACATTCCTTGCCAATACTTTGCATTTCTCTTGAAATGGAATATAAAGCCTTCCACCTGGCCTGGAAGTCCTTGCATGATCTGGCTCTCCCCTCCCTCCATGACCTCATCATACACCTCTCTTACTGTGTGTCACTTCCAGCCACACTGGACGTTTTCATTTGTTCCTGCAGAAGTGGAGGCTTTTTCCTACTCCAGAGCCTTTGCACAGGCCATTCTCCTGTTCCAACATGCCATTTCCCTCCACTCTTTGCTTGGATAACTCCCCAAGCTGTAAGTCCCAGCTGAACTGTCATTTCCCATATGAGTTAAATTTCCTTCATAGAAATTAGCACAATTTGTGTGTGTATTTGCACACTGCAGTTCACTTCTACTAGACCATTCATTGTATGGGCTCCTGTGTGGTGCTCTGTTCGCGCAGCACAAAACAGTGCTGGTATATACTGGACAGTCAATAATTATTTACTGTGTGAAAGAGTATGGCAGTTGTCACGGCTGTCACCATTAGCCTTAAATCGTAACTGTTACAACCATTCATGTAACCACTTTTGGCTCCTGAGAGGTACTGAGTAATTGTTGAACTGAGATAGCCAAATGTCAGTATATCCCGCGTTCATTAATATAATTATTTGGTTATATTATGGTTCTTAGCTTGTAAAGCTGAATTCTTTCTGTTCTTAGCAGTTGGCTTAAAGAGCACAATTTAGTAGAGTGTGCTGTTTGGGTTACAAGCCCAACTTTAAAAAGTCACTGATTATTAGCTAATTGGTTTACATTTAGTAATAAATATTGATTAGTATAAATATACCATAAGTTCCCTCTGCGACTTAGTGGTTTATTTATGTATTTTTACCCCTGGTGTCCCAAGAGATGGATCCCCCTGTTTACAGAGGGCAGCCTCGAGATAGCGAAAGATGGACCTGTAGTTCCAAGTTCTAGACCGCCTGTGGCTTAACCCCGCCTCCTCGCTCTGCGTGGTTCAGGTTCTACAAGGACCTCCCACCCTCCAAGAATTCAAGTTTTGAAATAATACCAGATTGTGCTAGAACTCCCAAATCTTAACCATTTAGAACCCGACAGCGTTAAAACAAAACAAAACACAAAACTATAAGCCTGTAGAGAGGCTTATAAACCTGCAGAGAGGGTGTCTCTTAAAGATTTCATACCTTTGTCTCTGCATCTGGGCACCTGTGACTATTAAATCGCAGCATAACAATGATATTGAATTGCTTTGTCACAGATGACAAAAATGCTCAAACGTGAAATAAAATGCAGTCAGATTTTTGTTGTTCATGTATAGCACGAACGCATTCTCTTTTTAAAACCCAAACGGGAGCAATAAGCGTTTGGAGGGAAATGGCAGTGGCAGAGTGTGGCTGGGAGCCGCTATCTCGGCAAGCCCGGGCGTCTTGAGCACAGGGCCCGGCTGGCCCGCGCAGCGCCCCCTCCTCCCGTGCGCCGCGCGCATTGTTGTCCTGTAGCGATTGGTTGCGGGTCCAGAAACAGCCGTGCAGAGCCGTGCAGTGCGCAGCGGCTGAGGACCAGAACGAAGCCCAGCCGGCTGGCAGAGGCTTACACCCGGGAGCGGCACGAGAGAGGAAGAGCCGGAAGCCCCTAGCGTGCGGTTTGCGAGGGGCGAGGAGCAGGCACTCGGTGTTGGAGGCGTTGGTCGCGGAGCTCGCGCTGGCGCCCCCGCCCTCTGGGTCTGGCTGACTTCGGGGTTGGCGCAGGTGGGCCAGGCCGAGCACCAGGCTGAGCACCGCGCTTCTCCCCGTTCCCACGAAGGCTCGCTCTCCGGGCAAGGGGGCGGGACCGTTCTCGAAAAATGTAAATAGCTAAGCGAAGTCTCCACGCCGTGGCACCAGCCAAGGTCCCAGCGCCGCCACAGGGTGTTTTACATGAAAATGAGAAGCCTGAAGGGATCCGGGCTGGACTCCCGGCAGTTAGGTGATTAGCATTAGATTGGGCGGCTGTCGGTTTCCTGCCCTTGGATAGCACCCAGCCCCGGCGTCCCGAGGAGCCCGGGCTCCCGTCGCCGCCCGGGCCCGCGAGTAGCTACGTGCCCGCGGAGGGCCCGGCGTGTCGGCGCGCACGCCCACCCACCCACTCGTCCGCACCCACGCACGCCTCCCGGAGCCCGGGAGCGAGCAGAGAGTGACGCGGCGCCGCAGTCGCCAGGACGCCTCGGCTCTTCCTGGATTCCGCAGGAGCCCACCCTGCCGCAGCCGCGGTCTGCAGAGTCTGCCGCGGTCCCCGCGCCCTCGTCCCCCGCCGGAGCCTGTGTAATGAAGACGGCCTCCCGGAGCCTGCAGGGGGGGCAGCGCCAGCTTGCGCCGGGGACTGCGGGGCGCGCGGCCGGAAGGCCCGAGAGAGCGCGACTCGGACGCTGTCATCCCCGCGCCTCGCTCTGAGCCGCCCGGTGCGCTGGGGCTGCTGCCGCCCCTCGAGCTTCCCGGGCGCCTGATCCAGGGTCAGCCCCGGAGGCCTCGGCTTCCTCATTTGTTTGGGTCTTTTGTGCCGCGGCTCACAGTTGGCTAAGCACTCCTGCGCTGAATCGGGCCATTGTCTGCGCTCCCATTGCCTTCACGCTGCAAGTCTCGGCGCCCCCGCCCGCCCGCCCCCTCCCCGCCTCCTTCGGCCCGGGAGCCTCGTAACGTGCCTTTCCCCCCCAGGAATCTGGAAGCTATAAGCCGAGCGGATTGCAAATGAAGTGTAATGCATTGTGGGACGTGTGTAAAATCGGAGCCTTCGCCGTGGGGGTGTGGGGGGGCGTGGGGAGGGCCGGACCCGCCGCTGGCGGTGTAGACGCCGACGAGGAGGGGCTGGGAAAATGTGCGCAGAGTCCGCCAGGGTCGTGCCCGCCGTAGACGGATGAAGCAGCGCGCTGCGCCCCGGCGCTGAGGCCCCAGGATCGGGGCAGCAGGTCGCCCTCCCCACCATGAAGAAGACCCGGAGCACAACCTTGCGGCGAGCTTGGCCTAGCTCGGATTTCTCGGACCGGGCCTCGGACCGCATGAGGTCCCGCAGCGAGAAGGACTACCGCCTGCACAAGCGCTTCCCCGCGGCCTTCGCGCCCCAGGCTTCGCGGGGCTACATGACATCAGGTTGGTAACCGCGTTTCGGCCCGGGCCGCGTGCGCCTCGGCCGGGGAGCTTGGAGCCGAAGACTTGCGGTGATGGATGCGATAAGTTATGGGGAAAGAGGGAAAAATTAGCTCACATCCACCATTTTGTACCTCTGCAAGATCCACAGCAGGCCCTCTCAATATGGGGTTTGAGTGCTATTAGTTAGGTAAAATCAGGGAGGGGGGGACGAGCCGGGGGTTTGGGCTGCAGGGAGATAAATGACTGCAAGCTTGGGCGCTGCAGCCTCCTTGAGCTTTGTGCAGGAGCCTGCGTCCAGCGCTGCCCGCAACGCCAGGCTCACTTGCTCTTGCCTTATGGCCAGTTACCTTAGTGGCTATTTAAGCGGCCCCCCTTTCTTCTAAGGGAACAGGTTCCATGAACCATTCTGGATGGTTCCACTGTATGTGTACATCTCAGGCTCCTCTGATTTGCACGCAGGGAACCCTGTTGGAGCTCATTGAATGCGTTCCATGGGGTAATGGTGTGTATGTGGGTTGAACACTCACATGATTCTGCGTGGATTTAACATATGTTGCTTTGAATTAGGCTGCATGGAAAGAATGGAGGCTGAGTCGTGTGTTTGCATGTCAGACAGGAAGGACAAACAAAACGGTAAAGGGAAGCGCAGGCTGCAAAATAGGTTGTATCTTACATGCAATGTCCTTAAAAGCCTTTCTGAATGAGTCCCGTTTTCTCTTTGAAAATAGAATGAGACGGCTTTGATTTGTGATTTGAGGACCTGGGGATAATATACTTGGGCGGCTGGAAACCTTTAGGTGGTTTCTCCTTGTTAATCACTGATAAGTAATGATGTGGAAGATAGCCATTTTTATTTATTTTTTTCTTTCTGAATAGAATTAGTTTGCTTCTAAATACAGTGTAATGGAAGAACCGAGGGTTTATTTTAAACCACATGCTATACCAAATCTTTCTAAGCCCTGCCTTAGCTGGAAACATTGTTTTAAGCTTGTGGTTGGTACTCATGGTCTAGCTTTACTATCTTTCAACTAAAACAGCAAGTCCTTTTTAACTGAGGTCAGTATCTCATGCTTTAAAAATGTCTTGTGACCACATTTCCATTCATACAAAATCTAAATAAAATAGCTATCATTTTATTGCAAAATGAGGCAGCACAAGGATGTTGTACTATTTTGGCAATAAGACTCCTGATTTTCTCTGTCATGAAAAGTCAAATCTATAAAGGAAGTGACAACTACAATTTCTACTTAAGTTATTTAAATCACTGATGTGGTTGCTGTATTCTTCAGCCTCCTGAGTGTTCAGATGATCCTGGGTTACATGTACTAGGGTTTGAATGTCTTCATTTCACACTTAGCAGGCCCCTCTTTTCTACCTTCCTAAGGAGCCAGTACTGACAGTAATGTGAAGCTCTAATAGTGCATGTGGCCATCCTATCTTCAACAAACCTACAAGACTAATAATTTCAGGCACATTGCCATGGAGACTTTTTTTTGGGTCTGTCTCAGCCCTGCTTTGTTATGATCACATTTTCTGTCTTTGCAAAAGAACTTCTTTGCTACAGCCAATACTGCAAGACATAAAGAAGAAACTTGTAGTTTTATGTGATTCTCTTATTTCATCTCTTGACCTGCAGGTGGTAAGATGGTTTTGTAGTAATAATAAAGGATAACCGGTCTCAGGTGGGTGATTTCCTGTCCAGACTCAATATTATGTTACTGCTGAGCATAGAAGACCACAAGAAGAGCTGTGTCATTCATTCAGCATTTTGTGGAGTGCCTTGCTAGACTCTCAGGGGGCTGTAGGGTTGGATACAATATAGTTTCTGCAAAGGGAGAGAGGGTTATTATTTATTCTAATTTTAAATGTTAGCTAATACATGGGACAGAAAGTGGGTTTTAGTGCTACATTGAAAGAAAATAATGAATATTAAGACACCTACACTGAATGTTCAGAGTGGGTGGAGTCTTCTCGTATGCAACTTTTTTGAGGGGATAAGTGGGAGTGGGTACCTATTTCCTTTCCAAATATGGCTTCTTTGAACATGACCATTGATAGAAATAGATTCTATTTTGCAACACTCTGAACTCATTTATAAGAAGTTCTCTGCTCCTTAGGAAAGGTGAAGAAAATCCACTTATATCCAGTTTGTTGTGGATATAGAGATTTTGTCACATAAAATGAAATAGAAAATGAAATAGCTTAGAAACACCAGCTGAACAAGGTAAAACAGCTTTTCACTTTTTTTTTTTCTTTCCTGTTTGTTCAGCCATTTGGCTTAACAACTGTGGGTATTATCATGCTTTATTTTTAGTAAACAGTCTTTTATTGTGGGTAAACTACTTGGGTTCAAAGGACAAGGTAAGCCTTCTCAAAGGTATTAAATAACTTAAGATAACTTCAGCAAATATTCCTGAAAATAAAGGGAAGTAATTTTTACTTCAAATTTGGGCAATGTGAGATCCTGGGAAATTCTTAAAAATAGATACTTAGAGCAGTCCTTTTGGTCCAGCATCCCTATCGAACACACACTGCACACAATTGTAAGGTTCTGTGATAGTTTTCTAATGAGACAGCACCATTTCTAACTACAAATAAGTAATTATCAGTGTAAAATGTGATTTATAGAGTAGGCTTGACATTTGGCCTTGACTTTTTGTATCCCTTTGAGATAAACTACGCTTAAGATCAAGAGGTTAGATCAGGCGCACATGAAGCTGACAAAGTCTGGAAAGAGACAGTTAGATGGAAAACTGTGAAACCTGTTGTCATGAAAACTGTGCTGTCTATGGTGCTTTTAATCTCCCAGTCCATGCTAACACATCCAAAGTGATCCTAAGAACTCACAAGCCTCCCAGCAACCAGGGAAGTTCACAGGCCAAGAAATGAGTTCTTGGTTCCTCTTGCATCTTACTTTCTCACTGGTAGTTTCTGGACATTGCTTGAAGCTAGAAATTGTGGTATTAACTAGAGATAAAAGTAACACTCCCCACGAAAGAGAAATCTGTATAATGTGCTACACTTGATATATGCAAACATGCTCATATGCTACAATGAAGTTACTTTCAAGGCCTCAAAGCTTTTGTGGGAGAAGCTCTTTGAGTCTTTTCTGTTATAGCTGTGTGAACTATGACTTCTTTATCCGCATGATGCCGATAATTTTTAATTTCTTTTCACTCTATCCTCTAAGCAGCACTGGGGATGAGTGCCTCTTTACATTCTAATTATAATTCCACCAGAGTTTTGGGGACATTCTTATTGATCTAGATGACAAAATAATCTTTCCACTTCCTTGTCCTAAAGAGAATGTTCACAAAAAAGCTTTACTTATCAATGAGAAAGTAGAGTCATAGAGCTTTTTATTTTGATACTCGATCCATCTATCTGTCTATCTGTCTGTCAATCTATCTATCTGTCTGTCTGTCTATTATGTACTTTGTTCATAGTCTCACTACACAACTCGGACTTGTAGTGATCCTCCTGTTTTCAGCCTCTGGAGCTCTGGAACCAGTTGGTTCATTTATTAGTTTTCATTTTATAGAAACTAATTCTGGAGCACATTTGACTGTGTGTTCCAGTTCCTCATGTTCTGTTATTTTAAGAGACCAGAGAGTTTTCTGGGAGTGGAGATGGACACTCGAGATTCTAATTTGGGTCTGTCACAAACCAGCTGTGTCCCTGGCGAGTAACATGACCTCCCTCCATCTGTAATGAGTCCTGTGGTCCTGTGCTTCCAGTGCAGAATGGGGCTGTGCTGTGGCTCTGTAATGGTAGGAGCGAGACCTCGGGACACGAGTGAGTAAGTTGTTGGGAAGACCCTTTGCCCTTTGCTACTTAATGGATTCACGTGCTTCTCTATGGAGGAATCCTGCTCGGGTTGCAGTGGAATCCTCTTTCCTTACCTTCAAGCCCTGTATTACTCATGGACACTTTGGAGACTGCCCTAGTGACCAGAGCAATGGAGGGAAGATGGTGGATGAATACCTAGCAGATTATTGTCATATGCAAATTTTAATAAACAGCATCCTGCCACCTTTCCTGCTCTTTGCAGAGATCCATTTTCAGACTACCTGCTCCAACTGTGTTTTAATTTGAAGCTACCCATGTTGACTGCTTTCATCAGGCAGGTGTAAGTAAGGAATATTATACTCAGTGGTGAATGACTTTATTCTTTATTTCCCAAAAGAACATAAATGTGCTTACAAAAGATCACCTCTCTTAGTATTTCAATATCTTTTACACTCTTGTGAATGTTTTTGTTTGAAAACAAGAACATGAATATATTGTGTAAAATGTTAGAAGTTTTACCCTTCCAGATCAACTTGGGCCTTAATAAATTCTCTATGCCTGAGAGATTTTTGCCAAAGAACATACAATTCAGACAACAGTATGTTCTTTGGTACAAGATTGTTTATGCTGAATTCCAGAGAGCAGAATCTGGTTAGATCCGTGCTAGTGGGCTAATATACTAACTTCTGAGTTTAGGACGAGCGTGTGTAACCCAATCATAGAGATGATGAGAAGCCTATAATCTAGAAGTAGAGGTTCTTGTAGTTTGTGAGAGTGCATAGACTATAGTGAGCTCTAAATTGACTTACACTGTAGAAGTACAAGAATGAAATAGCATGGGTAATTTTTAAAGTAGGTAATAAACTTTTCCTTAAGTAATAAATTCCTAGACTATTTTTGACATTGGAATGTACAACCAGTTGGCTAGAAAATGCTACTGATTTCTACCACCTAAATATTTCCAAAATTTGTTCCTTCCTTTATATGCCTGCTGTTTAAATCTTCTGTTGTGTTACATTTTCTTTCAATCTGACTTCTTCTCCAGCCTAATCCATCCTCTGTGTGTCCCCATGGAGCTTTTGCTACTTTTAACCCTAAAATAAAATGAGTCATGTTGCTTCCATTTCCATGTCTCTTGTGCATAAGAATGGAGTATAGACTATGAAGTCTTCATGGTATGTGACATTCTCTGCTGTACCCCCTTCTTCTGATCCTGACAGCCTTCAGCCAGATCTTGCTGTCCTGTGTGACAGTGCTCGACATGTGCTCCCTAGCTCTCTATGTCAGATAGGTCACATTTAACCCTGCAGAACCAGAGTCTGCTCCCTTCCCTTTCATCCTTCCTTTGGCTCTCTTTGGAGTGAATCCCATGACTTTGTTCTGTACTTGGAGTAGAGCAGCAGGGCCATGTTGCATTTTACCACCAGTTTGCCCATGTGTCTCCTGTTCTGGATGGCCTGTTTCTATGATGACGTAATATGTTTTACTCGTGTCTCTATTTTGTCAACAACCACAGAGCTTGATATCTATCAGGGATCAGTAAATGTTTGCTGGGTGAATGAGAAAGCATAACTTCTAAAAAGTTTCATGAAGCGATGTTTTGATGCCTTACTGTGAATCATCTTTTTATAATTATAGAAGTTACAAATCTATAACTGTGTGGGATCTCCCAGTACAGTTGGTGTACACGACCAGCTGTCAGTGAGTTGGCCATTGGAAAGTAGTAAATAAGAGGATATAGTCAAGAGTCAAGTAGGATGGTTGGTAGGGTTGGTGTAAGTGGAACAGATTCACAAAAGAGAATGATGTCCCTTGGAAAAAGCTGCCTACAAGGAGGACTTGCTAAGGTGTTGAAGGAGTGTGTAGGATTTGAAGAGACGGTGAAAGAAAAGGGCTGGGGTTAGTAGAAGTGGTATGAGCCAAGGCACAAAACTGGAAACACAAATCAGTATATGAAAGTTGCCACACTGTAAATTTGGGATGTAAATAAAAATAGCGTAGAGCTGGGGCAGCTGGATTTTTGAAATTCGAGTCAATGTAAAGTTTACATGGCACATAAACATTGATGACTTTGGGAGAGAAAGAATGAGAGGAGCATGTTAGGAAAGTGTGTCTGGCAGGATAAATGGGTGACTTGACCACTCAGAACCTGTAAGACTTGTAGGGAGACAGCTGGGGACCCCATGGGGTAATAAGGGATGATGAGGAGCCACTGCAGAACCAAGAATCAGCCCTTTACCCTGAAATTAGTTTTTTAAAATCATGCCAGTATACCACCTTCCCTTATTCTGCTTTGTGTTAGTATAGTATAATACTCAAGGCTGAGTAACTGGTAGAGGTTTATTTGGATCACAATTCTAGAAGGTCTGAGTAGCATGGAGCTAGTGTCCTGGTGACAGCTCCCTTGCTACCACTTCACCTTGCTTTACAACATTGCTGAAGCGATTCATCACTGACTGAATGCAAAAGGAGACAGACACATGGAGTGTTCTTTCTTTATTGCAACCCATCCTTGAGATCGCTAATCCAATTGCATGAGCCTAATCCATTCCTACAGAATGGGCATTAAGCCCTGTATGTACAAGGCAGTATCTTTATGGTTCAATCACCTCTTAAAGATCCACCACCTTTCAATATTTTTATATACATTGGGGAGAAACTTCCAGCACATGAACCTTTTGGGAACAAACCCCATGCAGGCCATGGCAGACCAGTACTACCATTTATTTAAAAAATTTTGTTTTGACCTTTTTTTAAAAAAACTTAATTTTTAAAATCCCCCTTCTCTGAAATTGTGGGTTTCATTTGATAATTAAATTTATTTGCAACCATATTGCAATGAATATATAACAATCTTAGTTAAAAATATTCAAATGGCTATCACTTAAAATGAACTCATGTACCTATTTAGTCAAACCTGTATGGGCTAAGGGAGGACAGGTGGAAAGGAAGACTAAAGGGAAGCCTGGAAGAGCAAAGGAATTGGCCATTCTTTGTAGAACTTAAGAGGTGAAAGGAAATAAAGGTGAATTATAATTTTTTTTGTTGGAAGAATGCAGTAAATAAGCAGACAGCGGAGAAAGTGGGGCAGATGATTTGTGCTTTGGGGTGACAGATGAGCTGTTTAAGTTGGGAGGTCTTGTAGGCGCAAATGAATATAAAAGGTTATAGGGACAGGTTGGAGGTCATCCATGCAGGCTTCTCTGTTGAGAACTTGAGAATAGCTTAGCTTTGGGTACTTTATGCCCCGCTTCTTCAAGGGAACAGATGACTAAAGTTATTTTTATTTCCAGCAGATGGAGGGTCAGTTGCATTCCATTGACTTTGAGTCCTCTTCAGGTTTTAAAAAACTTGAGAAATGGAGGTTAGAACTGCTTGGAGAGGAGCGTTCTGTCCCTAAGAGCAAAGTACAGTTTAAGTTTGTGATTTGTTTTCTTACTGTTTGCGTTGATTCAGAAACTTGCTTTGTTGATAACAACAATGTGCTTTTGGGATCTGTAGACAGGTTTGAAAAGAGATCCAGCTATGCAAGTAGCTGCACAAAAGATGAGGCCAGCTATGTAAATAATGGATATTTCAAACATCTGTCATACATCTACTTGGTAGAAAAATTATGGCTTAGGTAACTCATACTCATACTCACAGTTAAAATCTCCATTTATCTTTCTACTTTAATCCATAATGGACCCTCCAGGCCAAGTTTTCTCTTTTTGAAGATAAAAGAGAGATATTTGGCAGATGCCTGTGGGCACTGAGTAGCAGGTCATATATGTGCAGCCTTATCCTTCAGATGACCATAGTTTAAGAGGGAGAAACCAACTAGCTTTGCAATTAACACCCCCTCCTCACTGCTACTGCAAATTCCTGTCTGGTTAGTTTCCCTAAGAGAGATAATAGCCTCTTCATTGCTTTCGGCATATCCACTCTTTGCTTTGAAATAATTTCCTTATGAGATAAGATTAAGGTCCCCTTAGAGATTGAGTTGCATGGGATATTTGTCCTTTATAAAAAGTTTTAGTTGCCCAGCATCTGACCCTCTCTCTTATATCTGTATGGTTCCCCAGTGTTATGTGCAGATGTGACCTCCCAAACGCTAAACTCTGATACTTCTGTATCTGATTTTATTGGAAGTGAGGTCTTTGTAGAAGTCACCACACTTCGTGGTGGTCATACTGGAGTAAGATGAGCCCTAAATCCAACATGACTGGCATTTTTGTAAGCAGAAGAAAAGAGACACACACTAGGACAAATATCCTGTGATGGAGAGGCAGACAGGGCAGACCTCAGGCACACACTGAGATCATTCAGGTGTTTGTTGTCGTGTTCTTGTCTTCCTCTTCTAGACTGAAAAGGTCTTGTGGACATGGCTCATGTCTCCCCTGTGGTGCATTTCCAGTGTCTGGAGAGTGGCAGGTATGAGGTAGATGCATCACAGGAATATAAGTGTGTAGATATTGGGATATGCAGTCTTGCTGATATTCCCAGGAGTCACATTGAGGTCTCTGTATTCCAGCTTGTTCTTTGACCACAGACACAGTTGGAGCCCTTGGATGAAGATGTGGTCTGAAGGCCACTTGTGGTGCATCTGTTTCCTCATTACACTCACGCTGGCCAAAAGAACAAAGAAGTGTATACCCAGGCAACCGTGTCCACTGGACTCTAAAAATACACACTAGTGTTTTAGGATTTAAAAAAAAAAATTCTGAGGTGGATCTTTAACAGAGCTGTGAAACAGTATAGCTTGTTTGGAAGGCAGCTATGCTTACCACTGTGCCACCAACGCAGGTAGTATAGCTTATTTGAATCCACCAATTGTTGAACATAAATCATCCCTTGTAGGTTAGGTGCTAGTGTTTGTAATTATAATGAAGTTTTCTGTAACCTAGTGTGCTCATTGGAATTTTCATTTCATTTGATTTTCAAATAATTAAAGTATTTAGAAACATGATTCTACATTTAGTAATTGCTGCTTAAAATGTAAATAATGGATATATTTTTGATAGTTTTACAAATGGATTTTACAAATTTGTTTAGCCAGAGAGTGGACAAGACCAGACACTGAAGATGGCCATGATGCCAGATAGATTCTTTTCACTTTTATAATATTTGCTTCTTCCTTAAGTTCATAAAATTCCCCCTCTACATAGCAGTAGAGTGTTGTGATCTGTGGCTTTTAGATCAGACAGTCATATATAAGACCCTGAGCACACACACTGTCCGTGTAATACTGGCATTTGTATCATCGGTCTATTCTCTGTTTTCTCATCTGTGACGTGGATGAAATACTACCTAGCATATATATTACTCATGTTTTTTATGTGAATTAAATAAATGATCAAATACATACAAAATAACTAGCGTAGTGCATGGTACTCTGAGAACTAAATACATCCTTGAGATTACATTATTTCTTTTGGGACGTGATGATGCAGAACTGGTCATTCCTAAATGCTTTTCATCTGAGGATGCAGAGGAAGGATGCCCGCACACAACTTGTTCAGGGTCAGATACAGTTCATAGTAGCATTAAGTTGGATTTTTAGCATAATACTTGGTATTCATTTAATCAGAAATAAAATATTCAATTTCTTATTGATTCTGGTATGTGATCTTCTAATAAAACCCACAGAATTATTCATTTATCTAAATGGGCTCATTTGTCTTTGGGTTTCCAACCTAGGAAAAATTGTAGAGAATCATTGTATATTCAATATTATAATGAATATAATAATATTGTGCAATATAAATCTAAGAGAACTTGGCTTCACTTAAAATGGAAAACCCTATCCTCCCATCAGGTACAGTTTATCTGAGATACTAATTTTGGCTTTTCAATTGAAGGTAAATTTTTACAGTCTGTAGCTGTGTTTGTATATGTGGTGAAGATGGTTCACACAGAAATACAATGTGACAGAGGAAAGCTGTGATATAAGGTGCACCCTTCAGAGCCAGTTTTAAAGGCAAATCCCAGTGAACTCTGTTCTCTAAGCCAAGAGCCTTTTTCCTTCTTTGCTGCTTTGGCTTTCGTTTTTGGTGATACTGAGGATTGGGCCCAGGGCTTTCACACTGAGCTACATCCACTGCCTTTTTAAAAGTTATTATTTTTTTTTTTTTATTTTGAAGTAGAATATTGTTACTTCGCAAAGCTGCCCAGGCTGGGTTGAACTTTGTGATCCTCCTCCCTTATCCTCTCAGAGTGCTAAGATAAAAGGCATGTGCCACCATGCCTGGCTCTTTAGTGAGTCTTAAAAAGAGGTGATCTTTTCAGTGAGCCCTCAGGATTGTATGGGAAATAGAGGGGATGCTAGACTTTGGGGTTCACTTTTCACAAGTGTTGATATTTCAACTTGTTTCCTAGCAGCAGATGGCTTGGCAGCCAGACCTGGGTTCTGGGACATCAGCTTGAGCTGGAGAAGGAGAAAGGTCCTTCTTCTGTGTCACTTTCCAGGCTGCCACCTTCTGAACCTGGGCAGCCATCTGTAGGCCCGGAGCCACTTATTTTTATTGTGTCCACCTCAGTTTCCATTTTTCTTAGTCATTTGCAACAATTTTCTCTTCCATCCAATCAAAGGAAAAATAGTGAAAGGAAAAACCCTAAAGGGTGTAATTAATTTGTTTTTTATGGTTATAGCCAACTAATTACTTCACAAGCTGCTTCTGCATATGACTCCACAAGTCTTAGCTTTTATCAGTAAAAGTATGACTTCTAGAGATGTAGATCCTGCTTCCCACATGCTGTGCCCTGCTTGATGTGGATGATTTAAATATTGGGCGTGAGGGTTACAAAGAGTGTTTAGGCTTCCAGAGAAGTAAGTAGTAGTGTGTACTATCCCATCCCTCAGGTGGAGTTGCCAATATCAGATGTCATGTGTACATGTGAGGCATTGTAGAGTGGCATTGTAGGGATGACTGGCATCATTGATGCTATATTGTTATTGGAAGTGTAGGTAATGGTGGCACAGTGACTTGCAGGCAGTCCCTGAGTAGGTATTCATTGGCACAGTAGTGGGAAACCAGAAGTCAAAGGGCCTGGGACATAAGCACTGACTTTTTGGATAAAATAACTGCTCTGTTGTGTTCTTGAAATTTAGATCCTAGGAAGGAGCCTCCTTACTCTCAGTTCAGGCCCCCAAAAGGAAACCATTGTTTATTGACCAAATACTTCATAGGCACGACATGAGCATTACCTCATTTTGACCTCAGAGCAATCCTGTGAAAGCAATCATTAATTAATATTGTAAGTAACCACAAAGACAAAACTGACCCCCCACATACACACACATTCATATGCCACACATACTGTTAATTACATAAAGTCAACTATTAAACTAGATGTTAAACATTTATATGACTGATTTCTTATTTTTAAATAAAGTACTGTATTTAATATTTTCTTTCAACCTCAGTGGTTTCTCTTATTCTTACCCTAACCTAAGGGTGCCCCACTTGGGAGGCTTGTGTTGTACTGAGAAAGAAAGATTGCAAGGTTCTCTGCATATTCTAATGAGCCTGGCTTTAAATATGTATGCATGTTATTTGAAAATAATCTCTACTTAGCCAGCTGAAATTCTTCTTAAAATTACCTTGTCTTCCCTAACAAAACAAGAGCAGAGCCTCCTAAAGCCTGTCAAGGGGTTGGGTGGGATTTTCTGGAGAAGCTCAGTGGTGCTGTTCCTTAGCCTCCCTTGTCTTATCATGATAGAGTGGGTTTCTTCATGTCTTTGTGAGCTGCTGTGCAGTCTTAATTGGCTTGATATTATCGTGAGCTGTCAGTCAGGCACGGAACATCCTTGACTCTGGAGATGAGATAGTTGGTGTTGCACAAGTCCTAGGTTTGAACTCGTTTGGTGTACAAGTGCTTGACAAGGAATGCAACCTCATATGGAAAGTTCTCACGCATTCTCCTACTTTTATTCATCTGCAATCCCATTTTTTTTCTAATTTTCCATTTTCTCTTGTCCTTGTCTTGACTTTTTTAGTTATAAAAATTGTTAAATTGGTACAGTCAAACTTTTGCCATCTGTTGCTAGAAGAATTTAGGCTGAACTGAAGATAAATATAGGCCACGATCCAAATAATTGAGCAAGTTGACAGGACCTGGCACAATAATTTAAAATGACATTATCAGGGTCCAGAAAAGGAAGGGTAGTATGGGTCTGCATGGTTTAAGATAAGATTGAGTGCAACATAATCAAGAAATTAGTAAACTGGGAATTTGTTTGGATATGATTGACAATATAGGTGATTAAGATTGGGTAAATTAACTGTCTTTGATAATCACTTCACTGGTTTAGGGTATATTACACTAAATGTGTATTATAAAATCTTCAGTTTGGGGGAAAAGGTGTTATTGTAACTCCTGGTAGGAGGGTGACTCCCTCTGGAAGAATCCTTTACAGTTTCTGCAGTATTTTATTGGTAAAGATGATGAGTTCAGTAACTTATGGCAGCACAAGGAGTGTGAAAAATAGGAAAACGTAATCTTCATTTAGTTCTTCTGCTAGTAGGATTTGCAGAATCCAGCACCTGAATAATCCTTGGGGTGTATCACAGAGTAAAGCTAACATAGCAGATTCCTGCTGTTTAAAATATTGAACAACAACCATAAAGCTATACCATGTGTAGCATATTTGCTAACAAAGCCCAAATTACTTTTAAATAGTATGCAGTAGTTAGAAATTATTTTTTGTGAGCTGGGGAGATAGCTTGGTGGTCTTAGTGCCTGCCTGTCAAGCGCAAGGACCTGGATTTGATTCCCAAAACCATATGCCATGCTGTGCACACCGTGCATTCCACTGAAACCAGGGAGGCGGCCTATGCCTGTAATCCTAGTGCTGGGGACACCGAGAGAGGAGGATCACTATGAGTCTGAGCTGCATAGCGACAACTGTGTGCCAAATAAATAAATCAATAAATAATAAAAAATTATATATTAGCCATTTTGCTGTTATATGGCTAGCTCACTAATCAACATGTTCTCTATACAAGTCTAGACTAAAAGTACTTAAACGTAAACACAAAGTTGTCAGCTCTTAACTAAAATATCCTTTTTTTTTTTTGTACTGGGAATTGAACTCAGGCGCTTGTGCTTGCTGGGCAGATGCCATGCCACTGAGTTATATCACCCAGCTCATGGCTTAGACTTTCATCTGTACTTTTAACTTTAGAATCAGGACATTAAGAGAAATAAACTCATAAAATATGAAAGAGCTTATTAGATGTCTTGTTTTTTAAGATTAGAATTTTTAAGTTGTTTTTAAATCTATTGTTTTAACTTATTGCTTTTTCTTTCTAACAGTTTCTTGGGATAGACTTGATTTGTAAATGATTTTTTATAAAGAAAAGAGCTTAATGATATGCAGTAAGTTTGATGCATAGAAATTATGTTTGTCTAGGCTAGAGGACTTCTACACATTCACTGTTCCCTGGTCTCTGAGAAAAGAAATAGTGTATTCCTTAGGTGCAGATATTTTTACTTCTGTAATCATTTCTATGCACTTTTTAAGCATAGTGTTTGATCATTTTCTGCTCCTCCAGTCTCACCACCCTTTTGTCTGTATGAGTTTGACTGATCTAGATAGCTCTCATAAGTGGAATCAGGTATTTATTCGTGACTGGCTGATTTTGGGTTCTTCCCAATTGTAGCATGTATCTCACTTCTCTTTCTTTTTAAGGTAGAATAATATTCCATTGTACGTATACATGTCTTCCATCTGCTGGTGGACTTTGCACCTGTTCTCAGTGATTTCTGTGATTAATCCATCTGTGAATTCGGATGCACAAATACCACACATCCTTTCTCCTAATTCTTTTGCGTATGTACGCGAAAGGGCAGTTACTAGCTCATCAGGTAATAATTCTGTGTTTAGTTCTTGTAAGGATCCATTAGACTTCTTCACAGCAGTTTTGCTATATTGCACTCCATCCAACACTGTGTAGTTGGACTGTTTGAGGTTTTCAACCTGCGGGACAATGCTACTCATTCTTGTCTGTATCTTTGTGCTAGTACTACTGAGCACAGTGAGGGTGGGGTGGTCTTAGCCATGTATTCTAAGAAGTACAAACATTCACAGCTCTGCTCTATTTCAGATGACCTCTCTTCCCTGAGAAGTTAGGCAGAACCTGGAATGATCTCTGGACGGCTGTTTCTTACTAGAGAAACATGGTGAATGTTGGGAGGTTTCTTTGGAAGACTATAATTGCTGAGTTGTAGTGGAAAGTAAAAACAGACATAGTTAATACAAAGAAATCTTTTAGTCTTGTACTTTGTGTGTGTGTGTGTGTGTGTGTGTGTGTGTGTGTGGTGCTGCTATTGATTGAAACCAGGGCCTTAGTACTGGACTACATCCTTATCCCTCTTAATTTTTGCTTTTTTTTCTTCAGTCAGGATCTCCCTAAGTTACTAAGTTACCTGGCTTAGTTCTTGTGCTTTTATTTGAATACCGTTTTCTTAATTTTTTCCAAATGAGAGTAATATTTACGTATGGGCAAATTCAAGGTCTAATCATTCAAATCTTGTCTCTGTTTCAGTGCATGCTGTGGGGTGAGCTATAGAATATTTAATGTGAACTCTTAGCCTCAGGTTAAAACATAGTTAAAAGCAAGTATGCTTGGAGTGAATTGCAGAAAGCAAAATGTTGGTCTTGTGGAAAGTCACAAGTCCAAGGGGCTATGAGAAGTGCGACATGAAGTTGGTAGGCTACATGTGGCAGGATCAGCACGGAGTTGTTACTGTCCTTGCCTCTAGATACGCACACTACAAGGTGGCCAAGACAGGAACATTCTGTGTGGACTGCCGTTCCTAGACACCATCTGTGGACCAGCACTGAGCTGGTTCCTTCTGCAGAATCATCCAGGGAGCTCGTTAAGCAGCCACACATCTTGGCCTCATTCCCCAAGTATTTGTAGCCTTGGGAGGAAGCCCAGAACTTTATGTTTTTAAAGACTCTCTAGGTGATTCTGATGCACAATCAGGGTGAGTAGCCACTGATTTGCCATTGCCCAGGACAATGAGCCTCTCAGTTCATTCATTCATTTTCTCACTTCCTTACACGTTCAACAAGCCAGGATTGAATGCTTGTGTGAGGATCGACGCATGTGCTTGCTTTGGAGCATTTAGATGTGTTTTTGCTTGCAGGAATCTGACAACTCTCTGGAGACATGGGAGAAAATTGCAGGGCAATGGAATGAGTGTGGCAGTAGAGCTGAGTAAATAGTGCTGGAGACTATGTAGCAAGAGCATTCAGCAGATGCAGAGGAGAAGAGACAGGAAAGGACTCCAGGAGGGGCACAGAACCTGGATTCATCTCTAAAAATGGTCACTGGGAGTTAGCCCTGCAGGGAAGGAGAGTGGAGGCTGGGAGCAGAGAGAGGCAGAAGACAGGAGGGATCGTAGAGCCATCCTGTTCTTTGGAAGGTAGTGAGGGGTAGCAAAAGGTAGACGTGAGAGGGGAGAGCCAGGATTAGAAAGACCTCATACTTCCAGCTGCAGAGCTATAAATTTATGCAGAATGTGAATGACCCAAGAATTTTAAGTGAGGATGTGACATGCTTGGATTTGCATTGGAAGAGATTACCTTAGCTGAGGGTGGAAAATGGATTTAGGGGCCCAGAGGAAGAAATTGATATGCAGAGACTGGATTTAGAGATTCTTGAAAAAGTCGAGTCAGAATGTTAGCAATTGCATGATCAATAGTGTCCATCTCCACACTGGAGCAGAAATTGGCCACTCACTAGGAGACAGGGAAGAGGTGATGGGCAAGATGACAAGGCGTCAGAATAGATGTGAGGGGGGCTGTGTAGACCAAAGCCATGAATTTGTGGGGGCATCTCAGTTGATGATTGAATAATTTTCATAAATAGTGTTCTATAATTTGAGTGCCAGAATGGAAAAACCAGACACTGAGCACAGGTGTTGTGCCGAAGGGAAGGATACAGAGCAGTAGGGGAGCTTAGGGCCCTCTTTTCCATGCGTAGTGAGCTTTCAATGAAGCCAGAGTTGGTGAGGCGTCTTGTTTGGGGGTTTGTTCTTTTTTTTTTTTTTTTTGTGGAACCAGGGATTGAACTCAGGCCCTTACACTTGCCTGGGAAGCGCTTATTCCACTGAGCCATCTCCCCGGCCCATGGGGGTTTGTTCTTAACAAAAGAGGAAACACTGGTCAAAGACATGGTATATGAGGTGACCTACTGGGTGTCATTAATCTCTTGGTTGGTTCTCTGAGGGCTGTATTCTGAATATGCAAGGAAACTTAAGTTCCCAGTAGGTGAACATTTGAATCTTTTTCTCAAACTAATTCATCCAAAAGTCTTTTAAAGTTGCTTTAAGAATAATTTAAGAGAGAATTCTTTATCTTCCCAAATTCTCTCCATGTCCTCTAAGATAATGAAGTCCCTTTTCCTTTATACCCTAACCCTAATAAAGCCCCTTTCCCCTTTAAAAAAAAAGAATAATTTAAATATGACTATATTATCATTAAGAATTATTCTGAAGGACATCAGTGCTCTCCTTTACCTGTAGTCAAGAAAAATTGATCATCTAATTAAACCTTTGTCAGACGTCACTTGCTATATACATGTAATGTTCCACTAGATGGTGTAATAAATACAACTAGGACTAGAATTGCATTAATGTGGAATAATTGGGAGGAAGACCTATTTAAGTAATTGAAAGATTTAAATTTTATAGAATGCTTAATGAAATGGAGTCATTATTTTCATATCGTTAGGCAATTTAACGAATAAATTATTTGTAATTAGCATATCAATTATTTCCATATAAGAAATTGTACCTTTAGTATTTGAAAATAGGTTATTTTTTCCATCTTCAATAATTGATATAGTTCCTGAAATCTTATTTACACCACTTAATTGTACTAATTAAGGAAATACGACTTTTAACCTGGTCCTTTTCGTATCACCAAACTCCAAACTGGTAGGTTTCAAATTAAAATGACATTTTGTTACATGGGAGGATAAGGTAATTTTGCATCCTTAAAGACATGCCAGATAATTTCTATCCTTTAAAAAATGAAAAATGTGTCCCCACCATTTACATGTTTTTAGAATACTAGAAGAAATAGTGCTTACATAAATATTCAAGAAAATTAAAAAGTAAAGAATGAAAAGTTCAAATCAGATATTCAAGATAAATAAGATTAAAAATAAACAAGATTAGAAAACAAGCACACAAAATGATAAACATACAAAAACCAATATATAATAAATATGTTTTTCCCAATGGATATTGTAGGACTTGTGATAGTAATGTTCTCCATTTATTGAATGTCTGTTAAGCACCAGTTACATTGTTTCATTTAATGCATCCACCAATGGTGTGAAGTTGCTACTACTTTTGTATCAACTTACTGATGCAGAATTCCAAATTGAATATTACATAGCTTGTGAATGGAAGCTCCTGAATGGTAGAGCTAGGATTTGAATCCAGATGTGTTCAGCTTTCTTAGTATCAACCTTTACAACTTTATCCTCTACCTTAGAATTAGAATAAAGCAAATGGAATTTTAAACTAAATTCTTAAGAGAAGTAGGAAATGGAAACTGGACAACACATTAAGAATCAGCTAATTATTAATAGGAAGAAAAAAAGCCCTGCAAAAATAGCAGTGTGTCGTGAGGGTCCACACAGTGCATCCTGCTGAGCATTGTTCATTGACTTGGGTTGTTTCTATCCAGTTTCCGACTCTGCACACACAGAGGCTTTTCATTTAGCTCCTGAAAGCAGAGCCAGTGCTCAGCAGCAGCTCAGGCCCACATGGAGAGGTGGCCAGAGCTGGAGAGCAGACTCTGCCTGGAGAGCTGTGTAGTCCAGGTCCCAGTGCCGGGCCTCTTTATGTCCCTTGTGTAAAGTGGGCCAATAATAGCATCTACTTCGTGAGACTACTCTGAGGATCTAATACCTTCATGAAGTTAAAACCTTGAGGTTAGTAATTGGCACACGGTTTGTGCTTAGTCACATTTGACAGTTATTATAGACTTATGAATTAGCAGCTTAGAGTCTCTAAAAAGAGGTCATTTATTTCTAAGAATTTTTTTCTTTTTTTCAGAGGAGGAAGAGATCTAACTGCCAGTATTTGCAAGCCCTCCTGACCTATTGGAGTAGTTTGAAAAAGCATGTTTAAAATATATTGGCTTTGTGGAGTAGATATGGCACGTTTTTGGTGCACATGTTGCTGGTCTGGAAGTAGCAATTAAGACTTAATAGTCATGAGGTTGTCAACCAATGGTTTTTGATAGGAGGTAGGAGTGTGCGAGTGTGCTGGTGTGACACCCTAATTACTGCCTTGTTTCGCCCCTTGTGGGACTTACCCAGGGCTCAACATCTGTGAGGAGCTACCGTCAGTGTGTTCTCTCCTCTTCTTTAGGAGCTACTCTGGTATCTGCTTGCAGGTAAGTGAACAGACCCCTCAGGAGGGCATTGGCTTCCTACCAAGTTGTCCAGAAATGAGCTGGACTCTTGTGCTTCTCCTTGCTATGGAAGATGCTGTGGTGGAGCTAGTGTGGTGGTCAGGGTGTTCTGCAGAAGGAACACAATTGTAGATTCATTTCTAGTTGAGTAAGAGATCTTCTGTACTGCATTGTTTGCTTATTGGCTTTGGGACAGCTTCCCCCTTTGCCCCCAAATAGAATGGATTTTGATCAGATCCTTTATCTGAAGTGCATTTGACTCTTATACTTTGCTTAGGAAGAAGAGCAGCTGAAATGATGGAGTGTTTATTTGGTTTTGTGGTTTTGGTCTGGTGTCACCCTCATGTTCATCCCTATATCTTCCCGACATTAAATGCTGTGGCTCCAGTGTCCAGCTTTATGTCAGAAGCTGAATGGGATTAGTAAAACTAAACAAAACCAACATAGGCACATGAGCCTACTTCAGGAGCTTGGGTTTTGTTCTGTCCTTCCAAGATTCACAAGAAACATATGTTCCACTTGGAGACTATGAGAAAAATGAGAGAAGGGGCCTTAGTATTTATGATATGTTAGAAATTTCACTTATTATCAGGAAAGAGGTCTGAGTAAAATTTTGTTTTGCTGGAGGCACAGATTTTAATTCTATGTCCTGTGAACCTGGACGTGACCCAGGGACTCTGAGCAGGCGGAGCTGTCACTAAGAGTCCACTTCAGCACAGCTCTGCCTTCAAAGCTTTTGAGACAAGGAAATTAGAAACTTAACTTCTGTTTTGAAAATGATCTTGAGAAGCACACCAACCACTCCTGCTGGATGAGAGGTGTTAAGTCTGAAAAAATTCATAGATCTTAACTAGAGAAAATAAAACTTCGCATAAAGTGCGAAATACAGAATTTGCCTATGGTTGGGGTCAAAAGAAAATGAGAATATATTCAGATGAAAATTTTACTTCATAAGTCTCATATGTATAAGCTTTAAAGGTACAAAGAAGTAACTTAAAATGTTTGGTTTTGGGGAAAATTCATGGCATGCAGTCATAAATGAAAATGTGGAGATTTGCCCATTTGGGGACCTCTGTATTACTGATGGCTGGTTTCTTTTGTGCAGCATATAGGGTGAGATTAAAGAGTGCATGGCTGTACCCTGAATATCAAGTTCAGCGCTGTAATTAAGTCAAATATGTTATGCTGTGTTTTGATTCTGCAGTGATATTTGCCTTCCCTTGAATAATCCAGTACAGATTTAGATAGATGTTTTGGAAATTAAGTGGAAAGAATGGTCTTGGTCTGGTGAATTTGGAAGAAGCACTCATTCTCTATACTACGTGAAGTGTAATACGTTGGGTCGTTGCCATACCTGAGTATATTGTGGGAACGTGATTTATATCAATCACCAATTGTTGGGCACAATTCAAGTGCCCTAATTCAAGTGAGATGGAGAGAGTGATTGAATCTCTGGCCACAGATCACACCAGCTGCTTTTGAGCCTTTTGTAAACACTGAAACCAATGAACAAAGAGGCCCTTGCTATACGTCCCTGCCTCAGAAATTTCACCCTCACCCCCACAGCACCAAAAAAGGCCATTTCGCAGCATGGTATGGGGAATGGCTGCAGCACTGAGGCTCCCTCAGTGAATGTTTCTAAGGTGCCATAGCTATTTGTTGGCATTGTATTTGCTGATCTGTAGTTATTTTGGCATAGCTAGAAAGTATTACAACCAATTATCTTAGGTGCATAACTTTTGCTTTTAAGGAAATGCGCTTTCAGTGTTAAATTTTGAAGCTCACTAGAAAAATATGAAGCTCTATTTCCTTCCTTTTATTGGAGAGAAAGTTACTGTTTTTGGATGACACAAATCCTTATTTTTGAAAACCTCACTAAAACACTGATTGAGATCTACAGTGGTTTTTTTTTCCCCCTTCACAGTAGCTTCAGAATCCTATGCAGCTTCTATTGATGTTTTCAAATCAAAGAGCCTGAGCATAAACTGTACAGATTAAAATAGAAATTTCTGTGAGGGGGAGAATGAAAGTGTTCTTATTAGTATCAAAATAGCCCTTTACAGAAATACTCAGGTAGATTCCTCACTGTTGTTGTTGAAATGATTACAGACCCAAATCCTAGCTTGTTGAGTAACTTCTCTTTTTGATTTCTTAAGGGATATTTACTTATCCACTCTAATATATTAGTTGGGGAATTAACATATTCTGGGTGCTCTATTCTGTTGATGGACTTAATGACTATAAATGAGTCTGCTTGGACTAGGAGAAGGGTCATTGTTAGCAGTTTCGCCTGAGAGCCAGCATAAACTCTGTTTGCGTTGTTATTCCAGGTAGTAAACAAGGAACCATAGGAGGATTTAAATCTAGAAAATGATGGAATAAAACACAAGATATCACTAAAGCAATCAACAGAATAGAGCACCCAGAATATGGTAACTCCCCAACTAATATATTAGAGTGGATAAGTAAAGATCCTTTGAGAAATTGAAAGGAAAAGTTACTCAACAAGCTAGGATTCGGGTCTGTAATCATTTCAACAACAACAATGAAGTATCTAGCTGAGTATTTTTGTAAAGGGCTATTTGGATACTAATAAAAACACTTTCGTTCTCCCCCATGGAAATTTCTATTTTAATCCTTATAGCTTATGCTCAGGCTCTTTGATTTGAAGATATCCATAAGAGAGCCACGTAGGATTCTGAAGCTACTATGTAGGAAAAAAAAAAAAAAAACCCAAAAACTGTAGGTTTGGGTCAGTATCTGGCTGAGGTTTTCAGAGACAGACTGGAGATGGCATGAGAGAAGTTGTGGAGAGCAAGTGACCGCCCTTCTGTGGATCCAGGCACAAGGTTCCCTGCAAGGGCAAGGTCATGCTTTGGAGACCCAACTGATCGGGTTAGCGATTGATTGGATTTGGCGGATGGGCAGGAAGGAGGAGGCAAGGGCGACACCATTTTCCTAGTTAAGAAAGAAGTCCCATTTTACTAAGAAGAAAATGCCTGGCCAGAAGCAGTTTGGGTTAGTTTTGGTGAGTTCTGTTTTAGAGATGCTGCTGTCCAGGGACCTACACAGATATAGATATCTGATAGATATCTTCCCCCCTTTATGTGTTAATCTGAAAATAGCCCTGCACATACCAATATTGTTACTTATGGCTTTTAATCCCTGTAAAGATCCTGAGCACATGAATTTGCTATGATTCACTCAAGGAATCATGTCAGTATTGAATAATTAGTGTTTTGAGCCTGGTACAGAGTAGTACTCAGTTCCTCTTGAAGCTGTTTAAATTTGGCTCCGACGTGGGGAACCCAGCTTCCTACAGCCAGTGTTTCCCTGCTCCCTGTCATAGCCAAAGAAAATGTGGGTGTTTCTGCAGCTTCAGGACTCCAGAAATGTCCCCCGCACAGTCTTCTCTTCTGAGCAGTATTTATAGCTTCTTGCAGAATACTTCTTCAAAATACCTTGCATTTATAAAGCGCTTATCCTAAACACCTTGCCTGTACTTTTCCATTTATCCTTAGCACATACTACGTTGGAAGTTGGCTTGAGGTGGATTAACATTTTAAATGACAAAGGAAAATATAGAGATATGGCATTGCATTCTGAATGATTTATAGGTTAATGTTTATATTAGCCTAATGTTTGCATTTTTAATGCATATCAATAGAAAAATTTAAGTTCCTGGATAATTTCCAAAGCAAATTATCTGGTTCACAGCCAAAGTTTATTTGAGGTTGTGGACAGATACAAATATACCTACCACAGTGTATTTTAATGATACTGATTAAATTTCATACTGTAGACTTAGCAAAAGACATTATTGGGAGTGCCTTTTCTTAAGTATGTCTAAGATTTATAGAAACCAGAGTGTTTGCATAAAAATCTATACAAAAGAAAGAAAAAGAGGAAAGTTTCATGGCACAACTTGGAGATTACTAATGATTTCAACTTTAAATATGGTAGTTGTCTTGGTTACTTTTCTGTCATTGTTAAGACAAAATACCTAATGCCCAAAATTAAGGGACAAAAGATTAATTAATTAATTAATTAATTTTTGTGGTACTGGGGATCAAACTCCAGACCTTGCACTTGCCAAGCAGGTGCTTATGCCACTGAGCTATATCCCAGCCCAGGAAAGATCAGTTTAGCTCAACATGTGCGGAGGTCTTGGTCCATAATCAGCTGGCTCAGACAGGGTAGCATGGCAGAGGGGCAATAGCTCAGGGCTGCATAAAACAGCCAAATCAGCAAGAGCAAAAGTGGGGGAGAGCAAGTCTCTTTTCCTCCCTTATACCATGAGCAGGCTGCCTACCCTGGGTGGGTGTAGCACTCACACTATCCCACTGTCTTCCTGTTGCTCAGGCTCAGGATATGTACAAAGTGTGGCCCCTGGTTCCTGGCTGAGTCACTTAGTTAAGCTGCTAAACTTCTTAAGTTGATACAATGTATTGACCATGACAGTAGTTAAAATTATATTGTCTTATTTGGAAGAACATGTATTATTTACTTATCACCCACCCTCAACTGCCCCCTCCCCAAATCTGGGATGTCTTAGGGAGATACATAAATATATTATCATTTAAAAAATTAGATAAATACAAAAATAAGCAAGGTGAATGAAAGGAAAGTGAGGCTATTTCAGAATTTAAAAACAACGTGATTGAAGGTATGAGAAATTCAAAATGGATTCCAATCTATTTAAAGGTTAAAAACATAAATGTCATATGTAATGGAATATAAATTAGCTGTCTTCTGATTGTGCTTCCCACTCCCTTTCTCTTAAATCAGAAAAATAATTACTGTATTCAAGTACCCTTAATCTATGAATGTAGCTTCTTAAAATTGTAGTCTATATTTTATATAGCTTATCTTTTACTTTATTATTCTTTACTGATTTTTCAGTTATACAGCAATGAATGACATAATTAAGCATTCAAAATAATTTGTTTAACAATTTCTTGACTTTAGGGCCAGGGATATAGCTCAGCAGCACAAGTGCCTGCTTAGCAAATGCAAGGTTCTGAGTTTGGTTTCTGCTACCTGCCCCCACAAAAAGAGAGAGAGAGAGAGAGAGAGAGAGAGAGAGAGAGAGAGAGAGAGAACTAATAATTCCTTGACTTAGAGTAGCAGTTCTTGGCCCTTTTAGAGTCAACAGATTCTTGTTTTTTGTTTTGTTTCTTTTCTTATAAGTACTTTGATAATGCTTCTCTATCTGTTCTGAAATGTAGCCTACCTGTAAATGTGACTGCACAGAAAATCACTGCATTCTGGGAAACGGCTTCACCCAGACAACACGGGGCTTTCACCCTATGGCTGCACCAGTCAGGGGCATCACCTTGAGTGCACGTGTGGGCTGAGCCAGCCAGACTGCCAGGGCGGGGGCCTCAATAGCACACCCACTGCCATTAGTGACCTACCTTTCTGAGTTGAGAAATCACTCTATACCTCATTTCACGTGAAACAAAGCTTAGTTCCATGGTTAGTTGCAAATCTGGAAAGTTCTGCTTTCATTAAAACTGGACAAAACAATTTTGTGTTGATATACCAAATGAAGTTCTGAGTATAGATCATTGCAAACAGATACATACAGGAAGTCCAACAAAACTTTGGGAAGGCCACTTAAGAACACTGTGATACTTAAGCTTGATTATGTCAACAGGATTGGTTTGGGTGCTTCCCTGGAGATTGCTGGAGCGCACCTCTGTGTGTGTAAGGGTAGGTCAAGCATGCGTGCTGTGGTTACTATATCTGCCCCTCCCCCTGACTCTTTGATTCTGTTCCCCTGTTGTGCTTCCCAGCTCCTATGAACAAAACGTCTTTGCTCTACTGCACTCTCTTCCTGTGATGTCCCTTCCTTGCAGCCAACCAACCATGCACTGAGTACCCTGAAACCATGAGCTAAACTCAGTCTCTTTAAATTGTGAGTCAAACATGTATTCTGGGGGCTGCTGTGAGCCCTGCAGACCTTGAATCATCTTGGTACCTCCACCGCTGAATGCCAGTGACAATTTCAAGCAAAATTACCTCACACAGCCCCAAGCTTTTCCAGTGAGGATCTGTCACTCTGGGGACCATGAGGGACAGATGATGACACCAACTAGAAACTCATGTTTAGATTTGCCTTTCTGGTAGGCCTAGAATATGATATATGGGTGCCAACTCCTTAGAAAATTATAAGAATGAGTAAATTAGGGCTGGCCAGACAGCTTAGCAGACTAAAGCTCCTGCTTAGGCAGGCACGGGGGCCTGGGTTTGATCCCTGGTGTGCCATGCCAGCCCTGTCCCCAGGGTGCACTGAGATGGTGACTGAGACTGGGCGTGGTAGCACACGCCTGTAATCCCAGTGCTTGGGGTGCTGAAAACAGGAGGATCACTGCAAGTCTGACCTGTTTAGTGAGACCCTGTAGACCCTGTGCTAAATGCATTTAAAAAAAAAATGAGTACGTTTATCTTCCAGAAAAAGTAGAAACGAAGCTGAAGTGAAAAGAAAAAAGATAGATCCAGGGGCCGGGGAGATGGGTCAGTGGAATAAGCATTTCCCTGGCAAGCGCAAGGGCCTGAGTTCAATCCCCGGTCCTGCCAAAAATAAATAATAAATAGATAAATAAAATAAAATAAAATAAAATAAAATGAAAAAGATAGATCCAATATTTAGACCATAGCATAGGCACAAAGGCTAAACAGATTGGTAGAGTGAGGTCTCTATAATAGACCCAACTTCTAACCTTAGATGAAATTTAACCCTGTAACTAACTATATAGCTCAATAAGTTGTAGGGTCTTGGGGAAAGAATCTGTTTAAATTCCTCAAGTCTTTCTTTACCTGTAAACACAAGCACTTATGCCTGACTTATGGGTGGTTCTGAGAATTAAATGGATGGTAATGTATTAGTACATGGCATTGTGCCTGGGACTAGGGCTATACTTAAAAACTACATGCTTTCTCTTCTCTGCTTTTGTAAAGGGATTTGTAGTAATGGTGTTTGCATTGAAGAGGTGAAAAGTAAAAGTGATGATCAGGTGAAAAAATTTTATCTTTAATTTTAAGGCAGAAAACCTCATACCTTGTATACTATATTCCTATTGAAATTTTGGTATAATTCACCTAGTGTATGGATTTTGTACTGTTTCCAAAGATTTTCTGGAGGAAAAATGACTACTTTTTTTTTTTGTTACAAAATAAGTACCTTTTGTAGGAACTTCAAACAATATACATATAAATAAATTTAAA